>NW_006159681.1:1844588-1886735 GCF_000334495.1 Tupaia belangeri chinensis | reverse complement strand
AGCACTTTTCACAATTGCTAAGACATGGAACCAACCCAAATGCCCCTGTACAGATGAATGGATTGAAAAACTGTGGCACATATAGTCTATGGAATACTATTCAGCCAAAAAAAAAACTGGCTTTTGACAGAAAGTGGAAGAATATGGGAGATTTACTGCTGAGTGAAGCAAGCCAGGCTATGAAGGAGAGACACTGTATGTCCCCACTTAATATATACTGAGTGTCTGCACTCTATAACTGAAACTGACGGACTAAAGGATGTACAAACACAAGAGATGGGTGTGAATGCCAGATGTGGTGTGTGTGGAGGAGTGGGGCCTGGGGAAAAACATTTGGAGGAGGGATACAGAGACAGCATTGTTGAGACAGGGAGGTAGTGTTGTTATATTCTGATCAACTGGACCAGGGAGAAATGTTCACGTATTGAAATGATCACCTTGTAAGCTAAATAATGTGATTGATTGTATTAAAAAATGTAAATAAAAAAAATTCTAGGGGCTTGATGGATCTAGAGAAGGTTAGATTCCTCTGAGAAGTAGATCCTCATGAGAAGGCTTCCAGTTCACATCCAGGGTCCTCCCTGAGTACTTCAGCCATGTGTGTGGCCATGACTCAGGTACATGAGGAGAGGGGTAGATAACAGAGGTAAGATAATAAAGTTAAATTATTATTTATTCATGATATTGTGTATGAAAATGCTAATTTAAAATAAACTTAATTATTCCTTATGGAAATAAGAGACTTCTTTGCCTCCTTTCCCATAGAGCATTTACTACAGAAAACTTAATTGTAAGTACTTTCTCCTCTCTTTGTAATGTATGAAGAAGGTTTGTTTTCTAGTTTTATGACCCAGGAATATTCTTCATAAGGACCTGGGAGCAATCTATGAAATGTAAACATCAGGAAAATAGTAACCCTATATTCAGTATCTGTAACAGAATCAGACCTTGATGTCACTGGATACCTAACTGAACTTGCAAAATAGCCTTCTAGAATAAAGGTATAACAAGGTTTTTTATTTCTCCTTTGGATAAAGCCAATTAGCTAACAGAGATGGTCACCGGTGAACTTAAGATGAGGTGTGGTTGACAAATGGTGCTGTCAAGCTCTCTTACTTGAGATCCAGATAATGTTTATCTTGAAACATCTAAGTGTTGGGTTGGATGATATTTGCACAGTGATATGAAAGGGTGAGATTTCTTAATGGCTTTGTGATTTCTTATTGGGTTGCCTTTGACCATGACATTCTTAATCCTTATTCAATAATAAATGTATTTTTCTCTCTACTAAATTGTGAAGAGGATTTATGGGCTTGGAGGAGGTATTGTTTTAAATTATATTTCCCCCAATAATTTGTATGTAACGTGAGCCCATCACAGGTGGAACTAAGAACATAAAGAGAGTTAGCTTTAGAGTAGTGGGTAGGGGCCAGCAGGTGGCATGATAACGAAGGCGCTGGATCCCATGACTGACCATGTGGTATGAGTCTCAGACCCTGCAGCTTGAGACGCATGCCTGTCATGCATCCCCAAGATTCCAAGAGGAGAATGGAAGACAAGGGATTGTGGTGTGACCAGTGCCCCTGGGGAGTGATTTGTCTCTCTCTCTCTCACTCTCTCTCTCACTAGTGTATGCACTCTATGGCAAAAAATGTAAAAAAAAAAAAAAGAAAAAAAAAGAAAAATAGTGGATAAATTAATTAAGAATTTTGTTACATATCTATTAAGGCAATTTGAATTGTTTGTGTTCTGTCATTCATGTCCTAAGCACAAGCCTTCATCAGTGAGAAATCACTCTTAGAACACAAGTCAGTCCCCAACAAGAGGAAAAAAAAGTTCAATGTAAGTCACCTACTGGCTGAGTGCCTTCACCTTTATTTGTCAACTTATTAAGTAGTAATGCATTAAGCTTTTTTATGTAGTATTTATTTCTGTAATAATTACATCTGCCAAATATAACCTTATATCCAAATAAGATCACACTCTGAGCTAGTGAGAGTTAGGATTTCAACTAATCTTTTTTGGGGAGCTATACATTCAGTCCATAACAGTCTAATTACAGTTTTCTCAGAAACGTAGGCAGTAACAGCTCCAAAACATGGTAAGTTTTCTTTTTTTAAATTATTTTATTTAACTTTTTGTTTGTTTGTTTGTTTATTTATTTATTTTTATTTGACCAGAAAAGGAGAAGAAGGGAGGGGGAGAGAAAGAGAGAGAGAGAAAGAAAGAAAGAAAGAAAGAAACTGCCAGGTCCAGGGCTCAAACCACATTTGACCATGTGGGAATCCAATGCCCTTACCACTATGCCACCTGCTGGTCCTGACATGGTAAGTTTTCTACAAAGTATGATAATGATTTTCTAATGCTATATGTTAACTTTTATTGAATATGATTCTCTGCTTGATATTTTATTAGGTGCTCAAAAAACAAGAAAACTATTGTTTTCCAAGCATGAGTTCAGTAGCATAAAATAATATTAAGTATGAATGTGAAATCATAAAGATCATGAGGTATTACACTAGCATTGATCAGGAGCCTTAACCCAGTCTTAGGGCTAGAGTGAGAAATAATGAAATGCTCAAAAGAGCTATTCTTAGCAGATGAAGAGACATAGCAGACATGATCATATGAAGTAGCAGTATTATAAGCAGCTTCTAATCTCTGCTTAGGAAACGGGGACGATGTATAAGAAAGTTGGATGGACAGGCAGAGACTCGATCACAGAATAAGTCATGGTGCGGCAGGATTTCCTCCTCTTAAAAAACCAGTAAAGCGTTATCAGATGATCAGCTTGGTGGTATTTCACAAAGATACTAGGGCCAAGAAGTGGTGGTAACACAAATGAACTTGAGTAAAGCCCTGGGTTTTCTTCATAGTACCTCCCTAAGCACACTGGGTATGCCCATGCATGCCTGTAAGCTCAGCAGCTGAGACTGGGGTTAAAGTGTGCAATGAAGACCCTGTTGGGGGTACATCCTGGTCTCTCACAGACTCATAGAAGAAATAATAATAATAATAATAATAATAATAATAATAAATGACCATATAGTCAAATCACACTGTCTCCATTTGGAAGTGATGTCTTCAATTCCACCAAGAGACATTTCAATGATGTAGGTACGTGATTATGAGAACCAGAACTATTGCAGATGCATTAGAGATGGAACAGAAGAGAGTTTAATAGCTCCTTATTCTGCATAAATATTGAACTATATTATTTGACTCTCATAAAATCATTAGGCTCAATACATGGATAGTATCACCACCGTTTGGGATGAGAAAAACATGGAGAGATCAAAGCTATGCACATCAGTTACACAGTGAATAAGTGAAACAGCAGTAGCCCAGGTCTTTTGACTACTGGTTAATTATATTATACTGCCCCCTTTTTTCACATTTTGGTACTGTTTAAATACATAGTTGTAAAACTTTATAGCTACTGCTGAATACTATGTACTGAACAAGTTCCTGTGAAACTGATACACGTATATGACTACTTTCTTCCTTCCATATTTAGCAACATTGAGATAGTGGAGAGACCATTGGTAAAGCTAAGTACCATTTTTAACGTGACTTGAGACATTGAGATCATCCATTTTTAAGAAATCATCTATGTTACTGTGTTGCATTCTTTAATAATACACTTTATAAAATTTACTACCTTGGCACTATAATCAGTCGCAGATATTGTTGGACTGAATATTAAGATAACCTCTGCTAAAGTGTCACAGATAAAGGGATCACTATTTACTTCTTCTGACATCTCTCCACTTATTCAGCTTACCCCACTCAAGTGCATTGCTACCTTCTGTTCTTGATATATATTCTTGCTTGGTGTTGGTCTCACTACTTGCTGGAAAACATGAGGCAATTACTCAAACATTGTCAGGAAAGACGCCAACGAGCAATGCATTTTCCATGACAACGGCAGCTGTGATTCTGAGAACATACCTATTGATAAAAGCAGTGGGAAAATGAAGTAAGTAGCTAATGTTATTTTTGCCCACTCTTCAAAACTTATGAAACCCAAGCAATTTCAGACAAGTTAGAAAAAATGTTAGTAAAGGGGATATTTCAGACATTAGTTCCCCCATACATGTCAAAGAATAAAAACATCTTTCTCTAGAGGATGCTACTATGATACCACCGTAATCAAAAGGGCTAAATGAGGGACCAACGGATGATGTAACAGTAACATTACTGGACTCATTGTGTAGTTGACCATGGTTCAAGTCCTGGACCAGGTGGCTGAAAACTCATGTTAGACATGTATGCATGCATGCCCAAGATCCCAAAAGGAGAACGGAAGAGAAGGGATTGCAGCTTGGCCATACCCCCAGGGAGGTAATTTCTCACTTTCTATCTCTCTGGCGGCGCACACACCCTATAGAAAAAAATCTCTCTCAAAAAAGAAAGAACTCCACACACACAGGATGGTCACACCACAATCCTTTCTCCATCTCTTTCTTGGGACTTTGGGCACGCAAATGTGAGAAGTGTGCTTCTCAAGTCACTAGGTCTGGGACTTAAACTGTGCAATTGGCCATGTGAGATTCAGCCACCCTTACCATCCTGCCACTGACCAGTCTACTATTGCTTTTTATGAGTAAGAGCATAAACCAAATTATGAGTCAAAGTTATTAAATATTTTACAAATAATGCTTTTTTCAAGATGTAGAACATATTACTCTTTATAAGACTAAATAATGCTATTTAGATAACTAATATCTTCACCTTGACTGAAATCTCTGTTTCATGTAAAATTCCTCAGAATGAAAGCAAGTATTTCAGGTATTTTATAATCTGTTCTTTCAAAAAATAAAATTAAGAACACAGGTTTACTCAGCTTACAGTCTAAAGACCCAAGGTCCCAGCACCAAAATACGACAGAGGGCAGAATACATGTAATTGTCCTGTGCTCCTGTTCTCACTCTCTCTTCTTATAAACCCACCGAGAGTCAAGCATGGGGTCCTTGTCCGGATGACCTCAATTCCAATATTTCAAATGTTATACCTTTCAACACCATATTTGAATTAAATTTTCACCCTCTTAATCTGTTACAATGAATTTTCAACATGTAAGTTTGAGAGGGGATATTTGGGAGTTCTTTTTCTTTCTCTCTCTCATGTGTGTTCACATGCCCTCTGGCATAAAACAAACAAACAATAATCACCCCTTCTGAGTAAACTTAAAAGAAAAAGAGAAAGAGAAAGAAAGAAAAAAAGAAAGAGAAAAGGAAAGAAAGAAAAGGAAAAGAGATTAGAACACAAACACGTGTAGAGGGCCAGAGGATATACCATGTGACAACCAAGGGAGCAGACAGCCATCTACAAGTGAAAAAGAGAGGCCACAGTAAATCATCCCTGAGGGCACATTGGTCTGATGTCTAGTTTCCAGAACTATGAGAAAATTTTATAATCTATTATTGTAAGAAGCTAAGTAATTTCTTTCTTTTTCGTGTCCCATCGGATCCTAAGAAACTCAACTTACAGATTCCTTTGTATTTCTTTCTCTTTTTTTCTTTCTTTCTCTATTTTTTCTAGAGCATGTACGTGCTCTCTAGAGAGAAGCAGAGATGGGAAAGCACCTGTCATGGGGCATGGTCATGCCACAATCCTCTCTCTTCCGTCTTTCCTCCTGTTTGGGATTTGGGGCACATATGTCCATGTGCCTGGCATGTTTCTTAAGCCACTAGGTCTGAGACTTGAACCACAGGATTGACCATGCGGGAGGTCTCGTTGCCTTAATCACTAGACTATAGAACAACCCAATACCATTTTCTATAGTTATTTATCTGGAATAACTTTTGTCAAATTTTAACACCTGCTTTCTTTTTTTTTTTTTTTTTTTTTTACTGGAGAAGGTTTTGCTTTAGCACGTGTGTGCTCGCCAGAAAGACAGAGAGAGAGAGATAGAAAACGAGAAATCACCCCCCAGGGGGAAGGCCATGCCACAATCCCTTCTCGGGTTCTTGGTCATGCACGCATACGTGCCTGGCATGACTTTAAGCCACCAGGTCCGGGACTTGAAACACGGTCGGCTACATGGGAGTTCAGCGATATAGCCATTACACTAACTGCTGTCCCGTCTCCTGCTTTCTTACAGTAGTAATGATATATAATTTGCAAGAATATGATAGGCAGACAGAGCTGTATTTCTAGATTATAATATTGACTGAAAGAAAACCAGGGTTTAATTAATGAAGAAAGAATTGCATAGGCATGTGCGTGCACACACGCACACATGTGCACACGTGCGTACGCACACACACACACACTCAATGTTGCTACCAGTTCTTGGTATAGGTAAATTCCTTCTGAATTTATAAATACCACAAGATCCTACTTTACCTTTGTGCTTCAGCCTTTAGGTGCCAAGGTAAATATTGTCATATTCATGACCCTGTGTTACAAATACACTATTTGTGTTTGTGTTCTATTGATTTTGGCTTTAATCCAACTTTCACTTTCTCTCAATAAATTATGGAACAAATGTTTATTAATTTATTTCAGCAGCATAGCAATTACAAGATTATAACTTATTGCATTTCAATTTTAAAAGGTTAACATAATTTATCATCTATACTGTTGCTTAGTTTTCTTCTTATTCCATATCATCTCAAATAAGACCTATAATTCTGAATATATTTCTGGGATAATATGTTTAAATATCTTAACTTTAGCTGTTTAGGAAAATTCAGTTCTTTGCACCTAACAAAAATGGTTATAATTATTACATTAACTTGCAAATCTGCTTTGGAAAAGTGAGAAGAGGAAGGAATTATTTCACTGGCTATGTCTTCTATTTCTCAGTCTCAGGGATATTTCAAGGTTAATTCATTTCAGGGGTAGCTGCCAGAGAAGGAATTCAAATCATTTCTCAGGATTAAGACCATATTAATGATTTGATGAGGGAAACGAGGCCATGACACAATTCCTGCAATGTGCATGTATAGGCAGACATCACCACCCTGTCACCCAAAGGGATCGTCATGAAACATAGATCTGGTGGAAACCAAATCCCGTAAATGCTGCTAAAATTTTTGTATTCTGGAATCCTCTATTCTAAACACGTATTAGACCTCTAATACCACCACCAAAATAGTGCCAACACAAGTTTTTATAGACACTATTATAAGACTAAAATAATTAATATGCTGCTACAACATGAAAACAATTAATGTTTTCCAAACCTATTGTTGCCAGACACTGTACTAATTTTCTCTGGTTTTTCTTTTTAAATGATTTCAGTGATGAATAATTATAATTATCAACTTATATCTCCTTTTTACAAATGTAACTGACTTTTAAAAAATCCAAGAATTTTCTTCTTCCTCTTCCTCTTCTTCTTCTTCTTCCTTATTCCTCCTGCTCCTCTTCCTCCTCCTCTTTTTTCTTCTTCTTTCTCCTGCTTCTTCTTCCTTTTAACCAAGGAGAGAGAGAGACAGAGAGTGGGAAAGCAAGCCACCAGGACTGGGACTCAAACCATGGTCGACCAGTTATAGTGCAGCACCTTAGCCACTATGCCTTCTGCTAGTCCGGATAACTGACTTTTAAAGAGTCTACATCAGGATCCCCAGTCCTTGGAACTGGGTTGTATACAGGAGGTGAGTATTATAGCTACCTCTCATTGCTTGCATGACTGCCTGTGCTCTGCCTCCTGTCAAATCAGCATTGGCCTTAGTTTCTCATAGGAGCATGAACTCCAATATTGTACAATTGCTTCATTATATGTAATAATAATAGAAATAAAGTGCACAAGAAATGTAATGTACTTGAATCATCCCCAAACCATTCTTCTCTTTCCCCCAATTCACCAAACTTCATCCATGGAAAATTGCCTTTCATGAAGTCAATCCCTGGTCAATCCCTCAGCCTTTGAGGACTGATGGTCTAGATAATTAATCCCAAATGACACTGAGCATCTTTGCAAAGTGAGCTTATTCTCCCTTTTTTAAGCCAATAGGTCAAACCTTCCTGTTTCTATGCATGTCTTTTACTACAGAAGATATCTTTTCTTTTCTTTTTTAAAAAAAAATGACTGAATTTTATAGTTTCTTCAAGATTTATTACAAACACCACACTCAGCTCAAGTATTTTCTCTTTGATAAAGTCCAGTTGACTTAAATGCTGCACCCTCTCCTCTTACCTGTTAAGACACTTACATTTCATAGTATTTTTTACATATTTGAATCTTATGTAAAAAAGATTTAAACATTTTTCAGAGCCAGCTTTTTATTTGTCTAGAATGGACTTGAAATATATATACTAATTACACACAGGAGTTTTTTAACTGACCGAAATTGAAATGATTATCTAAGATGTCTAGAAATTAAAATATGACATTCTTTGTTTTCACTTTGCAAGAGGGTGCATACACTTGCTAGAGAGAGACAGAGAGAAAGAGAGAGGGAGAAGAAAAATTAGAAAGCACATTCCAGAAGGGATGGTCTCACTGCAATCCCTTCTCATGAGTTTCTCCTTCTGAGATTCTGGGCACACACACACACAAACATGCCCAATGTGTTTATCAAGCTTCTGGGTCTAGGATTTGAACCATACAGTTAACCATGTAGTATCCATATGCCATCATGCCATTGGCTAGCCTAAAATGTGTAAATTCAAGTGAAAAAGAGTATGTGTTCACTTAAAAATATTTTCAGTGTTTCCTGAGGGGGATGCTGCATCCAAAGGAAGGTTAAGATACTATAAATGCATATTTCAACTGAAGCATAATCTGTGTGGACTGTTTATTGCTTAAAAAGCTAGAAAGGGAGAAGAGGATTGGTGTTTAGGGGATGGGGAATGACCACTACTTGTTATGGAGTTTCTTTTTTATGTAATGAACATGCTCTAAAATTGATTATGGGGATGACTTTATAACTCCGTGAATGTACTAAGAACCATTGGATTTATACTGTAAGTGGGTAAATTGTATGATACGTGAATTATAAATCAATAAAGCAGTTTAAAAAATTAGAAGGGAAAAAGGAATTCTCACCTCTTATTCAGGTGACTTAAAAAGCAACAGCTTAAGGGCCAGCAGGTGATGTGGTGGTTAAGGTATTGGACTTCCACATAGTTGACCTGGTTCAAGTCCTAGATCTGGAGGCCTGAAACTCATGCCAGGCATATGATTTTAGGCACATGTCCAAATATCCAAGGAGGAGAACAAAAGAAAGGAGATTGTGGTGCAGCCATCCTCTCTGGGGACTGATTTCTCACTGTCTCTATCCCCAAGAAGCACATGTGCCCTATGGAAACATTTTTTTCTTTAGAATTATTTATTTGATTTTTATGTATTATTATTATTATTAATTTGACCACAGAGAGAAGGAGAGAAAGTGAGAAAGCAAACTGTCAGGTCTAGGACTCGAACTGAAGTTGGCCATATGGGAGTTCAGTACCTTAACCACTACGTTACCTGCCGGCCCCTGACAAAAGCCTTCAAAAAATAGCACCAGCTTTTATACTCTTGTCCCATGGGCCTTTTCTTACATAAGCAAATATCAGCAATCTTCAATGTTGTCACAATACATCGATGTCCACTTTACAAGACTCATGCAAATGACTCACTAGTGTAGCATATAGTCCCAGTATGGGGCAGAGACGAGCCTTGTACCAAGAGGGTTGCCTTTCATTGGGAGCACTTCAAACAAACATCAGATATAACAACTCTTCCACTTTGCCTAGAAATCAGAGTGTATGAGGTCTGTAGTGTCAGCAGGAGCAGCATCTATGATGGCAGGGTTTGGAGCTGCTCTGACGGGAGGAGGGTGGTCCTCCAACATTGAGCTATAGCCCTTGAAGGTTCTGGTTGTGACTGTAGGGATGAAAATCCTGTGAGGGTGGCATCAAGATTACCAGTGTAGCAGTGTCCTGTTTGCTCCGAAAGCACACATAAATTGTGCCAGAATATACTCTGGTTCTCCAGTTGCCATATCTGATGCAAAACAAGAGTTTTATTAACCTAAAATTATTTTTAGATGAGTTTTGGAGTTGACTGTCATTATTTTACAGTAATCTCAGATAAGTATGAAAACTCATGCCTAGAGAAGCCCCTTAAAGTAAGGCAAATATTTTATTTCACATCTCTTCAAAATAATAAGGACTTCACAAGACCAAATGATTTACATTTCCCTTCATATCAAGGCCACTTTGTGCATCAGGGTATTATGTAATATTTTCACCCCCCCCCCTCCAAGTTTAACTGGTTCATGGACAAAGAATCCTCCTTGTGATGGATTCCTTAAAAATGTTTCAAGTGATAGAAATCCCAAAATGCTTAGGTGCTAATGTGAATTTCACTTCATGAAAATGAAGACTCCTTTTATGCTATTTTGGAAATGCATTACTGAGCATGTGTGTCTTATTTTGTGTTATATGCAAACATATATGCATCATTTAGAGGGCTCAAAGTCTTATCAATTCATAGCTATAAACACGGACATTGCCATATGTTCTCCAAAGAGATGTAAATAAAGAACTCATAATGTTTTAAATACCATTAACATTATTTAATGGGGGGAAAATTCTCTTTATTGAAAATGAGGTACTCCTGCTTTTTAGAACTAACAAATTAAAGATGCCTTGAGAGCTCTTTAGTCACAGATTCTGCTAATAATTAAATTACTTTGCCCATCTTATTAAGGAGGTAAAGTCAATATTGTCACAGATTCTTCATGGTTTTAATGGATCTATGGTTTTTAATGGAAAAAAGTTCTCAGTGAATAAAGAGAAAAAGTAAAGTTAAAGTAGATTAACATAGAGAATAGAGATGCAGGAAAGCTTGCACAATAAGAGAGAGTTCCTATTCAAAATATGTGAGTGAAGTTTTATTTCTTGTGAAGTCAAAGCACAAAGAAACAAGGTTAACTCCTAAAAAGAGAATCAAGGGGTAATATTCTAATAATTGTGTCCTAGCAATATTATGAAGGGAAAAGGAAACAAATTAATTGCACCATCAAGAAATGTTCCTGTGGTGGGGTGTAATTGAACTTTTCAGTTCTCAATTATACCATGTAGCTAACCTACGTTCTTCCTGTAGTTGAGATTTAGACTGGTAGAAAATCAATACAGACTGTAAATCTCAAATTTTTTAAAATTTTATTTTCACAACACATTAATGAGCAATTTAACATGTTTGGTTATCAGGAGTTGTAATCCCCAAATGCTGAAAAATAGATAAATATACTTTCTACAATATTTGATAAAGCTGCAATACCATCAAAGGATGCTAAGGAAGGGAAGAATACATGTACTATTGGAAATGGTTAATAAAATTGCACAAAAAAGGGGCCAGCAGGTGATGTAGTGGTTGAAGTGCTGGACTCCCAGCTTACTTTCTCAGTTTCCTCCTCTCTTTCTCTCGCTAGTCAAATAAAACAATAATAGTAAATAAAATTGAATAGGGACCAGCAGTTGGCATAATGGCTATGTCGCTGGATTCCCATGTAGTCGACCATAGTTTGAGTCCTGGACTCGGTGGCTTAAACTCACACCAGGCATGTGTGCATGTGTGCCTAAGATCCTGAGAGGAGAATGGAGAAAGGATTATGTGACCATCTTCCTGGAGGGGTGATTTCTCGCTTTCTGTCTCTCTGTCTCTCTCTGTCTTTCTGGCGAGCGCACGCACCCTATACCAAAAACCTCTTCTAAATAGAGAAATAAATAATTCTAAAACAAAGTTGTACAGAAAGATGACTGCTTAAATAAATTTTGAATGGCATGTGAGGAGACGTCATGAAATTCACTGAGAATGAATTAAATTACACAGTTTTTAGCACAAAACAATGTAAAAATCTACATATAGTATTATAATACACATTTTCCATGAACTTTTTGAAGACCCCCCCCCCTTGTGTAAGAATTAGATAAGGGCAAGAAGAAATGGGAAGGAAAGGTAAGGATGCAGAATACTATGTAAGAATATTATGTAGAGGCACAACCCTGTAGCCTGGTGGTTAAAGGAGATGGATCCCACGTGACAGATCATAGTCCAAATCCTGGCTCCAGCAGCTTGAAAAACACACTGGGGTCTTGTGCATGCTTGCCCAAAATTCTGAGTGAAAGGAGAAATGGAGGAGAATGGACTGTGGCATGATCACACTCTCCTGGGGATGATCTCTCTCTCTCTTTCTCTCTGTCTCTCTTTGGAGCACATATACCTCTGGCAATTAAAAAACAAAACAAAACACGAGAGAGAGTGGTATTTAGAAAAGCTCATCATATTTAGGAATCTGTCAATTGTTCAGTGTGTTTGTACCAATACGAAAGGTGAGTGCCAGGCCTAGAGGAAACTTCATGTAATGTCAAGGGGTTTGAATTTTACAGTGGACAAACAGTCACTAAAGGAATCAAGTCGCCTGAAAGAGTTCCATGAAAACACCCTGATAAAAAGAGATTAGGAAAGAAGCACACAATGGGACCAGCAGTTAGAGTACTCTCTGTCTCTCTGTCTGTCTGGCGAGCACACGCGCCCTATAGTAAAATAACTCTCAAAAAAAAAAAAAAAAGAAAGAAAGAAAAGAAAAGAAGCACACAAGACGCTGTGTAGTAATTTAGTCCAAAAAAATTGAAAAACCTCAATTAAATGCTTTCGGAAATGACAAAAAGGAAGAAATTTTTTGGATGTGTATTCATTTTTGTGTACATATGCAATTTATATGCCTACACAAACATCTGCCCAGTAGATACATTAAAATAAGATATTTCTCTTTTCTCAATTAAAACTCACATCTATCTGAAAAATATAACAAGAAAAAAGTATATATTAACTCTGCATTTTATCACAAAATCATACACCATCATGGCATTTTTCACAGAATTAAGTTCGTACATACTTTTGATTATATCAATGCTCATGTATTTTCATTATTCTTTCTGAAGGACAGAGACATAGTGATCTCTTACTTATTTTATGAAATTTAGAGTAAAATCTTCTATAATCTTACATACTTTCTCAGCTTGTTCCAGGTGTATCTGAAAATGATACATGCATAGATCATCAAAGGATGGGGTTAAGGAGCCTTAGGTGACATTGCAAAAGCCAGTCAGATACCTGGGGTCATTCCCTAGCATTGGAAATGACGATGCCTTGCCAGTGAGCAGGCTGGGATAGCAGAGGGAGTTAGGCATCAGGGTGTGTTGTGTTTGACCTGTCACTGGCAGCCACTGTGAGGGACTATGAAGAAAGGTGACATTGTCCGGTGCCCAAGGTAGAAATGAGTAAAAAGAAGTGTGACACTCGGGACCAGCAGATCGTGTAATGGCTATGTCACAGGACTCCCATGTAGTCAACCAGGGTTTGAGTCTCAAACCTGGTAGCTTAAACTCATGCCAGGTGCGTGTGCATGTGTGCCTAAGATCCCGTGAGGAGAATGGAGGAGAAGGGATTGTGATGCGGCCATCCCCCCTGGGGGGTGATTTCTCACTTTCTGTCTCTCTGTCTCTCTCTGTCTTTCTGGTGAGTGCATGCACTCTATAGCAAAACCTTTTAAAAAAAAAGAAGTGTGATTCTTAGTGGTTCAGTAACAGCACCCATCAGCAGTGAACGGGTTTGTGACCTCTCATGGGGGTCCCATGAACATATAGTAAAGGGTGCAGAGTAGAAGAGGGGTGCAGGAGCACAGGAGCTGCAACTTTGAACCAATGAGACTTATGCTCAAAACATTGGTTACCTTAGCGAAATTAGAGCTATTTCTCTATTAAGAAAATCATTCTCTAGATTCTTCTGGCTTTTATCTTTATAATCTTTTTCAAAGATCATATTGTTCCTACTCTTTGCTTTGGAAGTCATATAATGGCCTTTGTCCAAAACCAATAAAATTCTCCCTTGCCTGAAAATTGTTGAATACTGGAATAGGTCACTGAGAAACAATGAACTATCTCTTTGAAAGGGAACTTTAAATATTCTCTGGGTCTTTGGGCAAAATTAAGTGGAGCCCAGGGCATTACTATTTGAAAGTAAAGGAATAAACTAAATTTCCTCTTTGATTTAGGCATTAACATAGCTAATCTAAAATTTTGAAATGCTGAACTGGGTTTAAATTTCAGGGAAATAAATCATTCCTTTTAATTAGTCTCTTCAACTATTGGATTTGGCCTTGACTCTGGCTGTTAAGAATGTCAGGCTTTTGGCCTGAAGGATGATGCCGGTTGCTTTGTTGCCAGTGGCTTTTTCATCCAGCTCACTTCCCTGGCTGATCATCTGCAGAAGGCCAGAAAGCACACACAAAGTTGCTGCTTCCTCAAACTGAGCTAGGTTTTTATCATGGGCATTTTGTCAGACATGAATTTGCTTATGATCTCAGTAAACCATTGTTGAAAACTCCCTTTCACTCAAACAGAGATACGAGTCAGGAAAAATGATTTAACATATGTTTTTTTCTTTATGTTAGGTTTACCATGTGTGAAGAATATGAGGAGTACAGACTTCAAGCTTAGTTTGTACACTTGGAGATCACATAAGGCCAAGATGCTGGTTCCATAAATTTGAAGGTGAACACCAACTCTGCTGAATTGTTAGTGCAAAATATCTGTCATGCAATGGACCTGCTTGCAGAATTCCTACATAGTCTAAAGTGAGAGAAAGCCCTCAAATCAACTACCAGATGGAAACTAGCTAAAGTAATTAAGCATTGAGAATTCAATCCCTCTTTAGACAGCTGCACAGAACATTAAATCACACATTTGACCAATGAGATCAGGCAAGGGGAGCATAGTAACCCCTGTTTCTAATATATTCAGGAGACCCTGCACTAGCTCATGGACCCTGATACACCTGGGTGAGAGGGATTGCACTTTACATTATCTGAATCCTGCACAGTATGCCTGCACAGCATTTTGGGTTCTAAGAGCAGTTATCCTGCTATTGTTTGTTCTCAGTATCTTGTATTTTAGTTTGAATATAAGGAACACTTCTCAAGTTAGTCAGTTATACTTACAAATAATAAAGGATATGGAAAGAATCAGATTTATTATTCTTAAAATAAGTAGCCTTGAAGAAGTATTTTATCTAAGCTACTGTTTCAAAAGTGCATTTTTCTGATTATAAAATAGTAAAGTTGTAATGATAAATACTATGACTATGATTAAGGAAGGACTTACACATACAGAATACCTAATCTGATTTATCTTATCACTACAATCTTATCTAATACCTGACTGTAACAAATGTAGTGTTTGTGTTGCATCATTACTGATAATTTAACTGAAATATTTCAAGTAACATTATCTTCTTCTATTAAAGTTTTATTTGAGCAGATGGAGCCACAAAACAAATGACACATTATTAGATTATAACCCAAAGTATAAAAATACACATCCATGAGCCCATAATAATATAAATAAATGGTTGAATAAATAGATAATGAGATTATAACTCTTCTGTGCAGGAGAATTTTCAGTAAGTTATGTAGATGCCCTTGCACTTAAAGAGGGGAACCTTAACTTCTTACTTCTATTTTTTTTTTAATTTGCCAGGAGCTGTGTGTGCTGGCTGGAGAGAGACAAAGAGAGAGGGAGAGAGATAGAGAGAGAGAGAACCCATAGGGTCTGATCACACCACAAACCCTTTCCTCCATTTCTCCTTCAACTGTGGATACACACAGTTACATGCCTGGTATGTTTCACAGCCACAGGATCTGGCACTTGAACTGCATAGTCAGTCATGGGGGATCTAGTCACTTGAAACACCAGGCTGTCCTCTGACCTCTAACTCCTCCCCACTTCTAAGTGTAGGTGGGGCATAGCGACTCCTTCCTAAATAGTGCAGTATATTAGGGCAGAGGGAAGAGTGAAGAAACCAGAGAAATGCTAACTTACCCAGTTATCAAGGGCATCGACAGTGACATACCATGCAAGCGGCATGTGCTCTTGGCAGTTTGTCATGGCATCCACAGAAAGCTAATGCAGTGCTGTCAGTATATCTCATGCTGTGCATGTGTTTAATATGCTTAATAGAGCACTCTGTTGTATATGCTGTCTTTTATTGGTCATGAATGTTTTCCACAGACAGTGAATTTCAGGCACAAAAGTATGCATTATCTCTGATTATAAGTTAGCAATGACATATTTTGGGGGCACATTTTGTGTTCAGTAAGTAATGATTGAATGAATGAATAATGTTCTCATAACACATATAAATTATTCTGAACTTTAAGACCAAAGGCATCTAAACCTTGGAAAAATGCTTAGCTTCTCTGATTTTCAGTTTCCTGATTTATAAATACAAAAATTTTGCCCTCAATGGTTATAAATTTCCATGTCACAGTGAAATTGGATATTAAACTGAAATTATGTATATAGAAAGTTTTATAATTATTCAGTTCTATATGGAAGTTCATATTCTATTTATGACAGCTGCTTTGCACAAATAGTCTGGTAAATACTTGATAGTAGAGATCAGCTCTAACTCACTCATATTAATTTTTCTCTGTAGTATTTATCATATCACTATAAATTTATTTATTATTAAAAATAGATACATATTGAAATAAGCTTAAGTAAATACAGTAAGAAAGAGTTTAGGCAGGCCAGCAGGTGGCACAGAGGTTAAGGCACTAGATCCCACATGGCCAACTGTGCAGTTCGAGTTCCACACCTGATAACTTAAAAATGATGCTGGACATGGGTGTGTGCATGCCCAAGATGCTGAGAGGAGAAAGAATTGTAGCATTACTATCCCCCCCTGGGGGGTAATTTTTCCCTTCTTCCTGTATATATTACTCTGTCTCTGGTAAGTGAATGTGTCTTATAGCAAAATAAAAAAAAAAAACAAACAAACACACAAACAAAAGAATGAGTTTAGGCAAAGAGGATGTAATAAATTCAGGAAAGAACAGGAGTTTCACTATTGTCCTGAATGTTCATGATCCTTTCCTGCTCTGATGTCCTCAGTACCCCAGTCCTTTCCAAAAGATGGATAAACACTGGATGGTGATGATAATGAGAAGGGATGATGATGATGGAATCATATTATTTGTCCAAATTTTGCAACTAAGAAAATGTGTTTGTGCTTCAATTATCCATATCCATAATCATCAATGATATCTATAGTCTAATGGTCCAGCAATCCACTTCTATGTGAAGGTCTGGAAATCCTTCAATTAGAGTATGGCTATAGAAATAAAGTCCCAATGCAAATGTGCACAATACTTGGGATAGAGACCTTCTAAGAGTACCCCAAGGTCCCTTACTGAATTCTTTTTTTTTTTTTTTTTAGAAAAATGTCATCTCCCATCTTCACATTGTAACTGATTTCCTCCTGTTCAGAAATATGAATCAAAGAAGGAATGCAATATTATTCCTTTAAACTTACCAGGGTTACTTACAGTTGAAGATTTTCAATTAACTCCAGAATGAAAGGATTTAGCCACGCTGGAAAGAATTACAGCCATCGTTGAGCAAGTCAGGAAGGCATATTTAGGAATTGGGGATCTAATTTTCTTAAATCTCATTGCCTAGGCAGCAGCATATTCTATGCCCTTCCTTGTTTGGCTCTGTTGTTCCTGTTCCTCAGCACATTTTTTTCAGGACTTGAAATGTCCTTGACCCTGGAAAAATAAGCAAAGTTCCAATGTATCATATCTTTGCAAAAAATGAAATTTATAATAAATTTTTTTGTATAGTACTTCAATCTCAGTGTTATGGTAAGATGCAATCAGTATATATTTTAATGCATGTAGATATTTTTTCAAGAATGCCAGTCAACCAATACGTTTTTTTCTGTTATGGCCATCTTCTATCATATTATAGAGTAGAAACGTTTACCTTTTGACATTTATGGAAAGAAGTATATGGGGGTATGCTAAATGCTTTATGATAAAATAATGTAAATAGATAAAAGTAATTTATGAGAGTAAGTAATGCTACAATGTAAGTCATAAAGCTTTACTTGATAAACCGTACTTGTTCAGAATTTAATGTTCACATTTTTGTAAAGTTGTGTCTGTCATTTAGATTGAAGTGATTTCACTTTAGATTTGCCACTTCACTTAACCTCATGATTCTCTTCCATAATGTTTTGTCATTTTTCAAATTTTCAATTTCTATCCTCCTCTTTGGCAGTAATGATTCACTGCCTAGAAAAAGTGCTGGGACATGTGATGTTATATCATAAGCAAAATCCTCATATTACTTAATATTTTCCTTTGTAGTTCTCTAAGATCCACAACACTTAATGCAAACTTTATTCTTAGGTCATTTCTAAATTCAGCTGTTAAATTAGAATTATTCTTATGTCCTATTAATTACATTTTCCAAAATGTTAAAACAAAACAAACAAACAAAAAGACTATGGCTATTTGACATAAAATTCCGAAAGCAAAACAGTCAAGTATTTTCCAGTCTGAAAACTGAGTAGAAAACAGAGTTGTTTATAAGTGAGTTATGTATAAATGACTCACTGTTAAGGGTTGTCTGGTGTGAATAATGATAATCAAGCAAACCATATCATTTTAGAATACACAGAAAAATAGAAAATGTGATAATACTTATTAGCTACCACATTTTTTTTTTTACTAAATTTTGATGACAGGGTCAGTTTTTGCCCAACAGTTTACCTTTGCAAGCTCTACTTAATAAACATAATGTTTCTTTCCACTTCTTTAGTGTACTCAAGTGCTCAATAAACACATGCTAGGAAGAAAAAATTCTTAAAATATACCTTAAATAAAACTATTGGTGGAAATACAGGGAAAACTCTTGGATACTTTGGAGTAGGCAAAGACTTCTTAAGGAAGACCCTCAAGCACTGAAAATAGTCTCAAAAATAGACAAGTGTGGCTACATTAGACTGAGAAGCCTTTGCACAGCAAAAGAAACAGTAATTAGAATGAGAAGACAACCCTCAGAGTGGGAAAATATATTTGCAAACTATGCCTTAGATAAGGGACAGATAACCAAAATATACAGGAAACACAAGCAGTTTACCTGCAAAAATAATAATAATAATAATAATCAATCCAATTAAAACATGGGAAAATGAGCTGAACAGACAACTCTCCAAGGAAGACATGAATGGCCAAAAAGCATATGAAAACAGGCTCAACATCTCTTATCATAAGGGGAATGCAAATCAAAACCACAATGAGATACCACTTAACCTCAGTTAGAATGGCTAAAATTAAAGAAATAAATAATGATAAGTGCTGGTGAGGCTGTGATGAAAAGGGAATCCTCCTACACTGTTGGTAGGAATGCAAATTAGTACACCATTTTGATGATATGGAGATTCATCAGAAACTTAGAAATAGAATTACCACACTACCCAATAATTCCATTCTTAGGTATTTACCCAAAGGATAGAAAAACCCTCAGTCAGAAAAACACTTGCACATCCACGTTTATTGCAGCATTATTTACAATTCCTAGGACATGGAGTCAATCCAAATGACTAAAAATAGTTGATGGGATTGAAAAAATGTGGCATGTGTACTCTATGGAATATTACTCAGGCATAAAAAACAGTGATACCTTGACATTTGATACAAAGTGGATGAATATGAAGACTTTAATCCTAAGCAAAACAAGACAGACTGTAAAGATGTATGGTGATTAAATGTAAATAATACAATTTTTAAAAGTATACTTAAAATAAACACATTTTTAAAAAATTGCCAGAGGGCATATGCTATTGCCAGAAAGAGATAGCAAGAGGAAAAGTGAGAGCATATCCCATAGGATGTGGTCACACTGAGATTTCTTCTCTTCCATCTCTTCCTCCTTTTAAAATTCTGGGCACATGAATTGACATGTGTTGAATTGACAATACCCACACGTGCCTGACATGTTTTTCTTTTTTTATATACATTCAATCACTGTATATCATTATAGCTAGCAAAATGAATTTTTCCAGCATGAATACACTGCATATTATTCCAGTTTAAGATATTATCACATATGTTATCATCAACAGGTAATTTTCAATCTGCTGGGTCCAAGACTCGAACCACATGGTCAGACATGTAGGATCCAGACACCTTAATCACCAGACCATGAGCTGATTCATAAATACATTTTTAGCTGAAGAGTATTTTAGAACAAAGTTACTTTCATCCAGAGTTGCAGCTGAAACTCTGAAATATAGATTCTACATTTCAAAGGGGGATTTGCAACCATTTTGTAAGATTTTCGAAGGTGGTTTCTGCCTTCCAAATATTGTCAGCCTACCAGAGATGATAGAAACATTAAGGAAAGACTTGGACATTAAGAAAAAATTTCTTGGAAAAGTTGTTATTCTGTGAATTTTCTCTTCCAATCCAAAGCCCAGAAAAAGAGGCTTCCATAGGACAACATGGATACAGTTTTCTTCCCAGGGTTTGAAAGGCATAAGAAATCAGTGCTCAACTCACGCCTGAGAAGCAAATACATATGAATCTGACTATCTAACTTGTGATCACAGGACAAAGAAAAGTGTAAGAGATATGACCTTTCTGACTGAATAAGGTCAAAGATTGTGTGCAGACCTCCTGCGGACCATGAGTGATGGGAAGCCAGCATGGTTTTGCCAGAGATCCTGTCTGGGATGGCTTCGAGGAGAGCAATGAGAACTATAATAAACATGAGAAAAATAAAGACCAGGAAAAATCAGGAGAAAAGGAAAAAAAGCAGTTCAAAATGTATGTCCAGAAGTTTAGACCCTCTATAATAGAGAAATTAAAGAGGGAAGGAGAGTGCTTATTGTCAAAAGCTCCCAACAAATGGGGTCAGCAGAAAAGTAGTATCTCTAAATCAACAACAACTTAATAACACAATTTAAAAATGAGCCATTGATCTGAATAGACAATTCTCAAAGTAAGACTTGTAATTGAATGGTCAAAAAGCATATGAAAAATTGTTCAAAATGTCTTCTCATAAGGGAAATGCAAATTAAAAGCACAATGAAGTATCACCTAATCCCAGTCAGAAAGGCTGTGATAAAACAAAACAAAACAAAACAAAACAAAACCAGAATAAGTGCTAGTGAGTTTGTAGAGAAACCTATCCTACCATTGGTGAGATATAAACTAGTACAACCACTGTGGAAAACATATGTTATCATCAACAGATAATTTTCAATCTGCTGGGTCTAAGACTAACCACTTGGTCAGTCATGTAGGATCCAGCCACTTTAATCACCTGACTATGAACTGATTCATAAATACATTTTTATCTAAAGAGTATTTTAGAACAAAGTTACTCCTCATAAATTTATAAGTAGAACTACCAGGTGATCCAGTAATCCCATTCATGGTATGTGCCTAAAAGAGAGGAAATCATTCTATCAGGCCAACTTGCATGTCCATGTTTTTTGCAGCATTATTCATAGTAACTAAGAAATGGAATCACCCTAAGTGCCTGAAAACTGATAGATGGATTAAGAAAATGTGGCACATATACATGAAACACTACTCAGCCATAAAGAGCAATGAGATTCTGTCCTTCCATACAACGTGGATTAATCTAGAAATTTAATGCCAAGTGAAATAACCCAGACTATAAAAGACAAACACTTTGTTTCTGTTTAACATATATGGAATGTGTGTGATATGTGGCAGATATTGAAAGAGTAAAAGACATAGAAGAAGAGAAGGCAACAGTAGACACTAGAGACAGTGTGGGAGAGGAGGTAGTAAATGAGAGCCCCAGGGAAAAAAATGCTTAAGAGACAGAAGAATACATGTAAACAAGGCAAATAGGTGATGGAATGATGTACCACAAGTAAGTATTAAAAAAAAAAAGTAGTGGAACAAAAATTGGAGGTGCATAAATAATGCAATGTTCTTTGCTGAAGATGATGACTGTGATTATATTCTTGATTGGATTATCATGCGCTGTGTGTTTACTCTGAAAACCACATTGTGCCCCATGATTAGAAAATATAATTAATAGGACATGAGAATAATTTCTTATTAAACGGATTTAGAAATGACCAAAGTATGTATGAGGAACTTCAAAAAATTTATGGAAAAAATGGAATCCAAATACTTTATATTAGGACAAGAATATTTCAAAATCCATGCATAGTTTTTTCTCTTTTTTCCTTTTTTTTTTTTATTGCCAGAGGGGTCCATTCTCTTCCACTTCTCCATCCCGTTAGGATTTGGGGTACACACACATATGTACCCAGTGTATTTTTCAAGCCACTGGGGCTGGGAATTAGCCATGTGGATTGACTCCCTAACACCAGTCCTTGGAGCCAGTCCTCGTTCTCATAATTATGCATTTTCTATTAACTTTGGAAGACTTTCCTATGTATGTATGTATCTGCCCACTTCTATCATTTGTTTATAACTATGGATTGGTCTGATACATCTGATTTCAGGACAGCACCACAGAAATGTTTCTGGTCTTCCTTTCTTGTTTATTTGTAATTTCTTTCTCTAACTGAGAAATTATTGTTCCAGTCTTCATGTACACAAAAAATAGACTTGCAAATTAGGTTTCAGCCTCTAGCTTTTGTCATCATTAGCTTTATACTATCCAATCTAGGTGCCATCTCCAAAAAGTTGCATATGTCAGTTCTTTAATTGGCCACCACTTTCAGCATGTGTATTTTAATACATTTATGATACAGGTAGTTTTACTCAGTGGTGTTTATATCCCTTTCTTAGATCCTTGTCAGGTCCTGCTGGGTTTCCATTTATATATATATATTTTAATTGAATACTCTTTCATTTTTCAAACTCATATTGTCTCACATGTAATGTCTACGTAGACAATGTCTATGTAGTCAGTATAAAAATAGGAGAGACCAGCAAGTGACATTGTGGTTAAAGCACTGAGTCCCACATGGCTGACTGTGGTTTGAGCGCTGGACCTGGCAGCTTGAAGCTCATGTTGGACGCAGGAGGTGTGTGTGCATGCCCAAAATTCCAGGAGAACACAGAAGGGATTGTAGTTTGATCATCCTCCTGGGGGATGATTTCTCACTTTCTCTCTTTCTGTCTCTCTGGCAAGTGTACATACCCATAGCAAAAATCTCTCTAAAATAAATAAAATAAGAATAGTGCAATTTGCATCATCTCTATTCACCCTGGCCAACTAAGTAAAGTTGATCTGGATGTTGTAAATGGTCCAAAGAATGTGTGTAGCTATCTGTTACGCCTGCCACACAGAACAGAATACGCACCATGTTGGAAAAAGAATGTTTAAAGCAAAGGTGACTAAGAAAACCTTAATAGGTGAGTGAATCAATATTTTACCTTGGTTTGTATATCTTATATTGTGAACATTTGCTTTTTTACATCTTTTATGAGCAGGTGGTGTTACTTTCTCTAATGTAGTCAGTGCTGTTTATCACGGAGAAACCCAGTTGTGCCATCATGCCCGGAAGTGTTGGAGGCCCAGCTTCAGTGGTACAGCAGTAGAGATTCTGATGTGCAATGCTGAAAACTCATGGGAAAGTTCCAGGTTCACATCCAGGATCCACTTGAAACATGGGGTCAGGGGAAGGCAGTGAGTACACCCATGTTCCTGGATGGCTGTAAGCCTTAGAGGAGGATCTCAGTGTGAAAATCCTGTTGGGGATTGCTGTCTATATCTCTCTTTTCTCTCTCTCTCTCTCTCTCTCTCTCTTGCCTCTCCCATAGTGAAAGTGAGTAAGTGATTTTAAAATAAAAAGGAATTATTGGAAACGAGAAACATAAAATCGAGGACTAAGAGTCCAGCCAAATTTCATTGGAAAATGTAAGTGATGGTTTGGAATTATGTTGTCAAAGAATTATAGAGTACAAAGACATTTAGCTTAATATAGAGAGATTGAGTCTGTCAGTCAGTAATGAAATAGTAAAGAAGAGAGTGAGAAAAGGACATTTGATAAGGGCCAGCCTAAGAAACTTCTGGCTCTGTAGAGGTGACGCTTAGCCAGCCTGATGAAAGTCTTTGAAGATATTACTGTCATGATAAATAAGGAAAATTCAAGTGATGGAGCTGTACTTTGATTTTCTAAAATAAATTTAACCATGTTCCACATCAGAGAATTTAATTGCTAAGGTGATGTGCCATGGGATAGGTACAGACATGAAATAGAAAACATTGGTGGACAAGAAGTTCAAAAACGGTATGAAGAGTTCTTTACTCTCAGAAATAATGTGAAGATTTTTATTGAGAACGAGTAGCTGTGTGTGTGTTGTATCATCGTTTTTATGGAAGTCTTGTTGGGAAAGGTTTTCCTAGCAAAATAAGGTTAGAGACTGGTTTAACAATGTGTTTCAGTTTCAACATTGGTTGGAGGCTTTTTGTTTTTCATATAGAATGGTTCATTGCAAGTACATTCACATTGACAGCCCTCCATTAATTTTAATGTTCAGAAAACAATATCGAAGACAGATATCGTTGTGCCAGTAAGTGACATGGTGGTAATGCAATACTCTGCAGTACTGGTCTCACATGGGGAAGATCTGGGTTCATGTCCTGAGACCTCCCTGTATAAGCCACTCAGGTGTATGTCAATAGTCTAGGCTGTGTAAGGCTGGGGTGAGTGGAACACGGCACAAAGACTCTATAGGGGTACTTGTCTCCTTCTTTCTGTTTCTCTCATAGGATAAACAAATAAATAAACATTATTTTTAAAAGATAACAATTTGGAGCCAGTAGGTATTGTGGTTTTTAAGACACTAGATCCCACATGGCCAACTCTGGGTTTCAGTCCTTAACCTGGTGACCTGAAAAACACCGTGTGTGTGTGTGTGTGTGTGTGTGTGTGTGTGTGTGTGTGTGTGTATTCCCAAAATCCTGAGAGAAGAATGAAGAAAGGATTGTGTCATGATCATTCCCCCAGGGAGTGATGTCTCACTTTCTCTTCTTATCTCTTTCTCTTCTGTGTCTCTGGTTAGCTCATATACCCCATGGCAAAAATATCTAAAAAAAAAATCACAATTTTAAATTTAGTAAAATGAAAGATAAATATCAAATTGTATATAGAAAAGTGAAGAGGTTTATTTTTTTGAGATAGAGATTTTTGTTATAGGAGTGTGCAATCGACAGAGGGACAGAGAGAGCCATAAAGCGAGAAATCACCCCCCGGGGGGATGGCTACACTGCAATCCCCTCTCCTCCATTCTCCTCTCTGGACATTGGGCACACACAAGCACACATGCCAGGCATGAGTTTAAGCCACCAGATTCAGGACTCAAGCTGTGGTCGACTACATGAGAATCCAACAACGTAACCATTACACCAACTGCTGGTCTAGAAGAGGTACATTTCACACACAATTGTAGAGATCTATGTGTTCAATCGCAGTGGTATGAGACTGGTAAATTTCCCTTTTTCCTCCGTCTACCACAGCATCAGACCCACTACAGAAATGCACATTAAAACAAAAACAAAAACAAAAACAAAACCTTGCTGAGGGGGGCAATAGTGATTAAGGAGCTGGACTCACATGGCTGACTATGTTTTGAGTCCCAGACCAGTGGCTTGAACTAATGCAGGGAGCATGTGTGCATGCCCAACATCCCAACAGGAAACCGGAGGAGAAGAGATTGCAGCATGATCTTTCCCCCCTGCAGATGATGTCTCATTTTCTCTCTGATGAGTGTTCATGCATTATGGCCAAATAAATAAATAAATAAATAGAAATACTCTCATTGAAAATAAATACATGTTATCTAAATTATTTCCAAAATATATACTTTTTATTTCCCACATATTTATCTGCATTCATCCATTCCAAAAGTGAGTTATGAATAGTGTTAGCAACTGAAAGTTCAGATCAAAAAACAAATTTAATTATTTTAATGTCCAAAAGATTTTTTAAATCCACATAAATTTTAAAGGTAAACATTTGCTTTTTCACAATGAGGTGAAGGAAGACGCTTTATTTAGTCAATAAAAAAACCATAGTATCCATCCTAGAAAGGGAAGACTGAGTAGGAGAAGGTCAGTAGTCAACAGTACGTCCATCCTGTCATTCCTTGGCTACTGACTTGCAGAATCAGTGTTTGGTATCATTGTGATTTCAGGAGGGACACATCCAGGCCAACCTGTTTCCTTCACCTACATCTTCCAGTTACTCACTTATAATTTATATTATATATAACTGGTCTTTTTTACTTGGGTAACTTCTTGAGAATAAGAATTGGGAATTGCTTAATTTCAGAGTTATGTTTTTGAAATATAATTGCCTGGGAATTAAATGATGAGGTTTTTTTTGTTTGTTCGTTTGTTTTGTTTTGTTTTTAACCAAAGGACAGGGTTTGTTTGGTTGGTTCTGTCCTGTGTGCGTAGGAAAAGAGTTTTTTAAGTGGAGCAAAATTCATGAGATCATGACTACTTCTCCTTGTGCACTTACTGAAGACAGACACACAGAGAGAGAGAGAGAGAGAGAGAGAGAGAAATCACCCCTGAGGGGGAATGGCCATGTGTCAACCCCTTCTTCTCCATTCTCTTGGGATTTGTGGCACACAGACACACACAGACACACACACAGACACACACACACACACACGCTCCTCCAGAGACAGCAAATTGCCGAATCTGGGGCTCAAACTCCAGTTGTCTGTGTGGGAGTTCAGCACCCCAACCATTATACCACCTGTTGGCCCTAGTTATGACTACTTCCATTTATGCTAAATTAATCTGAAGATTAAGTTATCTTTTACATAGGTGACAATTCTAAAATGATACCTACGAGTTGGCAAGGTACAGTATGTCTCAAGTGTATGATTTAGATAGGAAAGAAAATGTTATTATATTTTAATGTGTTAATGTTAAGATAATTAGAGGATAATTTAGAAGACATTAACAAGGGGCAAAGATTTTAGTATTTTACTTATTATATTTAATTCTTTAATTCATCTGAAATTTGTTTTGACCTATCCAGTGAGGGTAGATTAACTTGATTATGTTTTGTATAAAAATAAGCAATTTTATCTTGACCAATTTTAACTAATCTCTCTCTTTAAAATTTGTTATAGGGCACATGCACTCACCAGAGACAGACCGAGAGGGAGAGGGAACGTGAGAAAGAACTCACCTGGAGGATGGTCACACCGCAATCTCTTCTCTATTCTCCTTTTGTGATTTTGGGCATGCTTGCACACATTCCTGGAGTGTTTTTTTAAGCTACTGGATCTAGAATGGAACCGTGCAGTCAGTTATGTGGTATCTAGCCAACCTAAAGCCTAACCGTCATGCCTCTGCAGGCCAAAACTACTCTCTCTCTTTTCTGCTGGTTTCTACATGCTATTTTACATATATTATAACATGTTTATCTTGAGAAAAAGAAGCACAGAGAATTCTTCATGATATTACAGCTACTTCCCTAATCACCTCAATTCATAACTCATCACCATAATTTCCCAATCATTGCAGAATGACAGTCAGACCAGTAGGTACATTTGAGTGTGGGTATGCATGTGTGCATGTATTCGTGGATAATTTTTCTTTGAGATAACTAAAAATTTATTTTTTCAGAACTCTCTAGCTCCCTAAAACTTCAAGGCAGAAAGATTCAGACTAAAAAATCCTGATGCCCAAGTTAATTTACTGATCAGTCTCTTAAGTTCACCTCAGTAAACTAATTAAATTCTTGCAAAGCACAGACATGGTAATTTCTCTAAGTTCAGTTTCTTGGTTTAGTCTCTGTGCTCCATTCATAGCTACAAGTCTGAAGGTACTCATGCTATTAGAGTGTATCTCTCTTGGTATTTGGTCCCGAGCTATTTGCATAGCAAAGCCCTTTCTTTTCTATTTTTTTTCCTGCAGGTAAATAACCAAAAGTGTTATATTTTTGGACAAAATGGCAGCAATGCATTTCTAGCATTTTTCCCTAAGGTTATATAATCTTCCTAGTCCTATAGGCCAAAATTATCCACTGGCAACTTGATGGATTTACTCTGTCCTGTGACATTGTCCTTGTCTGTTACATTTATAACATCAAGTACAAAGTGACAAGTCCTTTATGCATGGAAGAGAATGGAAGTCAAACCTTATGAAGACCAGTTACACTTCTGTGGGTCCAGTGATCTAGAGCACACGGGGATATGTCCTCATTAGTGGGAAGAACGAGTTCTTATGACTTGTACATCGTATTACTAAGAAGGGGGTGGAAGAATCAGTGCAACCTCTGAATCTTAAAGACACATAAATCCCAACTAAGTGACCTTCTCCAATCAATCTATTATATGATCACAGAAGCTTACTAAGAGAAAAGGAAATCTTTATAGTATCAATAGTGCTCCACATTTCTACAGCGGAGGGGATACAATTAGAGGCCTATGACAAGTTTAATAGGAGAGATGAAAGGAAAGTCTCTTGGGAATTTGGAGTAAAATAATAATTTCTTTAGTGTATAAATAATTCTCATTTTGAAAAAGAAAATTTAGCTTTCTGTAGGATTCTTGTAGAGTTTAAATATTTAACCACAGATTACGGAGGTAACTTTGCAACTTCAGCCACATTTTACAAAATTGATTTGTCCCAACAAAGTAATATATTCCCTCCCAGACATCATTTATTCCTTTTTGTTTATCTTATGAACATTTATTTTTAACATTCATTTTTAAATCTATATTTTTTTCTAAAAATTATATTTGTGGGTGGTGTAAAATAGGTTTTGTGATGTGCCTGTTTACGTATGGCTTTCCAAATAATCTAGCATCATTAATTGTAAGTGTACTTTTCTTTAGAAGGTCCTTTCATTGTTATTTAAATTGATGCATAATAATTGTACATGTTTATGGAATACTATAATGATCAAATCAGAACGTATCCACAATGTTTATAATTACCTTTGTGTTTTGAAACATTTGAAATACTGTCTTTTAGTACTTAAGAAATATTTATTGAATTGTCACCAATTATAGTTTCTCTGCTGCCTTATAGTGCTCTAGAATTCATTCTGTTTATCTACTTGCATTCTTGTATCTATTACCCAAGTTCTCCCCACTATTTCTCTCCCCTTACCAGCTTCTGACATCCACCATTTCACTCTCTACTTCTTTGCAATCCAATCTATGAGTTTCCACTAATGAGTAAAAATATATAGTATTTTTCTTTCAGTCTCTGGTTTACTTTGCATTATTTTCTTCAGGTTTGTCCATATTGCCTCGAATGACATGAATTCATCCTTTTCAATGGATGAATGATATTCCAGCGTGTGTGCGTGTGTGTGTGTGTGTGTGTTTGTGTGCGTGTGTGTGTATTCACATTTTTCTTTCATCACTATTGGACACTTAGGTTCATTCCATAACTTAGCTATTGTGAATAGTGCTGCAATAAACATGGGAGTAAAGATATTTCTTCAACAAATTGAGTGCATTTTCTTTGGGTATATGTATCAGTATTTGGATTACGAGATCATAAAAATTTTAATTTTAGTTTTTGGAGAAGCTATCATATTGTTTTTATGTAATGGTGGCACTAATTTTCATTCTCATTAATAGTGAAGGAGAATTCCCCTTTCTTTCTCTATAAACTCATAAAAGTTTATTTCTTGAATATAGTCATTCTGATTGCATGAGGTGTTATTGTACTGTGGTTTTGATTTGCATTTTCCTCATAATCAGTGATGTTGATAACTTTTTTCATTTAATTGTTGGTCATTTATACGTGTTTTTTTGAGAACTGTTTATATTATCTTGTTGATTGTTTTCTGGTTGTTTTGTGTTTCCTTTGATCTTATCTTCCTCTACTATTGTTTATCTTTTTGGTTTGGTAGTTTTCTAGAGTGATAAAGTTATGATTCTGTTTCTGTTTGTGTGATTGTTTTACTGGTGAATTTTATAACTTCATCTGATTTCATGATAGTATGTATATTCCTTTTTCTTACAAATATAGGACTCTCTTAATATTTCTTGAAACTCTGGCCTAACAGTGTTGAATTCTCTGAGTTTTTCTTGTCGGGAAAGATTTCATTTCTCCTTCAGTTCTGAAAGACAGTTTTGCTGGGTATAGTATACTTGAATGGGAGTATTTTTCTGTCAACATATTGAATATAGCATCCCATACACTCCAGCTTGAAAGGTTTCTGTTAAGTCTGTGTCTGTGTTAGTCTGATGGGGTTTTCTTTATATGTTACCTGATGCTTTTATATTGCTCTTTTGGGAATTCTCTTTTTGTTTTTGACAGACGATCTATAATGTGCCTTGGAGAGAGTTTTTTCAATTGAATCTATTTGATGTCACTTCTATTTCTAGAATTTATATGCACATATCTCTCCATAAACTTGGGAAGTTTTTGGTTAGTATTTTATGAAGTAGATTTTCTGTGCTTTTTCCTTATCTTCTTCTGGAACTACTATAATGTAAATATTTTGTCATTTAATGGTATCCCATCAGTTGTACAGGCTTTCTTAATTAAAAAAAATATTTTACAGGGTTATTTCAAATTTTCTGCCTTCAAGTTTTGAGATGCTTTCCTTTGCTTGTATTTTGTACCTTAGGTTTTTGCTATATAGCTCATGCTCTTGCCAGAGAGAGACAGAGAGAGGCAGAGAGAGGAAAAGTGAGAAATTACTTCTAAGGAGGATGACTGCCACAATCTCTTCTTTTCCATTCTCCTCCTGGGATTTTTGGCATGCATGCACGTGCACCCCCATGACTCAAATTGCAGTTGCCCATGTTGGAATCAAGCACCTTATCCACCATGCCACCTACTGGCTCCTGTATTTTTTTAATCTTAATTATAGAATTATTTATCTTCAGGATTACTATTTAGCTCTTTTTGGAGATTTTTATCTATCTGTTAATTTTCTCATTCATAATGTGAACTGTTTTCCTGATATCATTAAACTGTTTATTTAAATACTCTTGTATCTCTTTTTTTTTTTAAGTTAGATTTTTGCTATAGGGTATGTGCTCTTTCTAAAGAGACAAAAGTGAGAAATTACCCTCTCCCACCACCCCAGGGATGATGGCCATGCCACAACCTGTCTTCTCCATTCTTCTGCTGGCATCTTGGACACACATGCACATGCACCTGCTGTGAGTTTTAAGTCAGTGGGTCCAGGGCAACTATGTGGGAGTCCAGTGACATAACTGTTATCCCATCTGCTGGTCCCTCTCATTTTTTCTTTTTAAGATCATTATTTTGGGAGGCCAGTAGGTAACAAGGTGGTTAAGGCATTTGATTTCCACATGGCTAACCACAGTTCAAGTACCAGAACTAGTGGCTTGCTGTCTCACTTTCTCACTCTCTCTCTCTTTTTCTCCATTCCTCTCTCTCTAGCTGTCTGGTCAAATTGGAGAGGAATGATGATGATAAATATAATATTAAAATGAGATAATTTTTTAAAAAATATTATTTTGAATTTCATATCAGGATTTCTTAGATTTCATTTTCTTTGTAGTCTGTTACTGACAGATTACTATGTTCCTTTGAAGTCGTCTTGTTTTCTTATGTTTCTTGTCCCATTATTGGTATTTGGGCATTTGTCAGAACAGTTATCTCTTGATTTTATTAAGCAAAACCCATAACAGGAAGGGAAGAACTTTTTTTCTGAGGGTGAGTGTTATAGTATTAGTTGGGTGTGTATTTTAACCTTAATTTTGGTTGAATTCAGTAGTACATCTCTGTATATTTTCTTTGGAACAAATCTGTGTGTGGTGTCTATGACAGCCTTTGTGGTAAAAGCTGTGAATGTGAATGCAATAGTCAAGCTTTGTGGGTGATAAGGGCAACTGGAGATTGGGACTGAGGTTTTTGATCCTGAATGATTTCCACTCAGTGTATGGAGGTCCTACCAGTAAAAGAGGTGATGTCTCCTGGGGCAGTGGGAATAGTAGGTACCAGATGTAGAGGTGCTGATGACCTCAGTCTCTAAGTGGGTGATGTGACGGATGCAGAGGTCCTGTTGGTTGAGAGGGCTAGGTCACAGTTGATAGTGTCCTCAAGCCCTATGTGAGGCTTACATAGTGCATAGCGGTCCTACTGACCTGAGAGAGAGAGGCTAGCATCTTCAGGATCTTGGTTGGACACCCATAGCATCGGGGATTTCTACCTCTAGGAGCGTGTGGTTGCCTGTGGCAGCAGCAGTGATATATGGGGATATGACCTTAGATGGGAAACATAGAGACCCCTCCCATTGAAGTAGCTGGGTGGTGGCAGCCTCCAGAGAGATTCCTCCATCTGAAAGCGGCACACTCACCTGGAGTTGGGCTCTGGAATCTAGGCTGGGTGCACATGGTGTGGGCCAATGTACCTGAATCAGTAACTGTGGGCCAGGTGCAGGGTATACAAGCAGCATGCAACAAGATGGGGGCATCTGTGTGCCTTAATCAGGGTTTTGAGATTCTGAGCAAGGTCAGGTCCATGAGTATTTGGCTCTGGGTACCATGCAGGGTGTGCGAAGAGCAAAGGGGCAGGCCTTTGGACCCTGAATGGTTACTCTGGCTATGGGGTGGGTGACAGGAAGTTGAATGGCAATGCCTGGCATCCAGCCCTGAATAGGTTGTACAGTGGCTACACCAGGTGAAGGGGTAGGGCTGGCAGTGGAGGCTTCAGATGGTGTTAGGAAGATTTGGAGTATTTCATTTCTGGTAGGTAGAGGAGGGGTACAGATTCCTCAGTTCTTAGAGAGAGTGTGACACAATTCCTGTTTTGGGAGTGGGAGTTAGGATTTCTAACTTTTGGAGAAAGGTGTCTGGAAGGCCCTAGCTTTTGGGAGACTCAGATGCTGGGGGCAAAGCAGAGGATCTAGGGTATGCCCTCATCATTTCCCCAGGATAGAGGTATCTTCCATCTCCCAGGAGGTGCTGCATGCTCCCTGGAACACTGATACAGGATTAGGTGCAGTGTCACGGCTGCAGCACTGGGCTCAGGCACTGGCCAGGTTCTGCTTCATTTCACCTGAAGGAAGGTGCAGATATGCTGCCCCTAGAGGAGAATGCACTTTATCTGTGACTTTGCGTCCAATGGCATCACCTTGGAAGTTGGGAGCTTATGTCCAGTGTGAGTTTCTCTGCTGGGTTCACTCCCAATGGACTCCAAGAAAGTCCCCACACTGAGTTGTAGCTCTGTGATGATTCTGCAGCTTTCTGTACTGAGACTGCAGCCATCTTTGGTTGCAGTGAAGTACCATGACTGATTGCCTTCCCCTGAGTGAGGATCTCCTGTCTCTACTTTGATCCTGATTTGATATTTCTTTTCTTCTTTATCTCCAATTTGAGCCTCACTCCTCAGAAGTATCTCATTCCACCTTTCTTGTGCTTGGATGACCTTTCCTACTCCTGCAATCTATGTGAGGCTAATAACACACTTTCATGGCCTTTCTCCATGGGCCTTTCTCCATGGAAAGGGGGTAGCTAACTTCTATCTAACTTCTGGATTGTCTCTTTCACACCAAAACATCTCATTATTAAGTAGAAGCAATATAAGGACTGGATGCCCAGGGCAGTGCAAACCCAAGTTCCTTGCATTAGCATTTGTTATTACACAGCACTTTAAACACCCCATCTGAAATTCCCATGGTTCTAAAAATCTGAGTGTACCACAAAGGCACATAGGCCTGTGGTTTCAAAGCATTATTATCTGACCCACAGTGATGATACTTTACTCTTCATCATATGCTCCTTGAAAAATGATTTTAGTATAACAAACAGGCTCAGAGATGACCTTGGAAAAGACATCCTGGACATAAATTAAAGCAGAACTTGCTTGTCCTTTCTGCCCAGAAGGTGATTTAGTGTGCAGTCAAAAATTATGCTGGCTGCTGGGAAGGTCCTAAGAGGTGGTTAAAAGGAGCTGGAAAGAACTGAAAGAGGTCCAGGACTTTGAATGCAGTAGATGTCTACTTCCAACAAAAGGACACAATTACTGAGTCCTTGGTTATTGATAAATTAATGTAGAATCCAGTCCTAGAAGATTTATTAACAATCAGCTGACTATGAAAGGCACCTTTTTTCTAAATGCTTAGGAAAAAGATAACTTTCCAATGATAATACATAGTTATTCAGTCAGCATTTTCTGGTTGACATATGAATTTTACAGGCTAGAAGATGTATCTTATGATACTATATTTTTAGTGTTTCCTTATAATAAATACATTAAAGTGAAGATAACATGTCTATGCCATTTTCTTCCAGCACAAATGATGAAATTTGTACAAATGAAGTAGAATAAAGATTTTTGGGTATTACCACATTATGTTACTTTCCTAGACAACTGTTACGTCTGCAAAAGAGGAGGTCATCATTTTCTCTAGGGAAGTCATCAGACATATCAGCAATTACACATTCTTAATAACTATATGCATAATAAGTGTTCTAAGGAAGTTATAAAGTTCATTTTTTTCCTCTCTTCTTTTTTCTCCTATTTCTAAACTAGAGTTTGGAAAGTAGAAAGAAAATTATTTTAGTTGTCACAGTAGATATTTGTGTTGATGTTCAACACCTTGAGTTGAGTCTTGAATGAATAATAAAATGTGATGAATCTCAAGTGTGAGGAATTTTAGGGAGGAAGAGATCAGGCTGTGTGCTCCAAAGCATATATAAATGATGGGAGATATGTCTTGGAGAGAGATATTCTATCCCCTTACATGAAGTAATATAGAGTATAAGCATCCTTATAGTGTCATTAGAATGTGCAATATAGAAGGAAGTTTATGATGGGTGCAGAATACATAGGCCTGCCAAGAAGTAAAAAAAAAAATGGCACCTGGTGTTGGCTTTCCTTAACTGGGAACTCTGAAGCATAGGGCCCTGAAGAAAGGCCAGCGCATTGGCAAAGTAGACATGGAATGACAGAGAAGGCATGATAAGGAGAGAGACATCCGTTAGAAGTGCTTTCAGGGACCAGCAGGTGGCACAGTGGTTAAGGTGCTAGACTCCCACATGGATGACAATAATTCAAGTCCAGGACCTGTCAGCTTGAAAGTCATGCTGGTTGCCTGTGTGTGTATGTCCAAGATCCCAGGAAGAGAATGGAGGAGAAAGGATTACAGTGTGACCCTTCTCCATGGGGGGATTTCTCACGTTTCCTCTCACCTAAGGCAAAATCCAAAAACAAAACAAACAAAGCAAAAACAAGTGCTTTCGGCTGCAAGTAAGTAGTGAATAGTTATCTTTGGCTATCTAATGGTTGCTATTTTTCCCATGGTACAAGATGTCTAAAAGTATGTATGTGTTGGTAATATTCTATTGTTTACTAGTGTTATCAATGAGACACATTGTATTTTTGCTTTTGAATCCTTCACTAGAGGAACTTTTACTCCTATATTTCTAGTCTCTCAGTCATATGAAAACAATCACAACTCTAGGCATATGTTCACCTATTCAAAGAAGGAAAAAATGAAAGAATTTAATGGCATGAGCTGCATCTATCCTTATCATGATCAAAAATGTCACCCTGGAAGCTCTAAAAACTTTGTTTTTCATTGCTAAGAACTTGGTCACAAAGCAACCTCTAACTTTATGTAAATATGGGAATATAGGTGTCTTTGTTCTCTAGACCTAGGCCATGGAGTTAAAAGGGATTGGAGACAAAGGGTGTGGTCACTAATTAGTAGGTTTATTCATGCCAGGATTAGTGGTGATGTCCAGGTGTTCAGCTTGGAAAATTCCATGGGTGCTGTTCAGAAAAGAGCAAGGAAACAATAGGTGAAAGAGTGGAAAAGTGAAAGGTTTTTTTTGAGGCATGATGTGAACATGTGAGTTTGAGACAGCTTTTAAATATCCACATGAAAACATTAATACAGCTGAGTATGATTCTGATGATTAAAGGAGAAGTTAGAATCAGAGACTTCTCAGCCTTTAACACATGTGTATCACAAGCATAGATTTTATAAGTTTGATAACTTCTAAAGTCTACTTTCTCCATTAGGTCATTTAAAACTTTTCCCTTTTTAATATCAGGGAGAAAGGAAGAAAGTAAAGAAGAAAGAAATGAAAAAAGAGAAGGAAGAGGTTATTAATGATTTAAGAATGGAAAGAAAATAATAGGAAAGATATATCTGACCACAAACTCAGAATAAATTTTTATTAAAAAAATTTTCAATTTTTCATGTTTTGTTTCAATAGTGAAAACCCCTAAAATATCCTGATTATAGCACAGTAAAACACACATTTTTTTAATTTATAAAATGTGTTTTGGAAGTGATTAATTTTGTTGCATATGTTTACATGTGTATATTTTTACTTATGTTGTCAGAAGTATGCTCTCATCACAGAAAAAAATAGTATTTAAAAAAAGGCAAATGAAATCTAAAAGAGGCAATTATATAAATTAAATATATTTGTAAACAAGGGCAACTTTTCTGATGAAGAACAGCTTTTTAATTAGATGAGGTTAAATTATATTGAGCTATAAAAATGAGAAAATTATGTTTGTTCTGCTCATCTTAAATCTGACAGAAAAAAGGTATAAAAAACTTTATAAAACCTTCACCTCATAGGTTTTTTTCTCTTTCAACGCATTTTTACTTGAAGTATTATAGTTTTTCATTTCCATGGAATACATGTATTTTGAAACTCCTTATTCTCATATGTTTTTCCATTGAAAATATGTCCTACAATAAATCATTTTGACATGGAATTTTCCATTTTCTTATTTCTTGTCATTTCAGTCCATGGTTATTTGAAAAGAATACATGAAATGGCAGTAAAGAAAAACAATTTCTAAGTTCATATTTGAAACTCATTTTGTGCTGAAGCTCAGAGTATACTGATACTAATGCACATTTAATTAAAATTACAAGACAATAATTATAAAATGTTAGAACACTCCAGTTTATATTTAGTGTGTTTGCAGATTATATATGAACAAATATAAAATATCACCACTCTAAATTGGAATTATTTGATGGATTCTCTCAAGTTTCTTCTAAGTGTTCTAACTTTATGATTCTATGACAGACCTCTCTGAGAAGTAAGAATGTTTCAATTATAATTTTTAAGATATTTTTTCTGTTATAAGGCATGTGTGTTCACTGGAGAGACAGAGACAGACAGAAAGTAATAATTCATTCCTTAGTGGGGATGGCCATGCCACAATCCCTTCTCCTCCATTATCCTTTCAGGATTTGGGGCATGCAAGCACATGTGCCCAGCATGAGTTTCAAATTGCTAGGTCTGAGACTCGACCCATGTGAAAGTCCAACAATGTAACCATTATGCACTCTGTTGATCCCTCTCTTAATTTATTTATTTATGTAACTAATAACCTAGTATGTTCAAGGCATCAAATCTAGGGTGCTATGGTCTAAGCCTCCAGTTGGCATAAAGAAATTTAAATAATAATACAGTAGCAGCTATAATAAATGAAACACATGCATTTAATTAAAAAAAATAAAAGCACTATTGGTATTAAAAGACCTGGAGGAATCTAGAAAAGAAATATTAGTTTGAATATGGAATATGATGATTATTCAAGGTGAAATTTCATTTGAATGATATAAAGCATTGCATAGTTGAAGATAAGGCAATATATATTCTAGGCATTTTAAAAATTAAGGAATAGTTTAAGCAAATTTTTATAAAAAGGAAAGATATATGGTGCATTTAAAATGTAATGTAATTAGGTAAGATGGGAATACAGAGCATACTGATAGTACAAAAGTGGGGTGAAATGTTTCCAGGTATTGTTTGGAAATATTTAAAGAATTGGTATTTATACTGTATTATAATGACAAATAATGCTTTTTTTCCAATGGACCAATGCTATCCCTGTTGACAGCATGCTTAGGGAAAAGCATATGAATATAATATATAATGCTGCCTGTTTCTCAGCGTCTAGATGCCGTTTTCTGAGTTACGGCAAGCCCTATACACTTCCCTGGCAACTTCTTGGAGCACAGTAGCTCTTAAACTGAAGACAGGAGGTCAGATGAACCCTTTGTATAAGAACATATAATCCAGTCAGTCAAGAATTTTCTGAAGTTAAAAACTCATATGAGATGTGTTTCTTGTAGGTAACTGAGTTTCTGTTTTTTTTTTTTTTAATCCATTCATCCGATCTATGTCTATTGATTAGAGAATTTAATCCCTTAGTATTCAATGTTATTATTAATATTTCCAGACTTGTCCCTACCTTTAAGTTGGTCATTGTCTTGGTTGTCTTTTATTCCCTTATTTCTGGCTGTTCATTCTTTAGTTTTCCTGGAACAGGACTCTTTTCAGAGTTTCTTGAAGAGCTGGTCTTGTGTTGGCAAATTCTTTCAGGGTTTGTTTGTCTGAGAAGATTTTAATCTTTTTTCCCCGATGTGAAGGATAATTTTGCTGGACATAATAATTCAAAAATATACAAGTTGGATTATATCACATTAAGAAGTTTCTGCATGGCAAAAGACACAGTAATTAGTGTGAATCGACAGTGTAAATCGACAGCACTCAGAATGCGAAAATGTTTTTGTAAACTATGCTTCAGAAAAGGGATTAATAACCAGAATACACAAAGAACTCAAACAGCTGTCCCGATAAAGATGATCAACCCTATTAAAAGGTGAGAGAATGAGTTGAAAAAGACACTCTCTAAGGATTACATTCGAATAGCCAAAAGGCATATGAAAAAATGCTCAACATCCCTCATTGTAAGGGAGACACAGATCAAAACCACAATGAGGGGCCAGCAGTTAGCATCATGGCTATGTCACTGGACTCCCATGTAGTCGACCATGGTTCAAGTCCTGGACCCGGCGGCTTAAACTCACACCGGGTGCATATGTGTGCGTGCCCAAGATCCCGAGAGGGGAATGGAGGAGAAGGGATTGTGGCATGGCCATCCCCCCTGGGGGGTGATTTCTCACTTTCTGTCTCTCTGTCTCTCTCTGTCTTTCTGGCGAGCACATGTGCCCTATAGCAAAAACCTCTCCAAAAACCAAACAAGCAAACACACACACACACACACACACACACACAAAGCCACAATGAGATACCACCTAACCCCAGTCAGAATGACTAAGATTTAAAAAAAATAATAATAATGAATGCTGGAGGGGGTGTGGAGAAAGGAAAAATCTCTTACACTGCTGGTGGGAATATAAATTGGTCCAGCCTCTGTGGAGAACAATTTGGAGATTCCTCAAAAAAATCTACAAATAGAATTACCATATGATTCAGCAATCACACCCCTTGGTATCTACCCAAAAGACATCAGAATTCTTAATTGGAAAAGTGCTTGCACATTGACGTTTATTGCAGCATTATTCACAATTGCTAAGAAATGGAACCAACCCAAAAGCCCACAAACAAATGAATGGATTGAAAAACTGTGGCACATATACTCTGTGGAATACTACTCAACCATAAAAATAGACCCTGGCTTTTGACAGAAAGTGGATGAATATGGAAGATTTACTGCTGAGTGAAGCAAGCCAGGTGATGAAGGAGAGACATTATATGTTTTCATTTAATATATATCTAGCGTCCACACTCTATGACTGAAACTGAATGACTAAAGGATATAGAAACATAGCAAATGATTGTGATTACCAGATACAATGTGGGAAGAAGGTGGGCAAAGGAGTAGAGTCTGAGGAAGGTCATTAAGGAGAAAAATAGAGAGGCTTAGCATTTATGGGACAAAGAAATGGAGTATTATCTATTGAAGATAACTTTATAGTATTGCCAACCCAACTGGTGAGAAATGTACACATGTTGAAATATTCACTTTGCAATCTAAATAACGTGATTGAATGTATAAAAGAAATTGAAATGATAAAATAATTAAAAATAAAACTCAAATTATTTTAAAGAAGCTTTGGAGACTAGATAAGAATTCTAGAAATTATTAGCACAGAGCCTCTCAAGCCAGCTTACACTGTGGATTGTTAATATATGTATTATCTTTGTTGGTACACTAGAAATACTTAAGTATACATCAGTATGTATGTGTGCACAACAAAAAGAGCTAGATTATCAGTGGGCCACATCCAGACCAGCTAGGAAGGAGGTTTATGGAAGAATGAAATGGTCAGTGGATTCCTAAACTTCTATGAGGGACTAGTTGTGGGCAAAGAGGGATAACTGCGATTGAAGTCGACTTTCCTTCCACACTCCCCACCCTTTTCCATACAACTGCCTCATACTCATGCTGCTTAGGATTGTGTATTTTAGGGGAAAATGAAAAAAGTTGTATCACAGAGCAATCTCAAATGTTAACATGAACCTGTTGTTGCTACCCAGTTTCACTACAGAGTACAGAATGGTAGGCGTGTTCTTTAGGAAAGCACAGAGTGAATGAATATGTCCCAGTATGTGAGTACTGCTTCCCATCTTTCTCTTCTCTTGTATATTTTATTAGAAAGCACAACAAAACCAAACCTAACTATATTAGCTTGAATGCTTTATTGGGTTTTGATTCATTTTTAATTTTACGTGTTGTGTCTTTGTCATGGGAGTGTTTTTAGAGTAAATTCACATTTTGATTGTTGACTACACTTATAATTCAATACCCAGTACTAAATAATAACAATGGATTATTGTTCACCTATTAGATTCAAGATAACCACTAAGAAATATAATATGCTTCTTTCCTGCAATTTTTATTCATTAAGCAAATGAAACAAAAAGAATGTGGTAAAAAATATACAATATTCCAGATGAAATTGAGTATTTGATGAGAAGAAATTGACAGCATCTCTTAGATTCTGGGGTAGACGGGCTCCAACGAACCTGGTATTCATGCTCTCGCATCATGTCTTCCATATTGAATCTGGACCAGCAACGTAGAACCAATGACAGATGACAGAAGTGAAACTGTTTAACATCCACGGCTAGGATGAATTTCTGGAGCATTCGCCATCTGGGAAGACAAGTGCCATACAAGAAATCTGAGACTTCTGCGGAGGCCCAAGTTAGCCATGTGGAAAGGCCTCCTACGAGGGATGCTTGGCTGTCGTAGCCACCTTAGCTGCGTGTGTAGCTGCTCCAACCGAGCATACTGGATAGGAGCTGAATATCAGGCCTTTGGTCCTCGGTTGTCAATCAAGCCTTTCCAGCATTTTACATGACCACAGATCAATCACCACGTGCTGAAAGAAGCTGTTCCTGATGCGCCCTGTCCAAACTTTGGACCTTCAGACTCACGACTATAATAAAAGGTTGCTTTTTATGTTATCAAGTTCTAGAGTCATTGACTATGCAGCAGTGAAGGATTAACTGTGAAAGTATTCGGAGAAGGGTGTAAAGGGAATTGTACATAGCACTGAAAATTCAGAAAACAAATCATCTAATTTTACCTTTCTGAATAAGTTCAGGCTATACTTCACTAGAATGAAGAGTTTTCTAAAAGTGTGAACTGGGAAGAGTAAACATGAAGACAAGTGCAGATGTTTAGGACAGCAAAGGAATGCATGCATGTATTTTCAATGAAAAGCAATGCTTAAAAATGGTCATAATGTGTAATTTAACATAAATATGATTATCACTCGCAGTGTACACAATTATTTATTTAAATTTCTTTTTTTTTCCCGAATCATGGGCACATACACACGCCTTGCATGTTCAGGGGAATCTCTACGTGCGTCAGCCTCACAGAATATTGCTTTACTTCTGCAGCACCAGCAGACCCCAGGTAATAAATCTGTTCATTCCCTCATGCTGTTACTTCACTTTTATAGATGGACATAGCTCTCTAGTCTTGATGCAGAGTGGCACTCTTTCTATAACTACACCTATAGAAATATCAAATCTTTCATTCATGGTTGAATTTTCTCATGTCATCAAATGTATCTGTATTCCAGTTCCTTTTACCCCTCTTAAACTACTACTGTGAAAGAAAGTTATTTCTCCATCATTTAGCTATTTATCTCCATAATACTCAAGAGTGGAATTTTTTTTTTATTAATTCACTTTACACCATCACAACACACAAATGAATTTTCCATCCAAAATACACTGTGCATTGGCTCAATCAAGCACATCCACATACATGTTCTCAGCAAATAATTTTCCAATTCTTACGTCCTGCATACCTTGCCCTTTGTCTTGCCATCCCTGATTCCCCATCCCCCACCCTCTGCTGTGTCCCATCTTCCTCCCCCATTGTCCCTGGCATCCATGGTCGCCCTCCATATCTTCCTCCCCCCCCATTCAATTGTTCTGCCAATGAACTTAATTAGTCTAAATATATCCAATAGCTAGCACAGCTGACACAAACCTACACATGTATCCAAGTCTGACCCTAGGCATAAACCCCGGTGAGTAGAATGAACATACTATAAAGTAGTACCCAGCTGGGCCCATACAGCTCGCTGCAGTCATCAATGTGCATTTTTTTTTCCTCCTG
>NW_006159681.1:1822824-1843856 GCF_000334495.1 Tupaia belangeri chinensis | reverse complement strand
GCGCAGGGCCCCCTAAATTTCAATCAGTAATAGGGAACTCAGAAACAACTTACATCTTCGAAAAGTTTCATTGTTCCAAAGAAAGAAGATAAAGCAAGCTTCTACATTTAAATATTTTGTTCATGGTTATGATTACAATAATTTACAATACTAGTGGATGGACCATCTCTCCACCTGACTGGAAGAGCTGCAGGTACCACGCCCTCCCCATACTTCAGTCTAGCCTGACTCACATGTCATGTTACAATGGGTCACCTGTAAATTCAGTTGAAAGGGCACCGTCTCTGTTGTCAGCCCTGTTGTATTCCGTTGCTCTGTATGGAGTTAGACATGCTATTGTGTGTCACTCTGATCCTGCAAAACTGAGAGGGCCAGGGAGAAGAGGAGACAGATAAAACCTACTGAGAAATCTATGTACTGTGGTCTTCTAGCGTTTGCAGTGTGAGTCTTAAGGAAGTAAGGAAAAGAAACAGAATAAGAGACCCCACAAAGTCTGTGGTCTTTTAGAAGGTGGAGACCACTGTGATCAGAGAAGCTCAGAGCGACCCCAGTTTCCTGGTAGCCTGCAATGGCATGAATTCTATACATTTAATACAGGCCCCATAGGAATATAGAAATCAGTTGGGAAATTGAGCTAACAGTCCAAGTAGCCATCTTGTGGAGCTCCTGCTAGATCTGAGAGATCAGAGATCACTGGATCTGCCTGCCATGTTGATGAATTAGAACTAAGCATGCCATTAACCTTGGATCCAGAACAACTAAGTATAAAAGACAGGAGTAGATGAGGCCAGGGGAAGAATAAAGGATAAATAAAAATTTAAAAATATACACCAAGTGTCAGATTCCCATCCTACTTCCAAAAGAGCTTGTGTAGAGTTCCTCTGGAAATGAAATCAGTGTCTGGGATAGGGACAGGATGAGCAGGGACATAGAGGAGGTGGAGAATGTATCAAATCAGTCAGCTTGACTATGGCCCCAAATAACTAAGAATTGGACTAAGTTAACCAAATTATTTGTAATAATTGCAAATAAACAGGCTTAAATATAGACTTAAAAATAACATCAATTGGGAACCAGCAGTTAGCGTAATGGCTATGTCGCTGGACTCCCACGTAGTCGACCACGGTTCATGTCCTGGACCCGGTGGCTTAAAACTCACGCTGGGTGCGTGTGCGTGCGTGCCCAAGATCCCGAGAGGAGAATGGAGGAGAAGGGATTGCGGCGTGACCATCCCCCCTGGGGGGTGATTTCTCGCTTTCTGTCTCTATGTCTCTCTCTGTCTGTCTGGTGAGCGCACGCGCCCTACAGTGAAAATCTCTCCAAAAAAAAAAAAAATCAATTAAAGAATTAAATACCTTGCTTTTTCGTTTTTGCTTTTGTTTTTGCCGTAGGGTGAGTGTGCTCCCTGGTGAGAGATAGTGAGAGGAAAAGTGAGAAATCACCTCCACCTTCCAGGGGGGTAGTCACACAGCAGCCCCTTCTCCTTTATATTTTCCTAGAATTTGGGGCATGAATGCACCGGCATCTGACATGATTTTCAGAGCTCCAGGCCTGGATTCAAGTAGCTGTGAGCCATGTCACAATCCAGTACCTTAAACACTCTGCCACCTGGTGGCCTCAAAACCTTACATAAAGAGAGAGAGAGAGAATCTTGCTATAGGGTGTGTGTGTGCTTGCTGGAGAGACAGAGAGAGATACAGAGACAGAAACTGAAAAATCACTCACCCTTGTGGGAATGGTCACACAGCAATCCCTTCTCCCCATTCTTCTCTCAGGGTTTTGAGCATGCATGTGCAAGCGTGCAGCATGAGTTAAATCACCAGGTCTGGGATTCAAACTACTAATGTTTTGACTGTTAAATGACAGTGATTCATAGCTGTTTAAACAAATTCAATTTGTGTGGTTTGTGCTATATGTCGGCTTTTTTTTTTTTTTTTTGAGAGGTTTTCGCTATTGGGCGCCTGCGCTCGCCAGACAGACAGAGAGAGACATAGAGACGGAAAGCGAGAAATCACCCCCCAGGGGGGGATGGCCATGCCGCAATCCCTTCTCCTCCATTCTCCTCTCGGGATCTTGGGCACGCACACACACGCGCCCAGTGTGAGTTTTAAGCCACCGGGTCCAGGACGCAGACTGCGGTTGACTACGTGGGAGTCCAGTGACATAGCCATTACGCTAACTGCTGGTTCCCTATATGTCACCTTTTGATCAGTGGTAAATAAGGTAAACTACTGAGTGTGGGAGACAGAATAGCCCCCAAGAATATTCACACTTTGATCTTAAAAATCTGTAAACATATTGCCTGTCCAAAGGCGCCATGTAGATCATCAAGGACCTTAAAACAGAGAGAATTAGACTAGATTATCGAGATAGACTCAGTGTCATCACCTGAGCTCTTAACAGGTAACTTTCTCAGGCTGGAGTCAGAATAGAAAGAAGGGAAAGTACGGAAGGTCAGGGTGCTGGGTCTGAAGATGGAGATGGCCTTGAGCCAGGGACTGTGGACAGCTCTAGAAGTTGAGAATAAGCCTCCTGCTAGTCAGCAGAGAGACTGGCTCTGTGCCCCACAGAGGTTGGGATTTGAATTCTGCCAATGTCATGAATGAGCCTGGGGGGACACAGTTTTCCGAGCGCCTGTTGTTAAGAGCTTAGGCGGGCCAACACCTTGATTTGGCCTAGTCAGGCCTGGAGTAGAAAAGTCAGCTGTGTCTTCCCGATTTATGAGCTACAGACATGTGAAATAAATTTTTGTTGTTTCCAATTTCTAAAAGTGAGGGAATGTGGAATGGCAGCAATAGAAAACTAATATCCTGAGCAGTAAAATATATCAAAAACAGTTTGAACATAATACATAAAATATAGTTAATCCAGACCTTGGAGGTTGGCAGCAAAAATAAATGCCCTCTAGATTAAGGGTTGCTTAGGTGGGAACTCAGGGAGTGGGAATAGAGAGTGACCGCTACACAGACCCCATTCCTCCCCTCTTGCTGGTAGCTTTCAAGAACCACCACAGAGCACGGTGGGAAAGCATTGTCCTGAGATGAGGAGGAGCTGAACAGAACAGCCTGGGCTCTGCTCCAGTTCCTCTCAGAAACAGGATGTCTTCTGATGTGTTAGTACCTTGTTATCCTTTGAGTCTAAAACCCAAGGTGGGTGGCTTGCTGGGGTCTCAGCTGCGGTGTGAGAGAGGCATGTTCAGGTGAGACTGGTCCACCCCGAGCAGCTTTTCTGAGCCTTGAGGATCTGCTCATCCTGACTCATAGGCTTTGTTGTCTGTTGCCATTGTCTGTAAAACACCCTCCTGGGGAACTTGTGTGTGAGTGTGTTGTGTCTCACCAGACTTGGACACGTTTGTAACCAGAATACTGGAAACCTGCTTCCTGGTTTCTTCCTTGTTTTGTTTAAAGAAAATTATTACAAAATGAGATCATGATAATAGTTACACAGCTCTATGAATGTACTAAAAACTATTGAATTATACAATTTAATATGATAAAGCCCATGGTATGCAAATTGCATTTCAATAAAATTGTGTAAAAGACAAACAAAAAACTACCCATAGATTTTTTTTCAGTGTGGAAAGACCAACATGTAAAACCCGATGTTTCACATAAATACACACACAACTGAAAGGATCTATTTTCCAATGAATAGAAATGCCTAAATGAGTAGAATATCCTAATTGAGTCCAAATATGTGTACAGTTACTAGTTTCACCAATGGAACAAACATTCTTTTATTTCTTCTTTTGGGAGGACAATTTAAAAAAATAAATGACGAGTTCTTGGTAAATAGGTCAAGAGCTTCAGAAAACAATAACTCCACCAGGGAGTGTAAACGTAACGAACATTGTATGTTTTCACCATGTTTTAAAAGCAAATGAAGTTGATGGGAACCAACAGTTAGAGTAATGGCTATGTCGCTGGACTCCCACATAGTTGATCGCAGTTCGCGTCCCAGACCCGGTGGCTTAAAACCCATGCTGGGCGCGTGTGCGTGCGTGCCCAAGATCCCGAGAGGAGAATGGAGAAGAAGAGATTGTGGCACACAACTGAAAGGATCTATTTTCCAATGAATAGAAATGCCTAAATGAGTAGAATATCCTAATTGAGTCCAAATATGTGTACAGTTACTAGTTTCACCAATGGAACAAACATTCTTTTATTTCTTCTTTTGGGAGGACAATTTAAAAAAATAAATGACGAGTTCTTGGTAAATAGGTCAAGAGCTTCAGAAAACAATAACTCCACCAGGGAGTGTAAACGTAACGAACATTGTATGTTTTCACCATGTTTTAAAAGCAAATGAAGTTGATGGGAACCAACAGTTAGAGTAATGGCTATGTCGCTGGACTCCCACATAGTTGACCGCAGTTCGCGTCCCGGACCCGGTGGCTTAAAACCCATGCCAGGCGCGTGTGCGTGCGTGCCCAAGATCCTGAGAGGAGAATGGAGAAGAAGAGATTGCGGCGTGGCCATCCCCTCTGGGGGGTGATTTCTCGCTTTCTGTCTCTATGTCTCTCTCTGTCTGTCTGGCGAGCGCACATGCCCTATAGCGAAAACCTCTCCAAAAAAAAAAAAAAGCAAATGAAGTTGTTTATCTTGTGTCACATAGGGTTCCACATTAATAAGAACATGTTTGGCATGCTTTCAAAGGTTGTGAACAGTGGGTTAAGAAGGTCTGTAATTGAAATCCATAAGGTTGTACTTTAATGCAAGCTCAATGTCTATGAATATGCTGAACTGGCCCACAAAAAAATATATTATTGGATAAGGATGGACTTATTTCTTTGACACTCCTTGTCTTGTTAAAAAAAGGAAGAATGAAGTAATACCTATTTTCTGACAGGTTTCTAAAGTAATCACAACATTCGCAGGAGTATAATCTTAAAATATTGTGTAAACAACTGAAAATGGTAGTGTTAGACTCTTGGGTATATAACGTTAAATGAATGATTTAGATCTTTCATCCTGAAAAGAAAACAATAAGTCTTGAAGGTAAGATAACCTAATACAAATTTAAGTCCTCGTTATTTTGATCATTGTTTCTCTCCAAAAGCAGTGTTGCTGAGTTATATTCCATCAAAAAAGAAATGTGGAGGTTATATATACTTTATTTCCCCTTGACATTTAAGATGTCTTATGCTTTTATTTGTTTTGGTTTATTTTGTTTTCTCTCTCCCCATATCATCTATAATGCAAAGAATGGAATAGCATCGAATGAATCTCTTAGGACATGAGCCATCTTAGAAATACCTTTGTAGACAAGGCTAAAATAAAGTACAAAAAGCATGGAAATTGATTTAACATTTCTCCCAAAATAAGAACATTTTATTAATAGAATTGTGAATCTACTCTGGGGCATAATTTAGGCTTATAGGATTTAACAAGTAAAAGAGAAAATACCTTTGCTCAAATTTATTCTTCACTTTTCAAACACTTCTTTTTAAAGTGTGATTGTTCATGGTGTGAATAACGAAACCTCAAATAAGAATTTCTTTTCAGGATTAAATATATTTTGGACAAATGCCATCTTCATTTTTAGAAAGAAGAAATGAAAAGAAACAGAAGATTCTGCAAAAATTTTATGCATAGGTACATTCTACAATTAAATGCAAACAATAACAGGTTTAAAAGATAACTTGAAGATCTGAAAATGTATCTGAGATTCTGAGTTCGTTCATGATCATGGCGGCCCTGAGGTACATGTGAGAACAGAAATTCTGTGTCATTTTCAAGTAGAAGATTACTAGGGGAAACAGCAGTTAGCGTAATGGCTATGTCGCTGAACTCCCATGTAGTTGACCGCAGTTTGCGTCCCGGACGCGGTGACTTAAAACTCACGCCGGGAGCATGTGCGTGCATGCCCAAGATCCCAAGAGAAGAATTGGAGGAGAAGGGATTGCGGCGTGACCATCCCTCCTTGGGAGTGATTTCTCGCTTTCTGTCACTATGTCTTTCTCTGTCTGTCTGACGAGCGCACGTGCCCTATAGTGAAAAATCTCTCCAAATAAATAAATAAATAAATAAATAAAAGATTACTATAGTGAGATGTATGCAATGAAGGCTTTTTCATAAGGTGCAATTAAATGCACATCAACTAAATTTTGTTCAAAGATCAACTCAATTACGATGGAGTTTGAAATGTAGTCTTGGAACAGCCCATTTCGCTCTGTGCTGGGACTGCTCTGATTTTCTCTGAAGCTGGTGTCTGCAGTGGAGCTCAGTTAGCAATGAGATGAACTAAGCACTTATTGAAGACTGAGGATTCAAATACTGAAAAAAAGTCAACTGCCTAGTATTTATTGGAGGAATAAACAAACGAAAGGCAACTGCTCTTGATAAATTCCCTAACCAAATCAAATCAAAGTCTACTGAAGCAGGAAATGAAGACCGTAATTAGTGCGAGTCAAAACAGCAAGAGAGAAGTCCCAGTGCAATATTAAGGAAGGTTTAATTCATTTAATGGACATTTATTAGTGTCCAGGTATATTTTGCTAGGTAACAGGAAAAATAGTATTAACCAAGGGAAATATGATTTATTCCCTCATAAAATTGTCTTGATCTAGAAACCCCTCACATGGAATGTGGCATGCCAGAGGGCTAGGTTGGATACAGGCCATGAAATGTGCTTTTTGTTCATGGAAATGTGAATTCCAGGGATTTTTAGCTTTATATATAATTGATTTATTATATTTTGCTTGTATTTTAGAATGGAATACAAATGACATCTTTAAAAAGCACTTCATATTAAACAGTAAAAACATAACAAAAATTACCTTACTTTGTGTATGGAGGACAATCTTTTGCATAAATGGTATCATATTTTTAAAAATATCTTGTAATGAAGTATTTATGTTGTTTGAACAATACAACTTCCATGCCAGGAAAAGTAATCTATTACTTAAAGAAAATTAACTGGAAAACATTCAGAATAATTATTTGAAACTTCATTTAAAATATCATACTTTAATTGTTCTTGAGCACTATGAGATATTTTGATATCTTTTAAACTTTTGCAAAATTTGTTAGATAAAATTATTAAAATTGAATGGTGACTGGAGGCTATGTATATACAAAACCCTTACAAGAGTGTTTATAAAAGCTTTATTCGTACCTGTCAAAGCTTGGAAGCAACTAAGCTGTCCTTCAGTAGGTGAATGGATAAACTGTGGTAAGTTTTCATAAAATGGAATGTTCTTCAACACTCAAAAGAAGTGAGCCACCAACAAACATACAAACAAAACAAATGGAGCAATCTTAAATACACATTACTAAGTGAAAAAAGCCAACATGAAAAGGCCATATTCCAACTATAGTATATGCCACTCTGGAAAGGCAAGACTATAGAGACAGAAAAACGTTGAGTGGTTGCCTCAGTTCTGTGAGGAGTATGGAAGAAATAGAATATGGGGAAGTTAATGACAGTAAAACTATTCTATATGTTATTCCAGTGGTAGATACACGTAATTACATTTTTGTCAAAACCCATAGAATGTATGACACAAAGAGTGAATCCTAGTGAAGACCGTGAAATTTAGTTGGTAATATGGTGTCAATATTGTTAAAAATGTAGCAAGCCAATGAGAGATATTAATAGTCAGAGAAGTATGTGTGTGTGGGGGGGGATGGTAGTTGGGAATTCTTTGTGCTTCATGTTCAGTTTTATTGTGAATATAAAACTGCTCTAAAATTTTTTACTAATAAAAAGAAATTTGATGACCTCATCATGGTTCGTGCTTAAATAGTAGACATGTTTTATTTCATAATTTAGTGAATGATTTAATAATTTAACAATGCCAAAAGAAAAAAAAAATTGAACAGGTTAGAAAACACCAATCCAAAACCCATTCCCTACATTTTCCACTCTAACAGTACCAATATTTATGGAGATGGCAATCTATCCATTTGGAAAACTATGTTTCTCAGTGGACTCGCAGTTCTGACTTCAACGTTTTGGTAAGTGAAATTTATTGGATACGATTTCTGGGACGGGACCACGAAGGGAGGTGTCTGTGTGTATTTGTGTTTGTAGTCTGGGCCTTCGATCATCCTCTTCTTTGTGACTAAAATGGAGTACGCTGCTGGAGGGAAAGTAATGATCTTGTGACCAGAAGGCAACTCTGTGGTTCTGAAATCCTTCAGCAATGAAAGGAATTCCCAGAACCACCAAAATCTGAATTCAACTCACTTGGTTTAACCACCTCTTTGCAAATTTTTGTTTCACCCTAAGGCAAATTGCAGTTGATTTTCACCCTAAGGCAAATTGCAGTTGATTGTACACACACACGGATGTGGCCACTGTCCTCCTCAGTTTCCACAGCTGCAGCGTCTCTCAGGCAGAACACCCATCCTTGTTCTGTTTTTAGCCCTTTCAGAAATCATCTTGTATCAGAACAGGGACCTGTGGCACTCCTGTGTGAAAAAGGGAGAAAGAAACCTGACAGAAAGCTGCAGATGTCAAACAACTGGGAAGGCTGATGGTGTGCACAGGACCAACGTCTCCGGTTTGCTCAGAAAGATATTTTGAGGGACTTCAGCTTCTTTCTACATGATTCTGCCTGACTTGTTGATCTTGTTATTGGAAGGGAACCATGTTTTCTTCCCTTCATTCTCTCCATTAGGTAGTGTTGCAAGCCACCCATTCAAACCTTTATAATCTGTAAGTTTGTCACCAACCAGCTCAGCAAGAAACTGTGGAAAGGGAGCAAGAGAGGAGGAATGGAAGGAGGGCCTACATGGTTCCACTGCTCATGCTGAGCCCTGGCTGCGGTGACCGCCTTCAGGGCTGACTGGAGTGTTTGAATCTATTGCCATGGGCTTAGTCCTTTCGTGATGTGTACAGATACAAAAAGTGGTGGAAAAACAGATGTTCTCTTTGACGACTTTAATTTCACTTGCTATTACCATTCCATTTATGTCTAGCACACATTGAGCTATCACTTTTAAGTTACATTGAATCCTCTTTTCCAGCTTAAATGATTAAATATCACTTCATGCTGTTTACTTGTTGCCATAATTGGATACCACAGACTGGGTAATTCATAAAGAAGGATCACATATTTAACTCATGGTTTGAAGGTTCAAAGTCAAGCACTCACCTCTCATGAGCACCATCTTGCTGATGGAGATACTCTGGGGTCCTGAGGTGGCCCGGGGCATCACATGAGGGGAGAGGAAGAGCATATGTGTCCACATCTGTCTCATTCCATTTACTTAAAAACCCACCAGGATTCCATCATGGGGGCTCCTCCCTGATGACTTTATCTGATCCTTTTTATTTCCCAAAGACCCCACCTCTTAATAATATGGTTGGGTTACGTTTCTACCCTCTTAATATCTTTACAATATCAACCAAATGCGAACACACAAATTTTGAGGGAACATGGTCAAACTATAACAAAACACACACTTTTACAAATTTTATTTCCTTTGAAAGTACTTCAATTTTATGATCATTTTAAAGTTTCTTTTTCTTTTTTTATTTTCTCTTCCTTTCATACGTCTTTCCTCCCTCCCTCTTTTTCTTCTTTCTTTCTTTCTAAGTTTACCCCATTACAAAACATGGACCTGTAACTCTTTCTTCCTTTTCTTCTTTCTCTTTCTTCTTCCTTCCTTTCCTTCTTTCTTGAAATAGATAACCCCCCAAGAGAGTCCTTATAGTTCGATTCTCCTCCAGCCTTAACCAGACTCCGAGTGTGGACACTAGCATGCTGGTGTATTCAGGGAGGTCTCTGTATGCAAACCCAGAACCTCCCACACCAGTCAGCCTCATAGAGCACCGTGTTACCACTGTGTCATGATCCAGTCCAATTCTCTGACTTGTAGGCAGATTTCTTAGATACTAAATGATTTTTAAATTTAATAAATTATATACACACACACACACACACAGTAAACCCCAGTTCAGTTGGATGTTACAAAATTCTTTATAAATTGTCATTTTTCACCATAAATTTTTAAGTCTAAATGTCTAAATCAATTATTCAGCTTGACTTGTATATTACAGTAAAAAAGTTATACCTTAAAGAAGCCACTTTCTGTTTTACTTTATATAAGTATTTGTATATGCACATGTGTACAGATTAAAAGTATTACACTTTTTTATGTTCTTTCACAATTTTTTATGAGTTTCTAAGGTATATAAATTAAAACACTTAATTATATATTCTATATTTTAGAATACTTTGTATTATCTTTTTTTTTTTGAGATATCTTTATGAACTCTTGTCTTCTAAGATTTGTTGCTTTTCGGTGAACTAAAGTCTGTACTTGTCTGTGGATGCTCGAACTGTCAAGGCTGTATTCTGTGGGAGTCCCACTTCATGTGCTTCCAGTGTGATTCCATTAATCTTGGAAACATAGTCTGCCTTATGGCACAGAATATATTCCAGGCTGACCTCAGACAGGTGGAATTACCTGTAACTTCACAGAGCTCCTACACTTTTACTACACTTTTAGTGATGGATTGCACGACTTCACTAAGATCGAGGATGACTTTGTTCGCCGGCCATTTCAGTGGACAGAGGGAACACACAGGCGAACCTCATTCTTCTTCCTTCCTTCCTTCCTTCTTTCTTTCTTTCTTTCTTTCTTTCTTTCTTTTTTTCTTTTCTTTTCTTTTCTTTTCTTTTCTTTTCTTTTCTTTTTTTTTCTTTCTTTCTTTCTTTCTTTCTTTCTTTCTTTCTTTCTTTCTTTCTTTCTTTCTTTCTTTCTTCTTTCTTTCTTTCTTTTTCTTTCTTTCTTTCTTTCTTTCTTTCTTTCTTTCTTTTTCTTTCTTTCTTTCTTTCTTTCTTTTTCTTTCTTCTCTCTTTCTTTTCTTCTTTCTTTTTTTCTTTTTCTTTTTTTTTTAGATAGAGATTTTTGCTGTAAAGTGCATACACTCGCTGGAGAGACAGAGAGACAGAAAGCAGGAAATCATTTTCCCCCACACCTTGGGAGAGATGGCCAGATGGTAATCCCTTCTCTTCCATTATCCTCTTGGGGTTTGGGACACACATGCACACATACCTGGCATGAGTTTTAAGCCACCAGGTCCAGAACTTGAACAGTGATTGACTACATGGGAGTCCTGTGATATAACCATTATACCACCTGCTAGTCCCCGGTATTCTCTTTTAAAGCAATAGTTTATTAGGGGTATTTTAAATTCAGCTCTAATATTAGTGTTCTCCTTAAAACATCTTTATTCCATGATTTAATTTTCTTTTGTGCTAATAATCTTCTTTGATAAAAAGTCTCAAAATAATAATGTGAGAAAATAACTATTTAATTACGTTTATGATTTTCTCTGAAGTTCTTTGTGTTTTTATGACACATAAGAAATAAGCATGCAAATTGCTTTCTCTACAGCCAGTCAATGACATCTTATTATGAAGACTAACTTTGTTCATTTTGTGTGTTTATTTTCAATTTGAGATAAATGCCATTTTAAAGGGTCCAGTTTTAAATTCTTATGATATTCTTCAATTTTTAAAATCCCTTTCCCCCCTTGTTTTCTTTATGTGAGGGTATTAAACAATTGGAAGAGAGGAGTGAGTCTCTGTTTCTGTCATTGAGACAGCTGGACAGAAAATAAAGTTCTAAACAAATCTTACATTTTGCCAGTAAGCCGAACTTGAAAAAGAATTGTTGCTACAACGTTCATACATTAGAGTACCAGCTGAACAAGCCAATGCTGCTTCTAACTCTATTCTCTAATAATATTAGATCCACTGGCACAGAAACAGGACAGTGAGGTTCCATTAACCATTAGACCATCCCTCCCATCTTTATAAAATTTAGGCTTTCACTCTTAAGAGACACTTAAGATTGCCTGTTGATGATAACATGCATGATATCTTTAACTGGACTAGTTTGCAGCATATTCATGCTGAGAAAATTCATTTTACAAGCTTTGGTGATGTATAGTGATTGTGTGTATACAATAAAAAATAAAATAAAATATACCAAAAAAAAGAAGATTTAAAACTTTTGGAAACATTAAATCCTTTTGGCCTTGGATTATCCTTTTCTTGACTTGAATCTTCTTATTACTCATTAGTTAAATTTCTTTCTTTACAACTGTATTTTAAAGAAAAAAAATAGTTTCACAGATTCAATTCCTGTAATTTTTAGCTTCATTAAAATGATTCACAGTCATTCTGTCTTTATAGCTAGAAACACATACATTTGAGGAAAGAACATAAACACAATATGAAGATATTTTTACCAACAGAATGTCTTGCTTTCCATTTTATAAAGCTTGTGCTCAGGGAAGCTGCTGTGCTGGGTGTCCTCAGTTTGGCATTCCATATTTGTTCTGCCCTCTCCACCTTGTCTCACTCCAGGATGATGACTAATTGCTGTATCAACAGGGATGTTCCTCTCTCTTCCTATTTGCTAACAGAAACTTTAATGAATGATTAGAGAAGGGGAGGAGTGTGAGAGGAGGCCATTTATCCCTCCCAGTCCCTTCAAATTCTTCTTAGGAGCTAGAAAAGTCCCTCATCACCTTCTTTGTTGTTTTGTTTTGTTTTGTTTTATTTTTCATTTTTTACTTCATTTTTTCTTTTATACATTCAGTCACATTATTTAGCTTACAAAATGAATATTTCAACAGGTGAACATTTCTCCCTGGTCCAGTTGATAAAACTATAAAATATCTTCAACAGATAATAGCACATTTCTTTGTCCCATTAATGTATTGCCTCCCTATACTCTATGGAATACTATTCAGCCATAAAAAAACCCAAAACTCTGGCTTTTGACAGGAAGTGGATGAATATGCAAGATTTACTGCTGAGTGAAGCAAGCCAGGCTTTGAAGGAGAGGCATTGTATGTCCCCACTTAATATATACCGAGTGTCTGCACTCTGTGACTGAAACTGGTTGACTAAAGGATGTAGAAACACAGTATATAGATGTAAACACTAGACATAGTGTGTGTGAAAGAGGAAGGTCTGAGGAAGCATATTGAGAAGTCCCTTATCACCTTCTGTGATGTTCTTCCTCTTGCTTCTGGTGAACGTTCTCTCTGGCAGTTTCACCGCTGGTAGTTCAGGGATACTGCACTACCCCTATGACCCCTGATGCTGACCCTACCTTGGTAAATCACAGCTTGCTTAAACCTTCTCTAAAGTGTACTAATCTGATTGTAGCACCAGTATCCATTGGAATTGTGGCCCAGGAATCTTTTTAAAGATTTCTTCATAAAATCTGAGCTTTGCTTAAGAAGCATTTGCAATGTAATAAACGTAGTTTGTATGGATCACAGCACTTCTAAGTTCTGTTTGGAAACAACAAATCTCTAATAAGTAAGAGCACTTCAGACAGAAAGCCATGGCTACTCATAGTTATACAACCTTTAATTTGTAATTTGGCTTCACTCAATGGTTCTTGATTTGGATACATTATTTTAAATACAAATAATCCTTTTACCCTTTAGCTTTATTGATCTAGACTTATTTAAAGGACAATTTCTCCATTTTTGCTGTTTTTGTATTCTCAAATTTTATATTCAAGATCCTAAGAAATCAACTTAAATAAAATAGACATCCACATAAGAAGACACTTCAGTTTGTTTAGGAGGGCCAAGTGGCCTTCTTTGGGTTATAGAACTTTTATTTTTTTGAGAGAGATTTTTTGCTATAGGGTGTTGCGTGCTCGCCAGAGAGACAGAGAGACAGAAAGCGAGAGATCACCCCCCCCAGGGGGATGGCCATGCCACAATCCCTTCTCCTCTGTTCTCCTCTCAGGATCTTAGGCACACACACACACATGCCTGGCATGAGTTTAAGTCACTGGGTCTGGGACTTGAACCACAGTCGACTACGTGGGAGTCCAGCTGCTGGTCTCAGGTTATAGAACTTTTGTATCTGGTGAGTTTTAATGAATTTAAGTGGTTTGTTCATTTTTGTTTGTTTGTTTGTCTGTTCTTTGTTTTTTATCCCTGTGGCATGTGTCCTTCTGGTTTGAGAACTTGTACTATAAAGCCTCTAGGGCTGAATCTTATATTGTGATAGTAAGATGTAAGGATGCCTGACATCCAGGAGGTGGGACAGGATGCATTTTAGATGATATTTCGGGCAGAGAAGGAGTAGGATAATGGGGTCTTGCCACTGTCCTGGGAGAGAGAGTATGTTGCTAGTCTTATTTTATGTCTAGAAGCAATGTGTGGGGTTTCATAAGCTTTGTGAATTTTTCTTTGTTTCAATGTTTTAAAATGTTATTCCTATTACTATTCATATTATTTATATAATACTGGAGAGTCGGGGCCTGTTCTTCTCCATTGTGAATATTTGATCTTTGCTTTTGTAAGTCGTTATTATATTTAGAAGCTTCTTTTTAAAAAAATGTATAACTTATTTAATTTTATTTATTATTATTATTTTCTTTATTTTGCTATAAGGCATGTGTGCTCACCAGAGAAAGAAAGAAAGGAAGCTATCAGGTCCAGGACTTGAACTGCAGTTGGCCATGTGGGAGTCCAGCACCTTTACTACCTTGCCACCTGATGGCCAATTAATATTTTTAATGAGGTAGAAAGCATCTCCTATCTTCTATCTTGGTGTTTAGTGCAGTTTTGCCATTATTCCGTGGTATCTGTGGGAAGAAAGATAGAATTTTTGTCTTTCTTTTATAAAACTCACTTTCCACTGAAACCATGGGAACAAAATAGGGAGCTAACACTTTGTGTCAGGGAATATCTTACGTTTTGACTCCGCTTCTTATATAGTCAACCCTCAACTCTGTGAAGAAGATGCTATTTACCTTCATTCCCTTGTTAAAGCTGAACCACAAATTAGGTTGTTCATGGTTTGAGTCTTGGATACAGAGTTCACTACACATTCTGTGGCAGTCTCTCCGAGATATTTCAGGATGTTATACTCTAAAATACAGAAAGGGGTAACTGAAATTCCTGGTCATTACTGGCATTCCAATTCTAGATTGTGTAGAATTTGAGCCATAAAGACCTAATCTTAGATCTGAGTGGGCTCTGTTTTCTCTTCTTAACTCATGGACTAGGCACCACCCCAGTTTGTCAGACTAGCTAAACAGATTGCAGATATTTTTATGAAGCCATAGGTAAAATACATGAGATTTAGAAAGGAAGAACAGAGATTCAGAAAGATTGATAGGCTTAACCCTTATCTTCTAGAATGTCTACCAAATGCTGGCAGAATTCTCTGAGTGCAAAGCAGCCCAAGGAATGGAGGCGTTCTTTGATACATGAGCTTAACCTTAATCTTCTGTGCTCAGGGGAAGAATAGCTTGTGATAGTTGTCAAAAAGCTCAAAACATGCTATATAAGAGATACTAACAAAATGCACTTGAAGAGTTAAGGTGTTTGAAAAGCTGTAATTATGTGGAGACATTGACTCTCTATCTCAGTCAGCAGATCAGATGACAAATGATTGTTTGGGGATTTTGTCTCCAGAACATGGAGGAGCAAGCAGCATCTTATTCAGTCTGGTTGAGTAAAAACTCAGAAAAGTTGTCACTGGAGCACTGATTCTTCAGCTGTCTCTTAGAGATGCTTCCTGGGAGGTGAGGAGGAGGATTAGATAGCTAAGCTAACTGAGACTGTGGCTTCTTCTTATTTTTAAATCTATTTCTTAGAGTTTGTATCTGAGAATGATGTCTATGTTGTTTTTGTAAAAGGTGATTGATGTTAAAAATTATATATGGTTGGACCAGCCAGTGAGGTGGTGGTTAAGGTGACTGGATTCCACACGGCCAAATGCATGGCTCAAATCTTGAACCCAGGAGCTTGAGAAAACACACAAATGGATGTGCATATGCATGTGGACCCAAATCCCAAGAAAAGGGAGAAATGGAGAAGGAATTGTGGGATGACCATCCTCCAAGGGTGGGTGTTTTGTTTTCTCTTTCTCCCTCTTTGACCAGTGAGTGTGCCCTCTGGCAAATGAAAAAAAAAATGAAATAGAGATGCATTTTTAAAGGTTATATTATTTATAATTGACTGTGATGTGCATAAAAGAGAGAGAGAGGAAGGCAGAAAGGAGTACCCTAACAGGGTCTCATCATGCCATGATGATCTTTTCTCAGAGCTCTAGGTCCTCAGGCTCTTGAGCATGCATGCACACACCTGGAGAGTTTTCAGGCTCATCCTGGGATCTGACCTTGGCTGGTCACATGGCTTCCACTGTTGCAGTCCAGTTTGCTGCTAACTGTACCGTCAGACTGGGGCAAGGTGTATTTTGTTCTTAATAATCCTTTGAAAAGGAGTCTTTAAATATCAAAGAAGTTTCCTGTTATATCCAAAGTATATCAGAAACAGAAGATAAGAGAGTATGACTGTAAAAATTTAGTAAGGTTTTAGAAAATGTGAATTACTCACATATACAGATTTTTAAATTAATAAGAAAACATAGCTAAGAAAAACTCAGACTTTAATAAACTCATATAGATTTGTTTGAAGAGATGAACAAAAATATTGACTGGAGAGATCAAAAACGTGAGGGGACATCTAGTTAATAATAAAAATATGTCTTTTTTTGTCACACTAGTAAACCAAGATTTTCCACTCTGACCTGTGACCTTCTACTAGGAAGTTATAATGTTAACCTACTGCTGAGAAAGCAAAACTCTCCAGATTCCCTTTATAAGAAAATAAGCTTGTATCACCATTGCTCTCCATGGGAAATGAGGAGTGTGAGAGGGAACAGTCGACGGGAAAAATAGGGAAGCAAAACATTTAAGGGACCCAAGGTGGAAAGAAACCTGTTGATTATACTGTGTATGGTGATGGCATTGACTGAACCAATATACAGTGTGTTCATGAGGGGAAAATTCATCTGATATGCTATAATGATACACAGTGACTAAATGTAAAATAAACAAATAAATATATACATACATAAATAAAAAGAAAATAAGTTGGGCCAGCAGGTGGCATGGTGGTTGGGGCACTGGTCTCCTACATGGCTGACCCTAGATTCGGCAGCTTGCTTTCTCATTTTCCATCTCTCTCTGTTTCTCTCTCTGGTGAGTGCATGTGCTCTGTAGCAAGGTAAACAACAGTAATAATGATAAATAAAATCTAATAAAATAATTCTTTGAAAAAAGATAATAAGTTGTTGCAGACCTAAAGGATTGCATAAGATTATTTACTGTTACATGAATATATAAAGATGTAAATGTTCATATAACCTCCTTATGGATATGACTCACACAAAACAAAAAAAAATGCAAACCTAATCACAAAATAAATAGAAGTAAAATTATTAATCAATTACAACTGAGATTTAAGGTATTATTTTAATTCGATGAATGATGCTTTGCTGAAATGAAATCTCTCCTCTCAGGTTTATATTTTACTGCTGCCCACTGCATCTATAGACTTCACCACACTCTTGCCACCTGGGAGGGCATAACGTAATTCTCCTCCCAACTGCTTTGTTTTATTGAAATTAAAAACTTCACTTAAATCTTGCTATACGACTTCCCTTACTATGAAGATATTATTTTGCTTGCCTTTATGCCTCCTTTGTTTCTTCTATCATGGTAGCAATTACAGTAGTTCTACTTCGAGATTTTTGTCATTTTAATCACAATTCTAATTGCAGCCAATGACTGAGTATGAGTTGGTTATCAGAATAATTCCAAATACATAACCAAAACTAAAACTACAAATTTGAAACTCCTGAAGGTCCTTGGAAATAAATGTCCTCTGATTTTTCTACTATTCACTGCTTACAGAAATCATTGTAATTGCTTCTGCTTCCTGATATCCACTCTTGTTCCTCTGAAATTTATTCTCCGCAATAAAATCCATTTCCTTCCAGATATACATATATTTTTTACCACTCACAGTCTTGACTTTCATGTTGTAAATAAGTGATGATTTACTTAAAATATTTTATTCACAGTAGATTTTGTGATATCTTCAGGTGCACCATCTGTTTGGAATGCTTTTCGCACATTTATGAGCCTGATAATTCTTGCTTTTCCTTCAGGAATCAGAGTAGGCATTATTTTTCCCCTCTAACTTTTGAGTAGATCAAGTTTGTTGGGCATACACATTTTCCTTGTATTCAATGGGCTGTTCGTGTGCATGTCTCCCCAATCGTGCATGTCTCCCCAATCGTAAGTGACCTAGCAGCAGGGTGCCATCCAGTTCCTCTTTGGCCCAGAGGCTGCCTAGTGCTCAGCATGAGGTGCTCACCACTCCTGTAGGGAGAAGTATTCACTCTTGTAGGGAGAAGCATCCTGCCTTCCTTGGCCAAGGAGGAAAAGAGAAACTGAAGAAATTTACTACCTGAACTTGAGAAGGGTCTCAGAATGTTCATTAGTGAAAAGACTCAAGTAAAGCACCTTGGGAGAGCTTTAAAATGTATACAGGAATAGCAGCAATGATAAAAGTGTCCCAGGAAGAACACCAGGACAAAAAGCACTGAGAGGAAAGACAGTGTTGGACAACTGCAAATAGCTCACAAGTGCTGGAGGGGTGTTCCGGCAGAGTACAGATGCTTTGGGTACTGGGAAGGATGCTGTGAAAGTTGAAACTTGTGGGCAACCCAAGCAGGCCTTCAGCCAGGGAATGACATGATTAGGTTTGCAAATGGAAACGTCATTGACATCATTGAGAGGATGAATATGGAAGTAGGACTGGAGGTGGCCCACTGAGACCACCACTGACATGCCCTCTGCTGGACTGACTTTCCCGCTGCTATATGAAGCATTAGACAGGATGCTTCCAGACTCCTTTTCCTTAGAGCACATGTGTTAGAGATCTTGGTCTGCCCCTTTGAGATGTAAATCTTTTAAACAGCCTCTTACCAGTTTTACAACCCAGGATTTTCTTTCTCAAGGACTCAGAGCCATCTCTTTGAAATGTAATTATCAAGAAAGAGCCTCAAGCTTCAAGTTTCTGTAGAATTTTAGCAGCAATTCAGCAGGAGTCTTGCTCCAAGCTATTCCACCACCTCCTGTCAGGAAGATGAAAGAAAATTTACTTTTACTTTGGGTAAAGCCAATTAGCAAACACAGATGTCTCATGATCTCCTTTCACTCCAGCTCTTAAAAACTCTCCAGCCAGAGATCAGACAACTTCTGATCTCTCTTCCTTATTCCATTGCTTTGAATAAAGTCTTCCTTGCCTGTTTAACTTTGTCCGATACAATTTGCTTTGACACTGTAAAGAAGAATCTTGCACTAATTCATATAGAGCTGATTCATAGCTTAACAGAGACAGTAGCACAGTGAACAGAGAAGGAAACCTGTATTGGGAAATTTAAAATCAATTTAACATGACTTAGGAAATGACCAGATGGCAATGATGAAGAAAATAAAACAGATTAGGGAGATTTTAGTTTTCTGTTCTGGTTAACAGGATGAATGGTGGTGTCATTCAGTGTGGGAGAGTTTCTGGGAAAAAGAAAAACAAAACAGATTTATACATAAAGGAAGCATTCATTGACCATGAGTTTGAAGTACCCATGGAAGGACCATTGCTGAAGTAAAAGAGTTGATGCTGGTGATGCAGAAGGTATCAGTACACTGTGGTGACTGAAGGCTAGAGTTTGAGTATGACTAGAAAAAAAAAAATGGTGTCTAGGACCTTACAAGAAACAACATTAATGCGGTAGTTACAAGGGGAAGAACATAAGAATTCTTGACAGCGAGGGAAAATTTAGAAGATTGAAGAAGAAGATAATAAAAAATCAAGAGGAAAATATTGTCAAACACACACACATTGTTAAGAACAATATTCAAAAAAAAAAAAAGGAAGATCCAGCAAGAGAGGACTTGTGAATTGCTCAACTTCATGGGCCAGCAGCTCACCTGGATGGTGGTGGTGTCAGAAAGTGGCTGGACAGTATTAAACAACTCATGAAATTTATTTTCCAGATAATATTTTACATTATGTGACCTCTGCAGATACAAAGCAAAATGGAACATCTTCTGGTGAAATATCTGTGAAATGCTGCTGGCAAAAATTCTCAGTTTTTTAAATGCTCTGTGGATGACTAAGATAATGTATTGTTTATTGGCAGATATGATAGTCAAAACTTTGACCTCAGCATATTAGAGACTGCTGAGAATTTAATTTTAAAAAAGTATTACTTGGTAGTGGTTTGGATTTTGTTGGTATTGAACAGTCTCAGGTAGAATTTTTGGTCTTGAAACTGAGTTAGGTGTTCTAATGTCTAAACAGTGTGGGGACATAGATTATTAGCAACATACAGAGTGGTGTCGCCATTTTATGAGAATGCCATGAGGAAGCCTTGTCAACTGGACTGAAAGGTTGTATGTAATGTTGCTCAGTTGCTGGGTGTGTATACTTGGCAGCAGGTTCACAGTGACAGTACAAGGTATGAATGGTTCATAAAATGAGGTTTCTGTATCATTCTTAACAAGCAATACAATTTATTTGTTGAGTTTTTCCTCTCTGTAAGTGCAAATATGTTTACTTATTGAAACTAAAATCATCATCATTCTACTTCTAGTGTCAGCAAACTTTTTTTGTAGGCAGATAGTACACGTTTTCAACTTTGCAGCTATATCATCTCCTGAAATGCCCCAACTATGTCATTTTAGTGCAAATACAGCTTAAGGAAGACAGGAACAAAAGGCTATGGCTGTATTTTAATAAAGATTTACTTATAATACAGAGCCAAATCCTTCTCTCTGCATGTCTATGTGGTATATTTTTATACTTAATTATTTTTGCCTGATCTGCTATGAACAGTTAAGAGACAGCCATGCATTGACCAATAAATGAAATAATTCTTTGTTTTCTTTTATTCGAACTATTATCAATTTGAACATCAGAGAACACTCAGGTTTCAAAGCCAGTTTAATTCTCCAAAACTTCAAGCTTAGGCCAAAAGGAGTGAGTAGATAAGGCACACTGTCAATTGAAGGGCCACCCATCACTTCCTGCAATCTCACCTTTGGTAATTGATCACTTGGTATCTTGAAGGCTTTCCTGGTTTCAGGCTCCCCTTATGAATGTTGAGCTCTAAAGAAAACAATTTAAGACAGTTAGGGAAAAACCACTAACAGTGCAGTGAGGCTAGCATAGGG
>NW_006159681.1:1803127-1822640 GCF_000334495.1 Tupaia belangeri chinensis | reverse complement strand
TGGCTATGGATAGTTACCCTTTTACCTTTTACCGAGTTTAAATATTGCTTGAGTTCTGATTCTTTTGTTTAAAAAAGGGATGTTTAATTGACTTGTAGAACTTATGATAATGGCATTTTAATTTTGGAAGGGAATTTAAATATGAACTAGCCCAACTCTCATTTTATAAAGAGGAGGCAGCTCTGTAAAGTCAAATGCATTGCATCCAATCTGTGCAAAAGGCTCTTTCTGTGTTTATTATCACTCATACATAGCCAAGAATGCTCTTTAGAAAGTAAATCTGTTATCTAAGAAGTGACCCAGATTACTTTTTATGGAGTAGAAACTGGTAAAACTGAAAATCTGTCTTTTCAGTAAAATGCTATCTCATTTATTAAGAAAGTTTTGGGGGCCATGGAAAGACTAGATTTGATTGGTTCGCAGGGCAGAAATATTAGCTATATAACATGTACACTTTAGGATTTAATTACTAAATCAACTTTCTTAAAAGAGAATAATGTAACACTTTCACTCTGGGAATTGAGCTGGAGATGAAAGGGAAAAAAAAGAACTTGAACTCTTGTAATTTAGCAGTATTGTATGCTACTTACTTATTTTATGTTTAAGTTCCTGGCTTTCTGCATATCAAGAGAAGTAAGGCAGCATTATCAGAACTTCAAAGGGCCATCAAAGGGCATAGCATCAATTGCAGGGCAGTCAGGGTGACAGCAGAGGAGTAAAGCACTGCACTCAACTTCTATTTTCTGAGTGACATAAAATTTTACAAAATAAGCTTAGCGCTTACCAGCAAATGGTTCTTGCAAATCCATTAGCAACTCTTACACCTGAGCAGCTTCATGATAGCTTTTAGCAACCAGTGAGGAGTGCTCCAAATGGCAAGCAAAGTCAAATAGCATATACCCAAATCTATCAAATACATAGAACCTTTGAAAGTCGTACACGGTCAAGTGCTGCATAACTATGCTTCGATCATTATGAAGAAAAGCATACATCATGGTGTTCCACACAGGAAGGCTATTCCATAATGAGTACGTATGTAGTAGGCTACAGCAGGTCTATGTAAGTGTACTTTGTGGTGTTTCACAATGATGAAATTGCCTAATGAAACATGTCTCAGAAAGCATCCTGCTGTTAAGCAATGCTTAACTGGAGTTAGAAAATATAGAAAGATAAAAATTAACTTAGTAATTAGACCACTCCAAGCACTAAACCCCCTTCATAAGAAACAACAACGTGGGGACCAGCAGTTGGCGTAATGGCTGTGTCACTGGACTCCCACATTGGTGACCACGGTTTGCATCCTGGACCCGGTGGCTTGAAACTCACGCTGGGCACGTGTGCTTGCGTGCCCAGGACCCTGAGAGGAGAATGGAGGAGAAGGGATTGCGGCATGGCCATCCCCCTGGGAGGTGATTTCTCACTTTCTGTCTCTCTCTCTGTCTTTCTGGCAAGCGCACGCGCCGTATAGCAAAAACTTCTTAAAAAAAAAAAAAAGCTGTTTGCTTCTCTTTAAAAAAAAAAAGAAACAACAATGTAGCAATTTTATTGTCCTCATTAAGCTAAACATACAAATGATGAAGTGAACTGCACAGGACCTGGTGTAGGGTAGCTTTCCTTATGTGTGTGTCTGCTCCACTGTGATCATGTCCCTCAGCACTGACATGGTATGCCCATCCTGACGTCATTGATTCTGGCAAAGAGGTCAACTTCTAGTGCAAAAGCACTAAGCAATGACTCCTGTCCTCTGTGAGAAGGGCACTTGGGCCACCATAATTACTACTTGGGGAATTAGAACTTGGAAAGTTGAAATCTTGACTATTGCATATTGACCAATTAAACTCATAGTCATATTGCAAACTCAGGTGATGAAGTGATTGGTATAAAAAATTAATGGAGCCAGAATGCATTAACAAACAGGTTCGTTTCAAAAGGGGGTTTTTAACCTTTGGGAGCACAAAATCCCAGCTGAATTTTCAACCCACAGATTCATAGAGGTGATATGGAATTTCTCCTGTTCTTGATTTTCCTTCTATCTATCTCACTTGAATCCTTTACAAAATTTCCCTGCTCTCCTGATGCTAATGAATCGCTGTGCTTTAAAACAAATAATAAAGGTCTTTTATAGTTCAACTATAAAAGGAAAACAACATTGTAAAAGAAGAGAGACAAACCACCTAACCACATGCCTTTATTGGACGTTACTGATTCCTTTCAATTTTATTAAATGGTTTCTTTCTCCAGTATTTTCATTTTAACAATGACTTATTTTTACACCTTCATTTTTTTTTGGTTTTGCTTTAAAGTCATGAAATTACAATCCAGTTTTGACATTGCATATATGGTAGTAGGTAACAAAGTTGTTTTATGACATACTTTATAAGAAGTAAAAAGACACAGTGACTGTCTAATTTTTTTTCAATTTGTTATACGACATGTATGCTTGCAAGAGAAAGAGAGAGAGAGAAATCAACCCCCACCCTCCAGGAGGATAGCCATGTCACAATCCCTTCTCCTCTGTTCTCCTCTCAGGATTTTGGGCACATGCACACATGCATCCAGTGCGTTTTTTAAGTGGCTGAGTTTGGGACTTGAACTATATAGTCCACCATGTGGATCCAGTCACCTTAATATCTATGCCACCAGCTGGCCCAAGACTCTTTTTTAAGAATGGTCTATTCTCATCTTTTCTTTTTTCTTACTAAACTTGCTATAACACAAATAACAAATCAAGATAGATATTTCAGAGTAGAGAGGAAGATCTCTATTTTATCATCCACCTAGTTCCACCTCTAGAAATCCTGTAGTTTCACATTATTGGGCCTTATGCTTATGGAAAGATTTACTGTATATTAAAAATATTGCATCTGAGCTTTTTCCTTTATTTTATCTTCCTTATAACCTTTATTGATGTGAAAGGGAAATAGAGTAAAAGTCTTAAAGGATCAATCATCTTGGGCTTTGCTTTTCTAACACACAAGACTGTTCATTCTCATTATAGCTTAGGTCTCTTATACCAAGCAGGCGGCTGGTAGCAGATTTGAGCTTGGTGAAGGGAAATGTTAGTAGGGCTACAGACTTAATGGGGCTATAGATCATAAGTTGCATACTTCAGCAGCTACATTAGAAGTCCAGATGGGAAGTATCATAACTCAGGGTAACCTAAAAGAGAGTGGTTTGAGGGCCCCACGTTCTTTCTTACCACCTTGTGTTGGAGAGTTAGAGAAAATTAAACCATATCCATGCATTCCTGGGTTCCTTAGCCAAGTATTTCTATCAGTATCCCTAGTTCCACTTGCCCATTCTGTTGGCTCATTTAAAAACTCTTTATTGAACAGAATACAGTCTCAATTGGCATTAGTTATATTCCGCAGGTATTCCCAGAGTGACAATTTCATAAACATTTTCCTCAAAAAGTCCTCAGGAAATCTCCACATTAGAGACAGACATGATTTCTCAGTAAATCAAACCCACAGTGTTTTCTTCAACACTGAAGCAGATGACTTCACTTTTTAGTTGAACACTCAATGAATCAGTCACCTAGCATTTAGGAGACACATTATATGAAAATTGCATGCATTGAAGTCATACAATAACATTTAAAGCTTGAGATGCTAATATGAATAGTTACTAGAAGCTGAGTATGGTCAAGGTGATACAGATTTATTATCCTCTTTCATATCCACTCTGGGGTAGGTGGTCATGGACTAGAAGGTAGATAAACTCTCCATTCTTTAAATTTCTACCCTTCATTTTCTTGCATATATATGTACAAAGACCTAAGTCAAACATGCTAATGATATCATTCCACTGTATAAAAAGCATGGACAGAAGTATTTTAAAATATGAGAGGAAAAAAATAAAAAAGTATAAGAAATAACCTTTGCTTTCTGGAGAGAAAAGCATACAAACATGAAATGGGTGGGACCAACAGTTGCTGTAATGGCTATGTTGCTAGACTCCCATGTAGTCAACTATGGTTCGAGTCCTGGACCTGGTGGCTTAAACTCACGCCGGGCATGTGTACATGCATGCCCAAGATCCCGAGAGGAGAATGGAGGAAAGGGTATCATGGTGTGGCCATCCCTGCTGGGGGGTGATTTCTCGCTTTCTATCTCTCTGTCTCTCTGTCTTTCTGGTGAGTGCAAGTGCCCTATAGCCAAAACCTCTCCAAATAACTAAGTAAATAAATAAACAAACAGACAAAAACATGAAATAAGTAACTGAGATTATTAGGTTGGTGCGAATATAATTGCAATTCTGCATTGTTGAAATTTTCCATTTGATGTTAGATAAATTATTAAATAAATGTGGCTATGCATCATTTCAATGTGCATTTCTTGCTTTATATTTTTTTGTTAATGAGTTACTACTTGCTATTGATTTTATGTGTTTTAGACTACGTAAATGCTGTTAGACAAAAAGCAAATTCAAGCTATTTTCTGATTTGAGCTCAAAATGGGTCATAAAGCAACAGAGACAATTCCAAGCATCAACATTGTGTTTGAGTCAGGAACTGCTAATGAGCGTACAGTGCACTGGTGATTCAAGAAGTTTTGCAAAAGTGATGAAAGCCTTGATGATGAGAAGTGTTGTGACCAGCAATTGAAGGTTGACAATGACCAACTGAGCAATCATCAGTTGATCCTCTTACAACTTGAAAAGTTGCTGAAGAACTCAGTGTTGACAATTCCATGGTCATTTGGCATTTGAAGCAAATTGGAAAGGTGAAAAAGCTTGATGAATGTATGCCTCATAAGCTGATTAATTTTTTTAAAAAATAGTAGTTTTGAAGTATCATTTTCTCTTATTCTACACAACTACAATGAGCCATTTCTTGTTTGGATTGTGATGTGCAACAAAAAATGAATTTTATACAATGGGCAATGATCACCTCAGTACTTGGACTGACTGACAAGACACTCAAAAACACTTTTTAAAGCCAAACTTTCACCAAAAACGGTCATGGTCACTGTTCAATGGGGTCTTATCCAATACAGCTTTCTGAATCCTGGTGAAATCATTACTTGCAAGAATATGCTCAACAAATCAATGAGATTCACTGAAAATGGCAATGCTTGCAGCTGGTAACAGAAAGGGCCTAGTTCTTCTCCATGACAATGCCTGATAGCACACCACACAACCAATGTTTCAAAATTTGAACAAATTGAGCTACAAAGTTTTGCCTCATTAGGCATGTTTAGTTGGCTTCTTGCCAACTATCACTTCATGCTTCTCAACAACTTTTTGCAAGAAAAAAAAAAACATTTCCACAAAAAGCAGAATGCAGAAAGTGTTTTCCAAGAGTTTGTCAAATCCTGAATCATGGATTTTTATGGTATAGGAATTAATAAACTTATTTCTCATTGGCAAAAATGTGTTGACTATAATGGCTCCTATTTTGATAAAGATTAGAGTCTAGTTATAATGATTTAAAATTCATGGTTCAAAACCACAATTGCTTTTGACCAACCTATTACAATAGCTCTTACAATTGATTTATGCAAGAGAAATAATATAGAAATATATCCAACATAGCTTCAGAAGTGGATATGATCAGGTGCCAAAGAAAAAGCTGATAGAAGTGTTGGCCCTTTTTTTGAAGAGTCTAAGAGAAAGATGGGGGCTGCACTTGGTCATTGGTGGTGAGACCTTGGCACTACTTGCTTATTGAATTCTATTCTCTGCTAAGACCAGGCCAACATGCTTTGACTACCTTTTGAATCCTGACCAATTTTCTCTGGCACATGGACTTTGGCTTTTATCATATTCCTCTCCTTCCAATCTGTGAGGGTCAAATTTAGTCTGGGGAAGTAGTGCCTTGCACCACTTTTCAGTCCGTACTTCCCACTTCATCTATTCACTCCATTATTCACTTCTTGCTAAGTAGAAAGCGGGATATTGACGGAAAGGATAGAATATTTTGGTAAATGAGTCTGGAGACAGATTACCTGGGTTTGAATCAAACTACTAACACACATTAGATACGTGACTTAACTTTATTGCCAGATCATTTAGATTCTCTATTCCTTAGTTATCTTACCTGTAAAATAAACATACTAATAACATTTACCTCATGGGGTCATATGAGATTCCATGAAGTAATATTTGAAAGCACTGTTAAATAAATACCTTTGTACTCACTTCTAAATGTAGACTCAAATTTATATTATTGTGTAACATTACTGAAAATGATAGATATCTGTGAATGGTACCTGATAAATAGAGGTACTTCACATGTTGATATAACCTTGTCTATTGTCTGGCATTTATTTTATCTCCTTAAGCATTCTTTGCTAAAGGCCATGCTATGTGTTATTTTTTTCACCCTTTATCCTGTTATAAATATGACACTCATTTACTTTCAACTGACACAATCCTCTTCATTGCTGAAAAACATATACCAGGCATTGTCTCTTAAAAACCCTTCCTTCCTTGGTGAAATACTCTGTTATCCTCACATATTTTCCTAGATAGAATTTACAACGTTTTCTACATTAAACTGAAATGATATGTTTGGGAAGTTGTAAGATCGAAAATTCCAGGAAAGGGTGATCTTGGTTCCCATTTGTATCCTCAACATGTTTCCTAGAGCCTGGCTTGTAAAAGACTATTAATGAACACTTGCTGAGCTAAACCTTTGTTGTGACTGCAAAGATTATAAAGAGCATTAAGTGAACTTGCAAGATCGAGGTCTGCATATACAAAGATATGTCTGTTATCACAAGGAATATGCTTTTTAATAAAATCAATGGAGAGACCCAGCAAGAGAATGGAGCCAGGAAGAAAAGAAGGTTACATATATTCTTAAGTAAAATTACATTCCTCCTAAATTGGGGAGGGATACAGATTTTCTCTAACATTGCTTATAAAACACTTAATCAACCTTTATGAATTATTCGGCAAAGAGCTGATATATTTTCAAGAATGCTGGTTTCTAGACATATTTAGCATAAAGTATGATATAAAATAACTCCTCCTCACATTCACACTATAAAGTCCTCTGTCTTCAAGTTCAAGTAATTTTTTTGTGCTAGTCATAGTCATTAGAACAGATTTTTTATTTGAGAGAGATTTTTTGTTACAGGGCATGTGAGCTTACCAGAGACACAGAGAGAAAGTGAGAAACTACCCACTGGGGGGATGGTCATGCTTCAATCTCTTCTCTTCCATTCTCCTCTTGAGATTTTGGGCATGCACACACACACGTATCTGGCATGAGTTTAATGCTGTCAGGTCTGGGATGCAACTGTGGTTGGCCATATGGGAGCCCAAGCTTTAAACACTACACCACCTGCTGACCCCTAGAACTGAAATTGATGAGGATAAAAATATGCAAAATATAATATCTTGACATCTTACTAGTATGGGTTAAACATTAAAGGTAATAAAAACATAAAATAATATGTTTACTATATCAATTATCTTAAGGTACAGATCTATTCTCTTAAAGTAGCCTGGAGCACATGTCAGAGGTGGAAAAGAATGATTTAGAGAAGGCACACTTTAAATGATCAATTAAAAGATAACAAAACTTCTGGTGGTCACAGAACTACCCACTGGGGGGATGGTCATGCTTCAATCTCTTCTCTTCCATTCTCCTCTTGAGATTTTGGGCATGCACACACACACGTATCTGGCATGAGTTTAATGCTGTCAGGTCTGGGATGCAACTGTGGTTGGCCATATGGGAGCCCAAGCTTTAAACACTACACCACCTGCTGACCCCTAGAACTGAAATTGATGAGGATAAAAATATGCAAAATATAATATCTTGACATCTTACTAGTATGGGTTAAACATTAAAGGTAATAAAAACATAAAATAATATGTTTACTATATCAATTATCTTAAGGTACAGATCTATTCTCTTAAAGTAGCCTGGAGCACATGTCAGAGGTGGAAAAGAATGATTTAGAGAAGGCACACTTTAAATGATCAATTAAAAGATAACAAAACTTCTGGTGGTCACAGAGTTTTGGGCTAGAAATGAAACCAGGCCGAGTGGAAGTCACTCCCTGAGGCAGTGGCAACAGCATGGTAAGGGGAAGAACAACAAGTTCTGCACCTTAAAAGATGATGACAACAGGGGCTGCGATCAGAAAGAAGAAAACAGTACGTGGAAAGATGGTGAGAAGAAAAATGTAGACAGGGAGGAGGGCCAGCGCAGCAGTGAAAGGAAGGCCATTGTCCCAGCAGAGCATTCCCTGTCATACAACTACACTTTCTGGGACTCCAGGAGGACCCCCAGTCACCCCATTAGTTCCATGAGTTCACAGAACTATGAACAGAATATCAAACAGACTGGCACCTTCACCACTATGGGGCAGTGCTGGAGGTTTTATACCCACCTGGTACATCTCAGGAACCTGACAGGCCACAGTGACTTCCACTTCTTCAAAGAAAAAATTAAACCCACATAGGAGGATTATGCAAATAAAAATGATGGCAAGAGGATTATTCAGCTGCCGCTCCTTGCTAACCATGGTTGGGGAGGAGGTCTGCATGGCTATAGTCTCTGCAGTACATCATTTCAATCCAGCAACCAAGGTACCACAGCCTGAATCTGGGATTTGCTTCGGTGAGTGCTTAACCTGCATCCCAGCACCATTATGAAATATGAAACCCACACTGACAGCATCAACTGGCCTCATTAGAGCCCCTTGTTCCGTCGGTGTGCTACTTGGAAGATGCTTCTGTCCTGGACAAGAGGAAGTGGAAAGTGGAAGAGCATTTACGTTTGAAGAACAGGCTGACATGCAGCGGCTACAACAGCTGAGATCACTTAATAAAATGGTGCTAAACAAATAATAATGATAAAAAAACAGAAATGAAAGCAAGATTGAGATGAACTATACAAACACTTTTATGGGAATAGAATAATGCAGCTGAAAAATCAAGCATAGTCACTCATGTTTGTCTACATTATAAATTACAAATTTGGCCTAAACTCATGTTGACTTTTACGGTTTCTTAAAAATCTTACTTTTCCAGATGAATTAAATTTCTTTACCTCATATATCATAAGTTCCTAAAAACTATATGATTTTATAATCACATTTAATGAGGTAACTATATTTTTCAAAATTATGGTTATATTTATATATATTTAAAATTTTTGTAGTTGACTTTGATTTTATTAAAGCTGATGCATTCCTACTCAATTTTCATATAATAACTGGAATGTGCTAGTGTTAATAAAGTAAAAATAAACAAAGAGAAACTATAAATTAAGATCATTTTACCTTATTATTTTCTATTACATGTCTTTTTTTTTTTCTTTGAGAGAGGCTTTTGGTACAGGGTGCACTTGTGCTGCCCAAGGAGACAGAGGGACAGAAAGCGAGAAATCACCCCCCCAAGGGGATGGCCAAACCTTAATCCCTTCTCCTCCATTCTCCCCTTGGGATTTTGAACATGAACATACATGTACCCAGCGTGAGTTTTAAGCCACCTGGTCTAGGACTCAAACCATAGTCAACTGCGTGGGAGTCCAGCAACATAACCATCATGCCATATGCTGGCCCCCCTACTTCACATCTTCTTTTGGAGCCACAGTAAGTTTTCTCTGTAAAATGTTTGAGGTTCTGACTACAGAGTTAGATGGAAATTAAATATATTAGATTCAAAATTTGCTTAGTTTTATTTGTTGTTAGTCTATTAACTTGCTCCAAATAGTTGCATTAGATTAAGCTGAATGAATCACCCTCTTGAAATGATGTTTCTTTTTCTGACTCTGGAGGGACTATTTTTCTGGATAGTTGTCCACCATAGGTCCAAGGAAATCTAGAATGATTCTGGAGTGTGCGTTCTGCAAATGTGTTCGGTTCTGGGGATTATTGTTTAAAGCTAACGGGAGGAGCTCTAATTGATCCCAAGTTGCACAGTATTTTGAATAGCAGCCCATCACAATAGGCATCACTTCTAGGAACACAGGATTCTCTAGAAAGTACTATCCGAGTCTCCCAGGTGAGAATGGCTACATTGCACTTTGCATTGAGATGTTATGGAAATGAATCCCAGTGTTTCAGGGAGAAACAGGCTAGGACTCAAATGCTGAAAGGCAAGTGGAATTCAGTCTACCTCATTTAGCTCCACCACTTTTGGAGTCTGTCTGGATTCATCCACCTTGGTCTAGAGGGAGCATTCTGTGCAATGCTCGGGGACAGTGGCAGTCATGTGGGAGCCTTTTTTCTCCTTCCTGCTACGGGGTTCCTCCTCTGTCATACAGCTATTTGGGAGGCTGCAGACTAATCTAACATTTATTATAGTTGGTAAAATAGAATCGGGAAGGGTTTTGTCCTGCAGGCCCAGAAGTGTCTCTAGGAGAGCGACCCATCTTTTCCTTTCCTCCTTGGTTGTCTTTAAGGTCAGTTGTCACATTAAGTATCATACCCTGCTGACTCTGTGTTTTAGAAAACCGACATGACTCTAAACTTTCGAATAACTTTCTCATATGTAAAAGTCTAAGTTGCTTTTTTAAATTTTTTTGTAGGTAGCTCCTAAAATTCGCCTAAAGTTTTGCATCTGCCACACAACACAGGCACCCTTCTGAATCACATTGAATGGAGTGGCCAATTATACTGAGAAATAGCTCTGCTTTTCTCCTCTGCTACTGCCAAATTACCACTCAGTCAGTTCCCGATAAAAACACATCCTCTCCCAAACAAACCGCTGAACTGTGTGGCCTTATCTTAGATTAAAAGACTGGATGCGCCTGTGTAAAAATATCATTGAAGAATCTTAAATATATTCTCAGGTAAGATAGAGTTAATACAACCAGTATTATGGGTTCCTGGAAGTGAGATGTACAATGATGTTACCAGCCACAGATCCTGAAAAAGAAATACTAAAATTCAAAAATGAAAAAGAAGAAAGAGACAGAAATAAAATGAGAGTCCTAGAGAGTGAGTCTAAAGTGAAAAAAGCAAGAGGAGAGACAGAGGGTTAGGAACCACCCATAGCAGGGCCAACTGGCTGGCGCAGCAGGAACAGCTGCTCCAGTGAAGCTAGATCCGTAGGGAAGGTGGCGGGTTTGGTTCCCAGTCTGACCTGCCCACGGTGAGCGCGTCACATCCATTCTGGCCCATTGGCAAGGCTAGGGAGAAAGGAGGCCCCCAGGAAACCCCTCCCCCATAAATAAACGAAAAAACAGAAAATCCACCGATGGCGAAAGAATACAAGAGGAATGGGGAGATAAAACAGACTGCGAAACAAAGCCAAAACAACTTGGCTATTTATATCATAGGCTATAAAGAACATTTATTATTAAAATTAAATGATATCCATACAAGTACTACAGTATAAATTAAAAACAGTTCAATGGGGAGACAGACCGTGAAGGCACAGCCAAGGGCTCAGAAGGAGCACATGCGGCGGCTGTTCTCTGACCGCTGTGTGCGAGGGCGGCGGGTGCTGTAAATCCTCAGCTACTGTGGCACACCGCAGATGAGAGAGCAGCGATTAATGCGAATTGAAAACCTCTGGGCCACTGCAGACTGGGGCGGGAGGTGAGCGAAAGCTGTGATATAAGAAGCGTGGAGCTGGTCACGTTTCTGTGTAATGAGCGGATCTGTTTTTAGATTGTACTGTAAATAGGAAGCTGTCCCCCCCTCCCCCAATGTAATTCCACCCTAGTCTGCCGAGGAAGCAGAATTTAAATCTCTTTACATCTGCAGCCAAGAAGAGCGCCAGCTAAGTATGTATAAATAGAAAGCTACAGGTCCAACGCACAAGCAGAGCCATTTCTCTGCAGGAAATCCAGAAGGAAGTCTGCAGTTAGCGCAGATGACCTACAGGAAAGCATCCTCAGCTTGACGTGGTCACATTGGCACTGCGGGGTGAGCACCAACGTGGACTTGAGAACAGGTACCAGCCTGTCCCCAGGGCCAAACCTGGAAGGAAGTAGATCTTGGCTCTGTCAGAAGGTCAAGGGGTCTCATGTGGTGAGGTCATGTTACGAGTGGGGACTCTGCAGAGTCCCAGGCGTCACACTGCAGGAGAGCGAGAGCTTGCACCCACGTTAGAACAGGTGCCAGCCTGTCCCCAGGGCCAAGGCAGATCAGCCAAACCTGGAAGGAAGTAGATCTTGGCTCTGTCAGAAGGTCAAGGGGTCTCATGTGGTGAGGTCGTTACGAGTGGGGACTCTGCAGAGTCCCAGGCGTCACACTGCAGGAGAGCGAGAGCTTGCACCCACGTTTTGTGTCTGTGGTCCCGTCTGGTTTTATTCCTTCTCCTTATTAGACCTCCAGCATTCAGCACTGGGTCCCACCTCCCAACCACCTTCTCATGACCCCTGTAACCATGGGGTCAGGTATGGTTTCCACTCTCAACACTGTTACAGTGGCTCACCAAATTTCAACACGTGAATTTCTGGAGGACACATTCAAACTGGGGTGCATGTGTGTATGTGATTATTTCTCTTAATATCAGAATATTTTTCTTACATTGAATTGCAGTCTATATTATTATTATTATTATTATTATTATCAGAGAGATTTTTGCTATAGATTGTGTGTGCTCACCGAGGAGACTGAAACAGAGAGAGAGAGACAGAAAGTGAGAAATCACTCCCCAGGGGGGATGGCCATACTGTAAGTCCCTTCTCCTCCATTCTCCTCTCTGGATCTTGGGCACTACGCGCACACACCTGGCATGAAGGCACAGTTCTGGTACTTGAACTGAGTTCGACCATGAGGGAGTCCAGCCACCTAACCATTATGCCATCTGCTGGTCCCTAATTGCAGTCTACCTTTAAGTATTAAAATCATGTAGTAGAGATCTTGGCCTAGGCGCTGACCTAAATCATCTCTGTAAACACTGGTCATTAACCTGGCTTTACACTCTAGTCTGCAACCTTTTTTCAAGAGAAGTTCATTTGAACTTTTGTAGATGCTAAAAAATGTCCAAAATACCTAAGGCAGAGTTTCTAGCCTCAATGAGTTAATAGCCCTCTAGGGAAGGCAGACAGACACATAAGCAAAATAACTTGATCGCAGAGTTGGAAAGAGGGTGGCATGTGAAGGGCAGTGCAGAGTGACCCCATTGAATCGGAACATCACTCAGACCCAGTGACGGTGGAAGACTGCACGCAGAGGCATGGTCTCCTATGAGTCAAAAAGGAGTCAAAAGAGCTACTGGGTTGTCAGGAAAGGCACGACATTTTTGCATCGGAAACCAGAAAAAACACATCAGAAAAACATAGAAAAAATATGTCATGATTTTTCTGACAACCCAATAGATGGGGGAGCAATAGGGAATGAGGCAAGCACAGGGTGTAGCATGAGCAGAGTCACCTGCAGACAGACACTGGCCTTCAGACGGGAACGAGTCCTCACAGTGGCTGGGACATAATGCCAGAGGTGGCTGCTTTGGCCCTGGCTTGATTTTTTTCAGTGAACTGTCTTACTCCATAGCCACCTGGGAGTCCTAAGGCATTGCAAATAGTGTACTTGCGGTCAAACAGAAGTTGCTGTCATCCCTAAGGATGCTCTTCTGTATTTACTGCTTAATTAATGACAGCGTCATCATGATTGACGTACAGTGGGAGTCAGACTAGTGGGCCTAGCCACTGCTGTGTGACTGCTTACAGATGGCTATCTAACTTCTTCCAGCTTTAAAAAGTGAAAAATTAAAGAATTAAAAATAATGCCTATCATGCCTGGTGCATATGCTACTTGTCTCCTTCCGCAACTGTGTGTGGGGATAACTGTGGCATTTGTCACACTGTCACAATCTCTATTTGTCCAACAGTTTTGTTTTTTCTAATTTAGTCATAAGCCTCTTGTTGAATAAATATTAATACTTTTAAGTCCTTTTCTATTATCAGCCATGCCTAAGAAACTTCTCTTGAATAAGCTGAGAAAATAGAGATTACATGCATTTCATCTTATTTCTCTTAGGCAAAATTAGGCTTTTAATGTTCTTAGAAAAATCTGCCATGTTGCAGATCAGTTAATTACATTATCGGCTTCAAGTTACGTATTTACGATGTCCAGTAGAATGGGTGGCTCTTCCCAGACAGAGGCCCTCTGTTCGTATCCCTCTAACTCCTAGTGCATGCCTAGATGAATGAATATTAGCGGAAAATAAACCAACGCAATAATAAGGAAGCAGGGGTAACACTTTGTGAGAACAGCCCAGTATTTATTGAATAGTGTGGTCTGAAACTCTAGCCAGTTTAACACAAACTCTTCAGGTCAACGCAACAATTCCATGCATGATCAAACCTTCTTTGAATCAAGATAAACTACAAATGCTGATGTTTTCTACTGAAAACTGCATGCATTTAAATCTAGCCCAAAATCTATGCACATAAAGCTAAGCTGCTCTAAATGTCACTACCATGAGAGAAATACTCTGTTATCTTTAAACTGTGCTTAAAAATCTGGATGAAAGAATGCTGACATTGACCAAAAATATATAATTAAAGTTCTTCTCAGCAAATAGAAAATCTAATTTAAGAAAACCAAGATCATTTTTTCCCCCAGAATTCATTCTCTTGGTTTAACAAGTAATTCTTTTCAGTTCTCACTAAAATAAATATATTATTGAGTTACCTTACATGATTTAACACTAAATAAACTATCACTTCAGGTAAAGAGTAAAATGTAATTCTGCTAGAAGATAATGTCTCTGCATGCTGTGGGATAGAAAACAATGAAAACCCTCTATGTGTTTGGGGAGTGTTGTTGAATGTCTGGCTTAACCCCTACCTTTCTGAGCACCTTCTCTCCTGCGCCTCCTGTCCCAGTCTTTGCTGGGTCGGTATAAATCCAATTGGAATAAGCTATACAATGCCCATTGCTGTACAAAGTGCTATTCAGGTGGGTATGTTGGCAGTGCAGTGTGGCTAGGTGTAGAAGAGTTACAGTTTTTCACTTGGTGCATATGTAAGCTTCCTTCTTTCTCCATGGAGAAGTAGAGGCTGTGGAAGCGTTCATTCACCTCTTTCAAAGGGCGCAAAACCCTGAACTGTCACTAGCTGAGAGAAACAAACACCAGCCCTCTCCACAAAATCTGGTGTTCCATTTCTCATATGTACTTTTTAAAAATATATTTTATTTTAATTTCTTTTATACATTCAATCACATATGTCACTTAGCTTGTGAAGTGAATGTTCCAACATGCATACATTTCTCACCAGTCAGTTGGGGATACTATACATGTTATCTTCAACAGATAACCCATTTCTGTGTCCCGTAAATGTCTTGCCTCTCTAGTTTTCTCCTTAATGTCTTTCTCAGTCTCTCCTCCTCCCACCCTCTTCCCACACAGCACCCAGTACCTATAACCATTTTCTATGTTTCTATATCCTCCTCTGGACTTTCAGTTTCAGTTTCTCATATGTACTTTTTTTAAAAAGGTTTTGGCTATATAGTGCGTGCATTCGCCAGAGAGACAGAGAGACAGAAAGCAAGAAATCACTTCCCAGGGGGATGGTCCTGAAACAATCACTCCCCTGCTTTTAAATTTCACTTTTTTGAAAAACAAAATCATTCTAGTTACAGCAATGTGGCTTTGTAGTTTGACTTTTTGAATTTAATGAATTTAAGTATTTTTGAGTTCAAGTTTTGTCAACACTGAGAGAAAAGGTCTTATGCTATTTCTAAATACGAAGTATCCTTATTCTTTTGTGACTGACACTTTTTTTCCCTATTTTTTTTTCTCTTTCCTGCTTTTTAGCAATGCACGGATCAGCCACATAAGACTCTCATTTATCTACAAACTGTCAGCATGGTAGATAAGCTTTGCCATCTGCTTAGTTGACAAAGGTTTTTGGTTGAACATATTGGAAGAGCACCTCTCACTTTGATGATGGAGGATGTCAGTCCAAAAGAAAGCAGAAGCGTGTACACCTGTCTGATCTAAACATCCCAGTAGGATGGGATCAGACTGGACTGTCATTCAGACCTGGAAAGTGATTGTAACAAGATGTAGCAACTTGAGGCTCATCCTCTGGCTGTATTGTATTTTACAGAATGATCGACTGGGTGGAAGGTGCCCTTAGATTTAAAATGATTTTATCCTCATGTTTTCCATTTACACAGATAAAATCTGAACAATAAAAATATAAAGGTCAGGCAAGAACACCTTTTTACTCCAAGTCATAATACCATCCTCCTACCTCATTTTGCCTTTCTTTAATCTATTTGCTTTATAACTTGCTACGTAATTTTTAGGCAAGTGCTTTAAACCCTCTGTGTTGTCATCTTTACCTCCCCCGACATCTATCTCTGACTTGCACATTAATTAGGAGGTGATTGATAAACATGTACATCTGATGAATGGATGCAAAAGAGTGGCAGTTGTTGGCTATGTTAAGTAGACCAGAAAAGAAAAATGTGTAAACTGGCACACCCAAATGAAAGAAAATATGGTTTGAAGGGACAGCCAAGAATCAGGATTCAGTTAAAATAGAAAGACAACTATATTTCTGCCTGAGTATGTGTATGTGGGGGTTGGGGGGACACATCCCTCTATGAAGATAAATCTCAACATAAGGAATTACTTTCAGAATTACTTTACTCTGCATATGTATAAAAACGTATTATACTCATACATATACCATAAGATTTATTTTGTAGCAAGGTAAGTTTTGATTACTTATCAAGTGCTGAAATTAAATGAAAGGTGTCCTTCAGTCACATTAGTTGTGAAAGAGGTTAATATAGATTTATACCGTGCTCTTACATTGGGCTGGGAAAATAAAAGTAGAGGCAATCCCTACTTCATATTGTTGCACTCAATTAATTTAAATTCTTTCTCAACCTAAATCACTATTATCCTAGATTTAGATACTAGAAGAGAAACTATTATTTTTAGATGCTTTTCTATTTTTAGATTATCTTTTATGTTGTCACTTAAATTAATTTCCTCCACTAGTTAAACACATCTCACTCTGCTGGTAATGGCACAGAGAGGCTCCTGCAGCCCCTGCCCCAGCTGTAGGATGGAGTACCGCACATCAGTTCTCTCTGTGTCCTTGTGATATACTCTTCATACTTAAGAACCATGTTTTCATAAAGTTCACGGAAAATGTATATTATAAAACATTATGTATAGATTTAAAAATATTTTGTGTGAAAACAAACTTGCCCTTCAGTTCCATTTTCCATAAACTTTTTGAAGTGCCCCCACACGTAGATACACATACATAGATGCATCACATATGTATGTATTTATGTGTATATTTATCTATAAAACAAAAACAAAGCAACCAAAACACACACGCACGTATTTTATACACACGCACACACGTGCGCACACACACACATATATATAATATATGTGTTATATTTATATTATATTATATTATATATTAGGTTTTTTTGCCATAGGGTGCATGTATTAGCTGGAGGGAGAGAGACAGTGAGAGAGAAAGTGAGAATTCACCTCCAAGGGAGATTGCCATGCCACAATCCCTTCTCCCACATTCTCCTCCTGGGATTTTGGGCACACACGCACATGCACCTGGTGTGAATTCCAAGCTGCCAGGTCTGCCATTGGCCTTCTGGGAGTCTACCAGTCATGTGGGAGTCTAGTACCCTAACCACTGTGCCCTATGTATGTGTGTCTGTATATAAAGATCTATATCTATATCTATATCATATATACAGATGTGTGTGCATGTGTATACACACATCTGTATATATATACACACACATACACACATACATTTATAAAACACACATATGTGTATGTGTGTGTGTGTATGTGTGTGTATTATTTTAGTAGTTTCAGTTTTTCTTCTTATTTTTCTTCTCTTTTTGCAAAAGGGGACTCAAGGATTCACAAAGGCAAGAGTTCAGGTTTTTGGCTTGGCCGTAGTAGAGCATGCTGCTAAGAAACTGCTGCTTGGAAGCTGATAACGCAGGGCAGGAGAGGCCTGAGCTCAGTTTTTGACCAACCAAAAATAGTCCCCAGGTCATGCGGGTATGACCCCGACTGAGAGGTAGGGAAGGAGGATCCTGTCATGGCAAAACCCCATTAAAAATCTCTCCTTTCCCTCTCTCTCTGTCATACATAAACTTTAAGAAGAAGATTTTAGGAATTTTCATGCTATTCTCCCTATTGTTTACCAGGGTGCTTGATATACAGTGAATGTAGACATTGGAAGCAAAATGAAGTCAGTCATTCCTGGATAATCCACAAATTATTTTGATTTCTCGATTTTACATAAAGTTTCAATACGTTAAATCAGCATAAAGTACATTTAATTTGGAAACTTGTAATTTACAGACTAAATTGTTAAAGATGTCTGGAAGCAAATTGACAGGCTGAAGAATTAGATCTAGTCATGTTATCATATAAGATAAGGGAAAATTGTGACAGATCCTATTTGACATGCTAAAAATGAGAGGTGTGAATCAATTTATTCATTCTAAAGGGATAATGCAAATGGTAGTCAGAGTTTCCAGTGAACAGCACAGAGCTTTTAGATTCACATACCTTAGCTTAAGTCAACCATGCCAGCTGGTTTTACTTCCATGTGCTGGGTGAAGAATCTGCAATTCACATTGTTTGTTTGTTTTTAAAGAGTTGTTTATTTAATTTTAGTTGTTATTATTTTAAAATTTTGTTATAGGGCACACCTACACTCACCAGAGAGGGACAGACAGAGAGAGAGAGAAGGAATGAGAAAAGCAGCTGCCAAGTCCAGGACTTGGATCGTGTCTGGCCATGTACGAGTCCAGCACCTTAACCACCACCCCACCTACTGGCCTCATGTTCTTGCTAAGATTAAATAACAAAATTAGAATTTGAAACTGTCTCAATTTCTCTGATCCTAAGATTGGCTCTTCTAGCCTCTCAAATGTAGTAATATCATGCAGGTATAAAGTGATTTGTAAGAAGACAATAGATAAAAAATATTTTGAAGTCTATTTTTCTTACAGAACATGTCGTTCCTACCATATGAGCAACATCATCATTCTAACGTAAATCTTAGGCAAATGTAAGTAGGAAATAATAGTAACCAGCATTATGATAACATATAATATTTTTTACTTTAGAATGTTCATAGCTGTAATGTTAAAAATGTAATTACATGTGGTATTCTAGCTAAGTTTATTCAGGTTTCCTTTTTTTTTAAGAAATTTGCAGGAGCAAAGTTGATTGAAATAACAGAAAGAATGGTTGGCCTGGCCATAGTGGTGTAGGGGTCAACCTAAACACATTGGGTGCACCTGTGGATTCCTGGGACCCTGGCGGGCTAGTAGGCTAGCGATAGGATTAGGACATGGTGAGATCCCTTCAAGGATACCCCTTTCTCAATAAATAAATCATATTTAAAGGGAGGGCAGCAGTGGTGGTGCAGCAGTAATAAAATGCTCTATAGTGCTGAATTCACATGGGAAGGACTCAGGTTTATATCCCACGGTCTCTGTGCATTCCATGCACACGTGTGTGCTTGTGATGTGAACTGGCTAAGCCTTGGGGTGGATTGTGGTGTGAGGACCCTTTTGGGCGTATCTGTATCTGTATGTCTTTCTCTGTCTAATGGAAGAAATAGAAA
>NW_006159681.1:1788659-1802950 GCF_000334495.1 Tupaia belangeri chinensis | reverse complement strand
ACACATACATTTATAAAACACACATATGTGTATGTGTGTGTGTGTGTATGTGTGTGTATTATTTTAGTAGTTTCAGTTTTTCTTCTTATTTTTCTTCTCTTTTTGCAAAAGGGGACTCAAGGATTCACAAAGGCAAGAGTTCAGGTTTTTGGCTTGGCCGTAGTAGAGCATGCTGCTAAGAAACTGCTGCTTGGAAGCTGATAACGCAGGGCAGGAGAGGCCTGAGCTCAGTTTTTGACCAACCAAAAATAGTCCCCAGGTCATGCGGGTATGACCCCGACTGAGAGGTAGGGAAGGAGGATCCTGTCATGGCAAAACCCCATTAAAAATCTCTCCTTTCCCTCTCTCTCTGTCATACATAAACTTTAAGAAGAAGATTTTAGGAATTTTCATGCTATTCTCCCTATTGTTTACCAGGGTGCTTGATATACAGTGAATGTAGACATTGGAAGCAAAATGAAGTCAGTCATTCCTGGATAATCCACAGATTATTTTGATTTCTCGATTTTACATAAAGTTTCAATACGTTAAATCAGCATAAAGTACATTTAATTTGGAAACTTGTAATTTACAGACTAAATTGTTAAAGATGTCTGGAAGCAAATTGACAGGCTGAAGAATTAGATCTAGTCATGTTATCATATAAGATAAGGGAAAATTGTGACAGATCCTATTTGACATGCTAAAAATGAGAGGTGTGAATCAATTTATTCATTCTAAAGGGATAATGCAAATGGTAGTCAGAGTTTCCAGTGAACAGCACAGAGCTTTTAGATTCACATACCTTAGTTTAAGTCAACCATGCCAGCTGGTTTTACTCCCATGTGCTGGGTGAAGAATCTGCAATTCACATTGTTTGTTTGTTTTTAAAGAGTTGTTTATTTAATTTTAGTTGTTATTATTTTAAAATTTTGTTATAGGGCACACCTACACTCACCAGAGAGGGACAGACAGAGAGAGAGAGAAGGAATGAGAAAACCAGCTGCCAAGTCAAGGACTTGGATAGTGTGTTTTTACTTCCATGTGCTGGGTGAAGAATCTGCAATTCACATTGTTTGTTTGTTTTTAAAGAGTTGTTTATTTAATTTTAGTTGTTATTATTTTAAAATTTTGTTATAGGGCACACCTACACTCACCAGAGAGGGACAGACAGAGAGAGAGAGAAGGAATGAGAAAAGCAGCTGCCAAGTCCAGGACTTGGATCGTGTCTGGCCATGTACGAGTCCAGCACCTTAACCACCACCCCACCTACTGGCCTCATGTTCTTGCTAAGATTAAATAACAAAATTAGAATTTGAAACTGTCTCAATTTCTCTGATCCTAAGATTGGCTCTTCTAGCCTCTCAAATGTAGTATTATCATGCAGGTATAAAGTGATTGTAAGAAGACAATAGATAAAAAATATTTTGAAGTCTATTTTTCTTACAGAACATGTCGTTCCTACCATATGAGCAACATCATCATTCTAACGTAAATCTTAGGCAAATGTAAGTAGGAAATAATAGTAACCAGCATTATGATAACATATAATATTTTTTACTTTAGAATGTTCATAGCTGTAATGTTAAAAATGTAATTACATGTGGTATTCTAGCTAAGTTTATTCAGGTTTCCTTTTTTTTTAAGAAATTTGCAGGAGCAAAGTTGATTGAAATAACAGAAAGAATGGTTGGCCTGGCCATAGTGGTGTAGGGGTCAACCTGAACACATTGGGTGCACCTGTGGATTCCTGGGACCCTGGCGGGCTAGTAGGCTAGCGATAGGATTAGGACATGGTGAGATCCCTTCAAGGATACCCCTTTCTCAATAAATAAATCATATTTAAAGGGAGGGCAGCAGTGGTGGTGCAGCAGTAATAAAATGCTCTATAGTGCTGAATTCACATGGGAAGGACTCAGGTTTATATCCCACGGTCTCTGTGCATTCCATGCACACGTGTGTGCTTGTGATGTGAACTGGCTAAGCCTTGGGGTGGATTGTGGTGTGAGGACCCTTTTGGGCGTATCTGTATCTGTATGTCTTTCTCTGTCTAATGGAAGAAATAGAAACATTTTTTTTTAAAAGAAAGATAAAATGTTTTCCTGAAAATGATTCTGAAACCTCTCTGAATTACTTTGCCTTTCTCATCCCAGTGCTTTTCCCACCTAGAATCTGTGTATTTATGTCTACACATAATGATGCAGGAAGGTGGTTTGATCATATCAACACGAGTGCTGAATTCAGGACAGCGAGATGACCAGGTCCTTTGTCTTATGCTCGTGAAGAATTAGAGATGTGGACACAGAGAAGAGACAGTAAAGCTGAGTTTATTAAGAGGGAAAACAGAGCCCCCAAGCAGAGAGGAGTCCTGGAAAATGAGTTGCTAAAGAGGAGTTGGGGCCAGGGTTTTTATCCCAGCAAGAGGGACTTGTGTGTGCATTTTCCTCACTGAAACTATATGTCAGGTGATTTAAGCCATTCTTCTTCTATTTGGGAGTGGGATCACAAAACAAGACTTTAGACATTCTGGCATCAATTAATTAACATTTAGCAGATTTTTGTCTGAGGGCCTGTGACACATAAAGTTTCAGGAGTTAGGGCTAGGGTTTTTATCCCAGCAAGAGGGACTTGTGTGTGCATTTTCCTCACTGAAACTATATGTCAGGTGATTTAAGCCATTCTTCTTCTATTTGGGAGTGGGATCACAAAACAAGACTTTAGACATTCTGGCATCAATTAATTAACATTTAGCAGATTTTTGTCTGAGGGCCTGTGACACATAAAGTTTCTATTTTTTAATCATATTTTCTACATGTGTAAGATAAAGTTTTGTTATTTGATGTATTTTTCTCTTGTGCTTCTAAAATGAAATCTCATTTAGACTGTCTTATCTCACAGGTGCAAGCCTGCCTGTGATGTTCCCATTTTTTGAATGATAGCTCGTGGGAAGTTATTGCTCAAGGTCCTTTGCTTTCAACTCTCCAGACTAGAAGAGACTACTCTCTTTGTTTGGAATGTAGTAATGATATGAAAAATGCTAGGTTTAATTGTTATTAACACAAGCAGGCTGCAAGCAGCTTTCTGTGTAAGTTAGTAATAGTGAGAGCTAATAACTGATTTTTTTAGCAAGAGCAACAAACGATTTTTATTAAAGACTTGACTGTAATGACTCCATGTCGTCTCATATTCTCCACACTGTCAACTTCAAATCCTATTTACCTAGCCAGAGATCTTACTCCTATCTCAATAATACATTCATATAGATGTCAAATACATGTAATAGTCCATATGTGTAAAGTATATTCTAGTAATATGTCTCAATTTAATAGCTGGTTGTTTGGAAGAATTAATATATTTTAGAACTGGTTGTGAGAAATAATGTCAAAGGTTTCCTGTTCCCTTGAGGGTAACTTGGGTGCTCAGTTCCAGAGAGACAACCTCACAATCACTACATTTTCAGGTAACACAGAAATGGTTAACCACTCTTATATGTCTAATGACCCTGAACACTGGACAGGAGTGTATACAGTTAAGTATAAGTAGGACAATAAAGCTGATTATTCAAATGAACTCAAGCAATTAAATAACAGAACTTCACTGTATAAAGCACTATGTGAAAAGTGGAAGGTAGAAGACAGTATTAGATAAGGCTCCTCAGTTCAGAGCATGCAGTCAGGTAAATAAGATCCAGTTCAGACAATAACAAATGGAGCAAAACAAATTCCCAAAGGAATGAGATAGGCAAAAAAAAGAAATAAATAAATAAAAAAAAGCTGGATTTAGAGAAGTAAGAGGTTATTGGAGTTGAAGTGCATGTCACAGAAGATGCTTTATGAAATAGAAAGGTTTTGGACTAAGTTTAAATGGATGCACAGCCTTTGGGGAAAGAGAAGATGAGAGCATTCCAGGTCAAAAAGTGTGTAGATGGGGAAGCACAAAGAATGTGATGTATAGCACGGTTGGGCCATAGCTGGGTTAGGAAAGTTAAACAACTGAGGAAATGCTTAAGAGACTGTTGAAGCCTTTTAAATTAAGAGGGGACATGCAATGCCTCTCTTTCATAGCCTGGCTTGATACAATCTATTCATGCTCAGATGAAAAAACGTATTGTATGTTGTACAGATGTACACTGATTATATGTGAATCCATAATATATATATATAATTAAAAAATAAAAATAAATAAAAAATTAATAAGAGGCTGCTTCGAAGTTTTTAAACCATCTGTCTTTGTCTCCTTACTAAGGTGCTTTTGATAGTATAGAACATTTTTTTGGTTTTAAGTGTCCAAGCAATAAAATAAGAGTGAAGCTTTTAGAACTTTTAGAAAAAGTGTTCTGAAAAGGCAGAGTGGAGATTTTTCTCTATATTCTGGAAATTGTAAAGACCTCCCTTTTAAATTAAAGCATGCAAATTCAGATTAAAAAAAAAATGAACAATAGCTTCAAAAAGAATGCTTTATTCAAGGCTCTGTAACTGATTTACAGAAAATGAAATTATTCTAAAATTACTAAAAGGTAATTTTGTTTCTTATAATATGAACATTTTTATGTACCATTAAAACATTTTCTATTTATTTTGTAAATGCTGTTCATGGTCTCTTTCTCTAGCATAAATGAATTATGCATGACTTTAAAGTTTAAAAGCATTTTTCTTCCTATGGTGTGAAGATATTAAGCATCTGGAACTCTTTCAAAACATGATTTTATAAAATTTTTTTAAAATATGTAATAAATTAAAACAAAGAAAACTATTCATCGTGCTATTAATCGGTACCTTTTCCACAATGGGCCACAGCAACTTTTAAAGAAACTTATAAAACCATAGCATATGGGCAGAACATGTTGAATTTTGCAAATTTTGGGGAGCGGGGCATAATATCATACATATTGATAAGAAATATAATCCAAGGAAAGTATGGGGTAACAGGTACATCTATCAAACCGGAGCATCTCCACTCCTCCTAAATTTAGATACGCTTTATAAGTATAGTGAAGAAAATATACATTACAAAGGTGAAAATTATGTTGTATACATTCCATTAATATATCTGTTACTTATTGTCAAATGTGAATGTATTGTTTGTGTTGAATGAGGTCACATTGTTCTATGTTGTAATGACATGTTCGGATATGGAACTTTCCTTGTTTCGTGTATACAAATAACCTATCCTCATAAGATTATTTTACTTTATCATTCTCATCACATTGGCACAGATGTATCAGGCATAACAATATATATTAAATGAATTAAATAACATTTTATTACACACTGATAATATTGAAAAACAAGTAAGCTAAGTATTAGAATAACATGCAGATTCAACAATATAGAGAGCTTAGGGAAGATGAAGATATTTAAACTAAGTTTCAGCACACATTGTGATTTTTAGCTGAACATTGTTATATGTAATTAGATTATGAAATAGAGCCAGCTGGCTTTGTCAAGTTTTAAATACCGTGTGAACACAGAGGCATATGGTCTTTTGACTGTGTCAGCGGATTTCGAGCTGGATAGCATATTTACATATTCCCATTAGGTACAAATTTTTAAAGAGCTATTTCACTGGCTGAAAATAATTATTAATATAAATTAAAATTTATCTGTTCTATGCCAATCACCTAGCTACTCTATATGTTTCAAAAATGACAAATTCTCCCTCATGTACTTTTGTCTGTCATTCATCCAATTTGTTAACAGATAGTATTTAAATAGGTGAGAACAAGTATTTTATTTTATTTATTTATTTTTCCATTTTTACTGTATAGCATGTGTTATTTCCAGAGAAAGCCAGAGAGGGAAAGTGAGAAATCACCTTCCCCCAGGGGCAATAGCCACCCCACAATCCCTTTTCCTCCATTCTCTCAGGGTCTTGAGCTTGCTCACACAGGTATCCAGCGTTATTTTCAAGCTACTGCTCAGGACTCCCCGTGCAGTCAGCCATTTGGGATCCAGCACAACATCACACCACCTGCTGGCCCAAGAACTGTTAAATACAACTCAGAAACAAATGCACCAAGAAAATGTCTTCAGTTCAGGAAGATTAGATCATGTTCAAAGAGAAAGGATCTAGGTTGCAGTCGATAAAGGTTGGTGCTGCTGGAAACTCGCATGTATTATTGACTTCCTTTCCCAAACTTTACAAATTCCAAAACGGTCATGAGCATGCATCTGCTAATCCCTCCCAGAGTTTTCTCCCATCAAAATGAATAACTAGGTAATTAAATGAACTAAAATAGAATTGAAGATAAAATACTATTATTTAACAATGATCATTTCATTTCCATTGTGGAAATTAAAGAATCACGCAATGTGTTAATAGTAAACATACATTTAATCTTTAAACTACTGAAAACTTTTCAATTCTCCCAGTAAGTTAATTACAATAAGGTAATTATAAAATATACAATACCCCTTTTTTAAATCCCAAGACTACAACTCATTTGTACATTTATCTCTTTAGTTGCCTTCAAGTAACATATAAAGACATATTTTCAAAAGGAGAATGTTTGAAAACTGCATAATCATGTAGCTTTTAAATCCCTTTCTACATAATTATTCCTTAACATTCCCTTTCTATTTTGGTTGTTCCTCCCATTGTAATACAGTTTACTCTGCTGGTAGATGATTCTTGAAAGATCTGCCAGTAGGTTCATGTACCTAATTTTGAACAGAATCCTAACTTATTTCCTGGCTTTAAGTTTTAATCAAAGCTCTCTTAGCATTTCTTTGATTTTGATTTATTAAAGCTAAAACTGCTTTACTTGAAATTTAAAAATATATTAAAAAATAGCTATTCAATGACCAGAGTAAGCTAGATAGCATCAGTTGCATGCTACTTTATACTAATTCATTCTATTTGGAGTTCCACGCCTAAAGACAGACATGTATACACAGATCTATATCTATATCTATCTATCTATCTATATACGCTGAACTTTCTATTGAAAGTAGTTAAATTATTTAAGATATTTTTTGAATTAATCAAATGTAGGGGAAAAAATAGAAATGGAAAGCAACTATAGACACCAGAGATAGTGTGGGAGGAAGGTGGGAAATGACAGAGGGTCAGGAAGAAATAGGGGGAAATATATATACATATACATATATAAATATATATGAAGAAATAGGGGGAAATATATATACATATACATATATAAATATATATGAAACTAGAAATGGAAAATTATTGACAATAACATGTATGATTAAGCCACTCTGCAGTGTATTCTGGATGGGAAATCATATTTTGTGTGCTGTGATGATGCTCAGTGAGTGAATGTAAAATAAATTAATTAAATATTTTTGAAAAATTAAAAAAGATCTGTAAATATCCTGAATTGAATTTAATTTAACTTAATTTAATTTTTGCTATCAGGTGCATGCACTAACCAAAGAGAAAAAGAGAGGGAAAGTGAGAAATCATCCCCCTGAAGGGAATGCTACCCCACAATCCTTTCTCCTCTATTCTCCTTTTGGGATTTCGGGCATACACACATGTGCACCCTGCATATTTTCTAAGTCTCCAGGTCCAGGACTAGAATGGGGCAGTTGGCCATTTGGGATCCAGCCACCTTAGCCACCATGCCACCTGGTTAGTACAATTTTTAAAAGTTTGTACTTTTTTTTTTTTTTCAAGAGAGATTTTTACTGTAGGGTGCATGCACTTCCAAAGAGACAGAGAAATAGAGAATGAGAAATCATCCCCCCAGGAGGGATGGCCAGGCCACAGTCCCTTCTCCTCCATTCTTCTCTGTGGATTTTGGGGATGCATGCACATACACCCGGAGTGAGTTTAAGCCACTGGGTCTGAGACTCAAATCACAATCGACCATGTGAGACGCCAGGGACGTGACCATCACTCCATCTGCTGGTCTCATGAAGTACACGCTTTTAAAATTGGCAGTTAGTCTAACATTCCATGCTTTATCTTCAATGTCTAACTTCTTCATTTCACCATTAGGTCATATTATTCCTTTTTATGAATCTTGTATTTCGACAAAATCGTAATGTTTTCTGTTCTGTGACACGCCCTTGATTTCTTTGGAGCCTTACTTCGTGCGGATCCAAAGGCCTCTCTCAATTTTGCACACCCTATTATTTTATTATTGAAGGCCATTTCACACCGAGTCCCTCTGTCAGCTTTCTCTGCTCTCTAGCCCACGGGATGGCCCATCTTCTCCTGTTGTAATGCTTTCCAGCCACTGCTTGACTTATTTTATAGCTCTGTGTGTGTTCAGCTGTGTCTGTAGATTGCTTTATTGGCTTAAACGTTTCTTTAAAATACTTCCTGTGCTTTCTAGTCCCTTTGGAAATATTTATCCCTCAATATTATTCAATGACATTTTCCCTTTATCCTGTTTCAAATCTGGCCTGTCATTATGTTTTAGGTATCAAAACCCAGAAAGCAACAAATAGTATATCTTAAGTGATTCACTTGCTCATTTTGTGCAATCATATTTAGCTACTTAATTTATGAGTGTTGATGTGTATAAATAAGAGAAATATATATTTTCTAATTTGTGTAAAGAGTATAGTTTAAGACATAAAACTAAGCATGCGCTCCCTATAATATTTCTAACTCTCCTTGCATTTTTGGTCCTTGAATCATTTTGAATTTTTTATTTTAGCTGTATATTGGATATTTGCTTCTTTATCATCATGACTGTGTGAGAGGTTTGGCATTAATTAGCACTTTTATATAGCTATGTTAATTCATGGTAAAAGTTATCTCTTCTTATCAGTGGATATTAATATGATGTCAAAGGTACAAAATAAACATTTTATCTTCTATAATACATTACTGAATATAGAAGTTTCCCAAACTGCTGTTTGTACCAAATTGATAAAAAATGCATGAATTTGTCATATAGCGATTGCTTTAAATTGTTCAAGTTATTTTATTTATTTATTTATTTATTTATTTTATTTCAGAGTCCACTTATTTATTAAAATAAAATAATATCTTTTCAGCCTCTTTAAAAATTAATGGTATATAGAAATGAGATAACTTATTTTAAGAACAGAAATCTACTTTGGAAAAATATTTTTAACCTCCTTTTGACATTAAACATTAACACCATCAGGTTTAGTCAAACATAGAGCTTCTAGAGAAAAAGATAAAAAATGAAATGAAATACAGTCATTTGAGGAAATATGAATGAACCTGAAGGAAATCATACTATGTGAAATCAACCAGGCACTGAAAGACAAATAATGAATGTTCTCACTTACTAGTAGGCGTTAAAGATTCAATCATGTAGGGACTTGCAGGTGGTATAGTGGATAAGGTACTGGACTCTCACATGGTTGAACGTGATTTGGGTCCTGGACCTGGAAGTTTGAAAATCAGTCTGGCTTCATGTGCATGTGTGCCCTAAATCCCAGGAGAAGACTGAAGGAGACAGGATTATGGCGTGTCCATCCTTCTTGGAGATGATTTCTCACTTTCCCTCTCACTATCTCTCTGTGTCTCTCCAGTGAGTGCACTCACCCTGTGTCAAAAAAAAAAAAAATCAAACAATTCTATTGTATAGAAGTGAAGGGTCTAATGGTGGATATCAAAGGTTAGAAGGAGAAGGAGGGTGGAGAGGATGGAAAGAACATGCCCAACAGATACCAGAGTACTAGGAGATAAGTATAATGAATTCTAGAGTACAATACACAGAAGAGTAATAATTTGTGACAGTTCAATGTACCTTTAAAGCATATAGAAGAGTGGCTTTTAAATGTCCACAATACAAGGTAATAGGGTGTGTTTGAGAGAGTGGATATGTTTATTGCCCTGATTTGGTCATTACACAATGTGTGCGTGTCTTGAAAAAACCATGCTGTACTCCCTAAGTTTGCACAATTATGAGAACAGCAGGTGGCATAATGGTTACATTCCTGGACTCGCATGTAGTCAACCGTGATTCGAGTGTCAGACCCAGTGGTTTAAGCCTCATGCCTGGCACATGTGCATGCATGCTCAAAATCCCAAGAGGAAAACAGAGGAGAAGGTATTGCCACATGGCCATCTTCCCTAAGGGGTTATTTCTAGTTTTATGTCTCTGTCTCTCTCTGTTTCTCTGGTGAGAATATGTGCCCTGTAGTGAAAATATTTCTCAAAAAATTGCACACACACAAAAAAAACCCTGGAGAAGTATGACATTTGTGGAACATAGATAGGGTTTTTGCCTGTTGATGATATCGTGTCTAGTATTCTAAACTCACCTGGTGTGTAATGTATATCATTGGGTAAAATCTCTTTACAATCTAAATGATGTACAGTGATCGAATGTACAAATAATAATAAATAATAATGATAAAGAGGTACTTAAATTTAAAAATATCAGAAATTATTTTAAAAAGAAATTGCAAATTGGCTTTGGACTATAATTTTTTTGGGATTGCTTTCTTCCCATTAGTGTAAATGAACAAACTGATGCTCTATTTAAAATTATTAATATTTTATTTTCTTTACTCCTTTTTAAGATTTATTTATTTTATTTATTTTTAGTTTGAATAGAGGAAAACAGATGTAGAGAGAGAGGAAAAGTGAGAAAGCCACCAGGTCCAGGACTTGAGCTATGGTCACCATGTGGAATTCCAGTGCCTTAACCACTATGCCACCTGCCAGCCTCTATCTTATTGCTTCTCAATGGGTAGTCCTTCATTTCCAAAGTTGACTTTACTGGCAAAAGGACATGAATGTAGAGTTATATTCCATACTAGGACTAACAGAATGACAGGACCATGCCCATTTCTTTACTCTCCACTGATCTTTACTGTCACCCTAGTTGCTGGGCACAGTTACAGGTTATAGACTTTTGGCTAAAGGACAAAGGAGTGCTATCTGACTCACCTGGACATTGACGCCTTGACCTCCTTCACATTGTTCTTTCACCACCTCAGTTCACAATTCAGTTGTGAACACCAGACTGAAAAGAGTAGTCATCTATTCATGTGAAGCCAAGAGAAGCCTACCAATGCTGGTTTAAAAAGAAAATGTTTCTCCAAATAATCTCAGTATAGATATCTGCAAGTGATATCTAAGAAGTTTCTCTTCGCTGCATGGTTCAGTTTAACAAGAATTGCTATCAGTGTGGTTTTCATGTTGAAGGTAATGAAGCCTTTACAAGCATCACCCCAGGACAGATGTGCTGAGGTGCTGGAGTGTACCTTCTCACAAGGACTATTGATTCCGAGCCAAGTCCATTCGTCTGCAGTCATGATGCAATCTCTATCTTTTTTTTACACTTTTTGACAAGAATATATTTTTTTCATAAAAGTTCTATCAAAAATATATTTTTCTGGGAACCAGCAGTTAGTGTAATGGCTATGTCGCTGGACTCCCACGTAGTCGACCGTGGGTCGTGTCCCGGACCCGGTGGCTTAAAACTCACGCCGGGCGCGTGTGCGTGCGTGCCCAAGATCCCGAGAGGAGAATGGAGGAGAAGGGATTGCGGCGTGACCATCCCCCCTGGGGGGTGATTTCTCGCTTTCTGTCTCTATGTCTCTCTCTGTCTGTCTGGCGAGCGCACGTGCCCTACAGTGAAAATCTCTCCAAAAAAATATATATATATATTTTTCTTAATTTATGAAATAGCTTCTGAAAGCAAAAATTGAAATTGTTATAATTTGTTACACATCCTATAAAGAGCAGTGAAAACTAGTTAACAGAGGAATTCAATTTTTTAAATATAGACATAGTCATTTCAAAAGTTTGATTTGCTCCTGTAATAACTTAACAGTGGGGTTCTTGCTCTTTCACACTGTTAGTCTTACTCTTGAAGCACTGTCTAGGAAGAGAACATATCTTTGGAGTGTCCTTTAAGGGATATATGGCAGAGACTTTTCCATGAGTTTTCATAGTGGAAATGATTCTTTCATTCTGACAGCTAGAGAGGTTCTTCCATGTTGTTGCCTAATAAGTAAAATTTCCTCATTCTGAATGTCAGTAATTTGTATGATTTATGCCTGTATATGCATGACTATGTGTGTATATATCATTAGTAGGAATTTTTAAAGTATATACCTTTGAGACCAGCAGTTTGTGTAATGGCTATGTTGTTGGACTCCCATGTAATCCCCGACCTGGCGGCTTAAACTCACGCAGGGCACATGTGCCTGGGCACCCAAGATCGTGAGAGGATAATGGAGGAGAAGGGATTGCAGTGTGGCCATCCCCCCTGGGGAGTGATTTCTCTCTGTCTCTCTGTCTCTCTCTCTGTCTTTCTGGTGAGCGCATGTGCTCTATAGCAAAAACCTCTCAGAAAACAATTACATATAATGGCAAGTTTTTAAAATTGTCAGCCAACATTGCAAATCTAATACTAGAGCATTTATGCTTAGAAATGCAAAGAAATAGAGCTCAAGTTGTAGAGTTCAACAAAGTATAAAAATGAAAATATTCTTATAGAATTGTTAAAGTATATTGGCCTGAGAAAGCCTCTGTTTCCCTACTTTTGTTTCTGTCAACAAACTGTGAACTCACCTGAAAAACTGCTGCCTTGCTAAGTTACAGCCCATCACAGCAGCTCTGCTTCAGTCAATCACAGACAGCCTGCCTTTGGAATGGTATCAATACCAACAAACTCCAAGATGTAATCAGTCACGTTATGTCTGTGCCTCATTTCCACACTTCAGTTTTTCTTGTAAGCCACTTTCTCTTTTTTGTGCATAAATGTCACCCCACCACTGACTGCCCAAAGTTGTTTGGTAGCCATTCCTAGGAACTACCTGATTTGAATCATCTTTGCTGAATCAAACTCTGCTATATTAAGTTGTCTGAAGTATTTCTTTTAGTAAAGTAACTAAAATTGAATAATAAGCACCCTCAGAAAATGATCTCTCATAGAACATCTTTTCTGCTGTGCTGAGCTTAAAGTGTTCATCCTAGAGCTTGGAGATGTCCACCATGATTGAATTATTTGAGATATTCAGATAAAACAAATATAAAACTCTTTTCTTAGCTTCCTCAGACCTATATTTAAGAAAACATATGAATACAGCAGCTGTTCTCATAGTGGTCAACATAAACGCAAAGGAAAAAAGTACTAAAGAAGTCTCGTGGATGTGAGCAATTAATGATTATATATATATATATATATATCTTTTGAAGTTCTTCAAAATGTTTGTCAATGACTCAAAAGGAAAATTCAATGACTTTCATGGACTCCATATAAAAAAGAGTATGGTCATGATTTCCAGCATGAATTTGGACTATAAAATGTCTTCCAATCATTTAAAATTTTGTTTTGCTCGGTGGTTCTCTTTTTCTTTTTCTTTCTTTCTTTCTCTCTTTTTCTCTTTTCTTTCTTTTTCTCTGTCTTTCTTTCTTTTAAATTGTCAGAGGTGGAGTCAGCAAGTGGTGTGGTGGTTAAGGTGCTAGACTCCCACGTGGCAGACCATGATTTACGTTCTAGACCTATGGCTTTCTTTCTCACTTCTCCTCTCATTTTTTCTCTCTCCAGTGAGTGCATATGCCCTATAGCAAATTAAAATAATAATAATAAATAAATAACATTAAATAAATAATTCTTGAAAAATATTTTTTAAAAATGCCAAAGGGCATGTATGCTTTCCCAAGAGAGACTGAGACAGGCAGAGGGAGAAAACACCCCCAATGGGAAATAGACACGCCTCAATCTCTCCTCCATTCCTCCATCCTGTAGGAATTTGGGCCATGCACAGACATGCACCTGGTGTGCTTTACAGACCTCTAATTGGGACTCATTCTGCAGGTTGGACATGTGATATCCTGTTTCTTTCAACCAGTAGGCAATAGGGCCGTCTGAGGATCTTTAATTTCTCTGGCATGTTGCCGTGAAACCCAGACTAGAAGAGTGCTGAGGCAAGGGTTTTGCTGTTTTGTTTGTTTGCTTTTTGCTTGTTCTCAGGGTCTAGAACCGTGGTGGCTCCTAGTGGCCACCTAGTATGAAGTAAGAGATTGTAACACCAAGGAAAGAAGTATCTGCTTTTTGTTCAGTGCCAATTCAATGAGGAAATGACTCTGTTTTGTGAAGAAAACACAGGCTCAAATTCCCTACATCACTGTGCAGAAGAAAAAACAGCCCTACACAGCAGAGGAAAGGACAGTAAAAAGATCAGAGCGCTAACATCTGTGACCTATTTCTGTTAAGAAAAAGCAAGAGTGGACATAGGTGGAGTGCTTTGGAATGTGGGAAATCCTTGGGCAGAAAACAAAGATGTAGCTCTAAGTGACTGTCCTTTGTATGAGTCAATTACCAAACAGCTAAAAGCTATTGCATGATGGAGAGTAATGGACTTGAAGAATTAACACTTTATTGCACAGTGTGTATGGGTTCA
>NW_006159681.1:1760011-1788635 GCF_000334495.1 Tupaia belangeri chinensis | reverse complement strand
ATAGGTCAGTTGTGAGTGTAGCATAGTAATTGTCTTAATCACAAGTAATAACACCACCAACAATGTAAACAGGATTAGTTGGCGACGTTTATCAGAATCCTTTCATTTTACTAATAATTATATTCATTTACAGCCAGACTTGAAAGAGTACAAATCGAGTTGTATACAGAATTTTTTCCCCCAAATTTGGCTTCAGTTATTGAAAATATTATTTTATTGTAATCATTATCCAGTCACAGGTTGAAAAAATCCAACCTCAGTCTTTCGAACATGTGCATAAAACCAAGGTAGTGGCAGAATTTATTTTAACATTTTAGCTAAGTTTCCCATGTCCAGAAAAAGTAAGACACGTAAATAGTATTCTCTAAAGAATTCTGTCTAAAGAAAAACAAATTCTACCTAGGTACAGAATTTGTTACACCATTATTACCCTGCCCTTTACTCATCGTGCTAGTATGATGACATAGAAATGTAGCATTACAATCAGTGGAACATTTTATATCATTTAATTCAAATATTAGAAAACATTTTAGCGATCTATTGCCTACTTTTTTTTAAAAAAAGAAAGATTTAAAGACTCCCACAATGTAGAATATGTAAATGTAAACTCATTTGCAAGGGCATGAACCTCCAAATAGAAGCCATCCTGATAGAGCTCTGTAGGCTGTATTACTACTCTAAAGTATTCAGCCAGCACCCAACTGCTGACGAAGCAGATGTTTTACATACAAATATTTATCTTCTGTTGTTTTTATGCTTATCAGTCTGCCCCAAATCAAGATTTGATGAATATCTAAGTGAGAATGTTAATTAGTTCACCAGGAGAAATAGGAAGAAATTGTAGGTAATGATATCATAAAACAACTCCAGGCCCCTATAAGTATGTATATGTATAGTTATTTGATGATTTCTTTGGAATCATTGCTGAAACTATTTTGAACTAATGAATGATACTCCTGCTTCCACAATCTCTTAAGGATAAAATTAAATTTGATTGTCTTAGGAATTTAATACTTTCCAAATCTTTTAATGTGTTGTTTCAAGGCACTTTAAATTTAATTAGTAAATTATTCTGTATGAGGTGAAGTTACATAATTTTAGCAGCTGTTTTAGCTCATTGAGTTTTCTTTTCAAACCTCTAAAACCCAAAGGAAGTTAGCTGTTTTTGAAGGAACCTCTTGGGTTGCATTTCTGTTTCAATGAAGGTGTGATTGCCCTGTTACCCTAGCATACTAGAATTACATTATAGACAAAAATTAGAACAAATAAGAAAACAGTTGCAATGCCTGTATGAGAATGCGAGGGTGGAGGTGGAACTGAAAACAGATTCCAGAAGGAGAATGCATTCCAAATCAGTAAAGAATGACAAAGTATTCATTAAATAGGGGAGGGGGTTCGGATATGCCAATGAAAAATGGTAAAATAAGAATCTGACCTTATGCCATTCATTTAAAAATAAAAGCAAATGAGGGACCAGCAGATGGCAGAATGGCTAAGTCACTGAACTCCCATGTAGTTGACCATGGTTCAAGTGCCGGACCCAGTGGCTTAAACTCATGCTGGGTACATGTGCATGTGTGTCTTGCATGAGTTTCAGTCTTCTAGAGCTGGAACTTGAATGCCAGTCAGCCATGTTGGAGTCCAGTTCCTTACCCACCATACCACCTGCTGGCCTCAGGACAACTTTTTAATTTTCGGTACTTAGGGCTACCCAAAACTGTAGCATAAATAAATGTAGGAGGTGGGCCAGCTGATGACCTGATGGTTAAGGAGGTTAGAACTCACATGGCTCACCACCTGATTGTCTTTGACCCAGTGGCTTGAAAAAAATACCAGGTACATGTGTGTGCATGCCCAGTACCTCAAAAGGAGAGAGAAATAGTGGAGAAATGATTGGAGAATGACCATTCTCTATAGGAGGTATTTCCTTCTCACCTCTCTTCTGCCTCATCGGCAAGTGCATGCAGCTGCTAGCAAAGTTTTCAAAAAATGAATTTATACTTGTTTTTAACATAATCCTTAAGTATTTCTTTTTAGTAAAACATTAATTCAATCACGTCATATAGCATACATTTAATTTGTTTTGAATACTGCTTGTTATTTATTGTGCTCTCTTGTGTTCTTTTAGTTCCTTATTAACTAAATTATTCAAGAGTTTTAAAATATTTTATGTCACACTAGTCATTTGAAGATACCATATATGTTTTGAGTTGCTAATAGCTGAGATGACTCACTCAGGCCCATGTGTGCTGAATGAACTGACATAGAATAGAAACCTAAGTTATTAAGAGATTAAGCTTTGGCATACCAAAAGAAAACTGAAATTATGTAACAGACACTACCATAAGGGTGAAAATAACAAAATAAAATAAAACAAACCAAAAAAAAAAAAAAAAGAAAGAAAAGCACACTAAAACAAACAAACAAACAAAAATCAGTTTGGCTCCATAGCTTAGTAGTTAAGAGAAGCTGGATCCCACATGGCCAACCATGGTTTGAATCCTGGTCCCGGCAGCTCAAAGAGCACAAGGCACATGTGTGTGTGTAGCCAAAACCCTACAGGATGGAGAAATAGAGAAGGGAGTGCAGTGTGACCAGGCTCCATAGGAACGTGCTTTATCTTCCTCCTTCTCAATTCAGAGAGGGTATGTGCTCTTTTGCAATTAAAAAAAAATCAGAAAACATATCCCTTGTTAACTAAAACAAGGTTCTTGGAGGGGGTTGCACCTTAGTCCAGGGAAATGGCTGTAGTGGCAGATGCAGCCTAAGACACAAAAGACACTCATCTATGGGGCAACTGAAGCATGTTTTCTTTCTTCATTAAATAAATGAAACCTAAAATGAGTGAAAGACACCCAGTGCAAACTTGTTTCAATATTGAAATTTGTGTTTGAATATGTATATAAGTAGTTGTGTCAGTTAAGTTGTTGTAAACACCCAGAACCAGGATGAACAAAATGGGAGTTTGTTTTCCTTCATAATAGTCTGATGTAGGTAGGATACGCCTGTAAGATAACTCCACCTCCTCTATACATGGCTTCTAGCTGTCAGCTCATTAGAGAGGCCTGAGGTTATTCTCTCTTTGAGAGATGAAAGGGATCGAGGGAGTTTGTGCCCATCTTCTCTGAGTGGCATATAAAGATCGAGCTCTTACCCAGTTGGCCAATGGTTAATCATATGGCCACAACTAGTCCCCGGGATGACTGAAAAGTGTAGTCCTTCTATGGTCAGCCATGTGCTTAACAATATATTCTTCAACTTTAACTGTTACTTTTTATTATTAGTTGCCAAGAAAATAATCTCAATAAAATTAAAGACTATATCAGGTGAGAGACTATGTTTAATTCTGTTACAAGAATCTGGTTGTCTCTCTGGTATGTGTTGTCATATTCAATATTAAAGCATTTGTATATATATGTATTTATTATTATTATTATTATTTTGAGAGGTTTTTGCTGTAAGGTGTGTGCACTCGCCAGAAAAAGAGAGACAGATAGACAGACAGAAAGAGAGAAATCACCCCCCAAGGGGGGATGGCCACACCACAATCCCTTCTCCTTTATTCTCCTCTCAGGATCTTGGGAACGCCCACATACCTGCCCAGTGTGAGTTTAAGCCACCAGGTCTGGGACTTGAACCATGGTCAACTACATGGAAGTCCAGTGACATAGCCATTATGCTAACTGCTGGTCCCAATCATTTGTATATATTTTGCATTACTGTTTTTTTTAGAGAAATTTTTACTATAGGGCTCATGTGCTTGCCAGAGAGAGAGAGAAAAAGAGAGAGAGAGACAGAGAGACAGAGAGACCGAGAGACAGTAAGTGAGAAGTCACACCCTCTAGGGGGCATGGCCATGACACAATCCCTTCTCCTCCATTGTCCTCCCAGGATTTTAGGCACGCATGCACATGTTCTCAGCGTGAGTCTGAAGCCTCCAGGTCCAAGACTGGAACCATGGTCAGCCATGTGAAAGTCCAGTGATATAACCATTATGCCGTATGCTGGTCCCTATTTTGCATTATTAAAACAAGCATTAATCATTTGTCCTAGATACATTAACCAAAAAAAAATCTCTTATATGTAAACAAGAAACCAAGAGTTCTCATTCAATCACTTTTTGTAATAGAGGAAAAGTTATGGAAATAGCAGGGAGCTAACAATTGGATAACAGGTATAGAATAAGTGACTTAGGTTTGTGCAGGTTAAAAAGAATTATACATACATCTACATCTATATATGTACACAACCCATGCATAGTTAATAAATTACAATATAAGTATATAGCAGAGATACCTTAAGACATAATTTTCCATAGGGGGGGTGCCACCATGCCCTAAAGACATAATTTGAATGAACATTTTAAATATCAAAGACATCTTGTAGGATAATGCAATTTAGGTATGCTTTTAAAAGAATTAAAATTTGTGAATAATGTAATAAAGAGTGTGATTACATAGACTCACCAGAGCAATAATCTCTAGAAAGTGAAACAGGGGGGAAGAGACTGGAAATGTTAATTCAATAGGATATTGGTTTACTATGTATGATAGAGTTTTTAACTCAGGTAGTGGAATTTGGATGATTGTCATATAGTTTGTGAATGTCTTATGGGTTTAAAACTAAAAAAAAAATTTACAAAACAGTAAGTTCTGTTTAAATACATTATTCTGTTGCACCTCTTTCCAACAAAAAACAAATTATCAGTAGTAAGAATAGTAAAAATTGACTGTGATTGATTTATCATGGGCATTGTGTAAGAGAAGTCAGTCAAGGGGAACTGAGATTTCTTAACCTGTGTTTACTGGAAGAATAGCAGCATTTATTAAAACAACAAAATTTAGACAAGTCAAGTAATATATGATGACAAATTGAACTGATTAAACCTGAAAGTCATTTGAAATTTTGGAGAAATGCTAAATTGGATTATTTAAAACTCAGGAAAATGATGTTTCAAAATGACATACATATTTCAAATCATCTGCAGTTTGAAAGTATACATACACATCTGTATATTCATTTTGTGTATGAGCAATATACAGAGAGTTACATCATTGATATATAGTTTACGCATATATTTACAATTTATATATAAAGAGTTTTAAAACAAATGTTATACATGTGTGGACATATGCACAGGACATGGAGTGAGTTATATATTTTCTTTTATTTTCAAAATCTGATTTATACAATCCACAGACATAAACATGGCAAGGTAAAGTAGTAATAAATTGGCAAATTTTTATGGAAAATATCAGGAATTTTTAAATATGCTTCTTTTCCTTTATTTTTAGAGAGATTTTTGCTATAGGAAGTATGCACTCATCAGAGAGACAGACAGAAAGTGAGAAATCAACCCCCCGAGAGGATAACCACGCTGCAATCCCTTCTCCTCCATTCTTCTCTGGGGATCTTGGGCACACACCCACACGCGCCTGGCATGAGTTTAAGCCACTGGGTCCAGGACTCGAACTGCAGTCGACTACATGGGAGTCCAGCAACATAGCCATTACACTAACTGCTGGTCCCCCCTACCTCCACGTGAGTTTTAAGTCCCTGGGTCCAGGACTCAAACTGCAGTCAACTACGTGGGAGTTCAATGACATAACCATTACACTATCTGCTGGTCTCAAATAAGCCTCTTTTTGACAGCCTCCTTTTAACCTGTTTATTTTGCTATTGAGCTTCATGGTTAATATGCTGGAGAAGCAGGAACAGAGGAAAAGTATCCTCTATGAAACACAGGTATGGAGAGATGCTACATGAGTTTCATTATGTTTTCTTCTGTGCTTTTAAATACACTCAAGATTCTTCCCATAACAGAAAATATTTAAATAATTTATTTCTAATTAAGTATTAGAAATACTTTACACTGAAGTGAAATCAATTATGTAAGGTGGTAGAATTTACTTTCTTATATTTTTTCCTGAGAAGTGAGAAATAAATAAATAAAATGACCCACTATCTCAATTCTTTAAAAAAAAAACAATTCTTCAAGGATGTTGGCTATGGTTTTGTTAGTGTACTTTGGACTTTTTCAGTGTTGTCATTATTTGGATAAAAACTTCAACACTGAGCTGGCTCTGTGGCATATCAGGAATATACTGCTCAAGAGAAACCAGATTCTACATGGTTTGACATCTCTACCCAGTCAGCCTGGAGCACGCTGGCTACATGTGCATATGCCCAAGATCTGACGGGCTGGATGACAGAGGAATAGGACCGTGGTGTGAGCGGACCCTGTGAAGGGTGCTCATCTATCTCTGTTTCTTCACTCTCTTGTGCATGTCCACATGCTCTATCATGAGTACGAAAATAATTTAAATGTGTCAGTATTGATAGAATAACTGCGTGGAACCTTGATTATACTAACTTTGGAAGGACCAGCATACGACATAATGGTTACGGTGCTGGACTCCCATGTAGTTGACCACGTTTGAGTCTGAGACCTAGCAGCTTAAAAACTCATGCAGGGTGCATGTGCATGCATGCCCAAAATCACAAGAGGAGAATGGAGGAGACGGAATTGTGATATGGCCATGCTCCCAGGTTTGGGGGGAGTACTTTCTCATTTTCTCTCTCTCTTTCTCTCTCTTTCTCTCCAACGAACACACACAAAAATCTCTCAAAAAAAAATCCTTGAGACAAATCCAGAGATTGGATTTTCTAATAGTTTTATTATTAAAAACCACCAATGTTATAAATTACATGTTGAAGAATGTAAACACTCCTCTACTTTCTTCAAAAGAAAGTTAAAATAAAAATAGTTGTAACTCTGACACTTTAACCATTTAATATATTACTTTAACATAACTAATCCGAGTGCACCTTTTGCAAAGTTTGAATTTTCATCTAACTTATCTTATTAAAAGTTGCATTTCTTTCTTGGATGCTGACTAGTTCGAATTTTTCAATCAAGGAATCAAGGAATAAATAACAAAATAAGAAAATCTTCAAATTATACAAATGAAGTTTTTATCATTTTTGAACATTTTATAATACAAATCTCCAATACCATGGCAATTATATTTTATCTCTGTAACTGCTAATCTCATTTTAGGGAGGACAACCAATAAACACTTTTCATAATTATAATTGTCCTCGTTTTTCATTAGATAAACTGATTTTATATGTGAAAGGACATGATCAATGAGAAGGATTATTCAAGTCAATTAAGGTAAAGTGACATATAAAATGCACCTTGTAATACATACTTTAAATAATTTGTGTTTTAAATTTGTTAAGTTGTTGGAAACACACATTTAATATAAGTGAATTATAATTTATAGAAGAGAGAAAAAAATACAGATTTCTGCTTCTGGTTACAATGTAGACCCTCCGTTTCTCCTTTCCCCATAAACAGGAAAATAAATATTAATTTTTTAATCCAATTTTTAATAAAATCAGCAATTTTTCTAGATGACTGGAAATCAGTGACTGTTTTCCACTCTGAGACAATTTTCTGTGTTTGGGCACAGATCGGTTCTGCTATAGTCATAAGAGCTCTGCTGGGAAAAGCAATCATTGCTTCTGATAATCCTGTGAAATACAGTGATGGACTGGATTCTGGATGTGCCCAGAAAGGACACCAGTTTTTCAAAGAATATTTTCTGAATACTGGATTGGTTGGGAGTCTGAAGAGGTAGGCTGAAAACAAGTTGGAACTGAACTCAGTCTCAAAGCATTTAGAGCCAAAGTCCTTACAATAAACCCACAGAGCTTACCCACCAGGCACTGGAAACAGATGGACTGAAAGTAATGGGAGTGTTAATCCAGTCTCAACTCAGCTCAGCTTCTGAGCTAATCAAGATACCCTGTGACCAATACTATCTGACAGATGAAGGGAGGAAATAACATAAATTTAAGAATCATGGGACCAGCAGTTAGCATAATGGCTGTCATTGAACTCCCATGTAGTCTACCGCAGTTCGAGTCTTGGGCCCTGTGGCTTAAATTCACGCCAGGTGCATGTGCGTGCGTGCCCAAGATCCCAAGAGGAGCATGGAGGAAAAGGAAGGAATTGTGATGTGGCCATCCCCCCTAGGGGGTGATTTCTCACTTTCTGTCTCTCTGTCTTTGTCTGTCTGGCGAGCACACGTGCCCTATAGCAAAACCTCTCACCCCCAAAAAAAGAATCTCTTGTTCCAGTAACTATATAAAGCATTTAATCAAAACAATATAATTAATTTTAAACTTTATTTTATTCTCATAAAACATATTTTTATAAATAGAATTCTTTTAATTTTTTTTTTTATTCTGGGCCATTTATCCTATGGCCCAGAATAATATATTTTATCATGGTAAGTGCATTTACAAACAATGTCTACTGTCCCATTTCTGGATAAATTGTTCTACAAAGACCGATTAGGTCAATTCGATTAGATAGTATTATATAAATCTTCTATACCCTTACTGATTTTCTCTCTACTTGTATTTATTGAAAGAGAGGTGTTGAAATGTCTAACTATAATTGCAAACTGATCTGTATCTTTTTACAGAAGTGAATAGTAATTTCTCCTTACAAACATGGGAGCCAATGTAGTAGTTCCAGAAATATCTATTGAAATAAGAAGATAAGCATAATGCAATATGAGCATCATTTATTCTGACGATGATAACTTCATTTTGAATATATTGTTACTTTTTGTTTTTAAGAGAGATGTTTGCTATAAGGTGTGTGTGCTCACTGGAGAGAAAGAGACAGACAGAAAGTGAGAAATCACCCTCCGGGAAAATGGCCATGCCACAATTCCTTCTCTGTTCTCCTGTCAGGATTTTGGGCATGCACACGCTTCATATACAGGACTCAAACCGCAGTCGACTACATGAGAATCCAGTGATGTAACGATTATGCCATCTGCTGGTCCTTCTGTTACATATTTTGCCTATAAGTCTTCACACGCCAGGGAAGCCTGTTCCTATGTCCAACTCTACAGTTGCTTATAATAAAACTTTAAAGGCAAGTTTTAGTTCAACTTTGTATAATATCTTCAAGTTCAGACTGCAGTATTCAAGACAATGGATCAAAATACAGACTTGAGGATGTGGGAGGTATTTTATTGATATTTTTACTGCTGACAATTCTAAAACAGAATTTTTTTCTTCCATTTTGTGCTAAATACATACAACAAAAACGTAGTGTTCTGTATGGGTTAAGTTTTGTCAGCTAAAAAAGGACATGTTGAAATATTTTTACTAATTTTTATTTATTATTTTACAATCATCATTGTATATCATTACAACATAGAATTTCCCATCAGAATACACCATATACTGGCTCTATCAAAGACACTACCATACATATCATCACCAACAGATAATTGTCTGTTTCTGTTTCTTAAGTGTTTCTCTTCTTTTTTCTTTTTCCCCTCCGTCTCACTGCCTGTCACTTCCCACCTCCTCCCACACTGCCTCTGGTAACCACAGTCACTCTCTATGCGTTTACACCATCCAATATTTCAGTTTCTGCCATCAAGTGGGGACGTTCAGTTTATATTATAGCTAGCAATGAGTTTGAATCAGTGACAAATTAACCTCTCAACAGAGAAAAGCCCAGGTCTTGATGGCTTCACTTATGAATTCTATAAAACTTTTAAAGAAGAGTTAACCCACATTCAACTTAAAACTATTACTAAAGATCCAAAAAGAAGAAAGCCTCCCAAATTCATTTTATGAAGCCTCTATCACCCTTAATCCCCAGACAGACAAAGACATAAAAAAGTAAAACTGCAGACCAAGATCTCTGATGAATTTAGATGCAAAAAATTCTCAACAAGATAATAGCAAATCATACCCAATGACACATAAACATTTTTTTTCATACTATGGCCAGATAGGCTTTATTCGGGGGATACAAGGATGGTGTAACATATGGAAAACCAGGAATGTAAGACATTTTGAAGTCTTAATCTCTGCCACCTAAAATGTGATTTTATTTAGAAATAGGGTCAGGACCAATTAGTGGTGTGGTCGTTGGGGCCCTGGACTCCCACATGGCCAACCGCAGTTCATGTCCCAGACTCGGTGGCTTGAAACTCATGCCAAGTCCATGTGCATGCATGTCCAAAATCCCAAGAGGAGAACGGAAAAGAAGGAATGTGGTGTGGCCATTTCTCCTGGGGGATGATTTCTCACTTTCGCTCTGTCTCTCTGGTGAGCTTATGTGCCCCGTAGTAAAAAAAAAAAAAATCTCTAAAAAAGAAGAAATGAAAGAAAAAGAAAGAAAGTGAAAAAGAGAAAGGAAAGAAGGAATGAAGGAAGGAAAAGAAAGGAAAAGAAAAAAATGAAATAGGAAGAAAAAGGGTTTTTGCAGATATAGTCAACATTAGTGAGGGTCATAGTGAGTGAAATGGGCTCTAATTCAATATGAATGGTGAAGAAGAAATAGAGACAGAGAAGGAAGCTAACAATGTGAAAATGCAGGCAGAAATTCGAGTAATACTGTCGCAAGCCAGAGAACACCTGGAGTTACCGAAAGCAAGAAGAGGCAAGGAAACATCTCCCCATAAAGGTTTCAGAGGGAGCATGACCCGATCAACATCTTAATTTCAGACATCTAGCTTCCAGAATTGTTTTCCTATAATGTCTTTGGCTAGTTATCAATGGTCTTTTCAAATAAAGAGCTTTTGCTTTCATTAACATATGTCTATTGATTTTCTCCTTTCCATTTCGTTAATTTATGCTCCACTTATTGCTTTCTTTTGCTTGTTTTTGACTTAATTTACTCTTCTTTCTTTAGTCTGTAAGACATAGATTTCTGATTTTTCTTCTTTTCTGTTGTAATCATACCATGCTATAAATTTCCCTCTGAGCACTGCTCTTGCTGCATTCCACAATTTTTGATAAATTAATTGGGTTTTTATTTTCATTTAGTTAACAAAGCTCTTAATTTCCCTTGGGATTTAATTATTGACCCCGAATTATTTAGCATTAGGGTTTTTTTATTTCCTTGTACTTTGTGATTTTTTCCAATTATCTTTGTTATTGATTTCTATTTTAATTCCATTGTAATTTGAGTACCCAGTAATTTTTTCTTGATTGCTGGCCATTGTGTACCAGGTAGCAATAATGTGATGGTGAGAAGAGAAGTGTTCTATAGCCCCAGGTTTAGATCTGAGTCTTTTAGTGAGCCTATGTCCATGAACTGGGAACTTTACAGTTTTTTTTCTGTTTATTTATTTGTTTTCTCTAGCCTTAGCTGAAAGAGAATAGTTAGTGTGGGCTGGATTTTTACCAAAGTCTTAAGTTTATTCTTCCAGGTACAAAACTTGATGAAATAGGGCTGAAAGAAGTTAGGAAAGTCAGTAATCTTTAATTAGGAATCATTAATCCTAGAATTTATCTGTTATAAAGGCCCTCTTGAATACTTGTCACACATATAATTTTGTAGTTATGTCTGCATCAATAGCTACTTTATCTAGTGCACTTTAAAATAGAGCCTGGAATCAAGTAAAAAGAAGAAAAAAAAAAGTACTGATGATGATAGATGATATATTGGGTCACTGGAAAAATCATGGCCCATTTTGCATAGAAAAACATAGAAAAATATGTTATGACTCTCCTGAGGACCCTATAAATGGAAACACAAAACAAACAAGTTTCAAGATTACTTCAGCAGTAAACACAGTAAAGAAATACAAGGATTCAGACATTTTCTTGGCGGTAAGAAGCAATATCATTTTTAAAAAAGAACACACCCCATTTAAACACATATACCGTGCTTGATTTACAAATACTCATACTCTGCAATTCTCATTTCATTACACATGCATTAAAAGAGTTATAAATAGTATACTCAGGAGAAAGAGAGCAAGACTGACTATAAAATTCGGGGAGAACAGTGGAAACTTCAGGGCCCTTGTTAAAAAATTATGAAGGATTTCAAGATGGCAGCAGCAGAACATTACACCCAGTGGGGCTCTAAGTACAGAGCCTTTTGGGACTGACTGAATGGATGCCATACTTGAAAGCTGCCAAAATCTGGTGAAATAAAGATGCAGATAATAACTAGTCTTACTTTGGAGGGTGAAGATGCAGATAATAACTAGTCTTACTTTGGACAGGCCAGAAACGGCAGATGTTTGAAGACCTGAGTTCAGTTTCTGTGTAGTGGAGTTCACTGCTCTAGCCCAATCTCATTGAGCAGCTATTCCAACAGTTGCCTAAACTGCTACTTTTTTGAATATATGGTTTATTGATAATCCAAGAAGGGAGCTTTGGGATTACATTCTATATTCCACAGCACACTTTATTAGATGCATAGATTTAATAATTCTCTGAGATCAAATAACACTAATGTATGAAAAAAAAGAAAAGTTTAACTAGTGTATTGGAATAAATTGAATTATTGTGATTTGGCAAGAGAGGTAGGGATCATAAGGACAAATTGGAATGATTTGTTTTTATGTAAACAGTAAATCACAGATACACTTGTCTGCATCAGCAAGACCTGCTAACTTGAGGTTTTTAGTTTGTTTTGTTTTGCTTTAACATAGCCCTGACGATTGTAAGATCAATTACTAGGCTGAACAGTAACTAGAATCTCCTCTTTTCCCAAGAGGTTTCAGGAGTAGCTAAGCCAAAGAGAAATTTGCCTGTACTAGTTAGATGTAACTAGATAGGTGTAACTTGGCAGCGTCTTGGTGCAAAGCATCCCCTGCTATAAAGACCAGGAGCCCTTGTGTAGAGATGATGTGGTAGGCGGGGAGCAGAAGTGCAGAGGCATCAAGATGCAGAAGGCTAGAAGGGCTGCTGTTAGGGGCATTGATGTCCATCCAGGGTGGATGCTTGAACCTGCCTATAGAGCTACCCATGAGGCCAGAGAATTCTGTTATGGCCTCTGCTCTAAGTCATGGCCCTTAACAGGGAACAGCTAAATCGTATGTTGGGGGAAAATAGAGATTATCTGGGACTTCCTATTTTTTGGTCATGACCCAAACAACAAGACTATAATGTCTGTTAATCCCAGTTTATCATCTGCCAACTTTGCTTAAAAGAAGTAGAACAAATGAAAGTGGTTATCCATAAATTGAGTTCAGAAATTGTTCATCTTTTCATGGTTATTTGGAGTCTGAGATATTTCCTGCAAAGTCTAAAATGTATAGTTAAGTGTTACAAAGAAATCTCTCATATATAAATAGAATGATCAACATATAAAAACTATAATAGAGCACTCTTTATACAAATCATGTAAGCAATTTCTTTTTTCAAAATTTTTATTTTCAGAGGGCACATGTACTCACCTGACATGAAAAGAGAAATAGACAAAGCATCCTGCAATGAGGCCTGGTCACATGCAAACTTTTTTCCTTATTTTTTTTCATCTTGTCAAGATTTTGAAAACACACACACACACACACACACACACACACATACACACACATGCTCAGAATGTTTTTCACACTGCTGGGGCTGGGATTCAAACTGCAGTTGGCCTTGTGGGATCTGGCTTCCTACACATAAGACTTAGCCACTGCACTATAGGCCTGGGCCTATATCCTTGTAATAGCTTAAAAAAAACATAATTAAAAGCACAGGTGATAATCCTCAAAATAGACAAATGGGATTACACCAGATAAAAATATTTCTGCATAGTAAAAGACACAATAATTAGTGTGAATCAGAAACCCTCAGAATGGAGAATATTTTTGTAAACTATGCCTCACATAAAGGACTGATAACCAGAACACACAGGGAACTCAAGAGACTTACTTGGAAAAAAAAAATCAATCCAATTAAAAGATAGGAAAATGAACTGAATAAATAACCCTCTAAGGGAGACATGCAATATGGTCAAAAAGTATATAAAAAAATGCTCAACATCCCTCATCATAAGTGAGATGCAAATCAAAACTCCAATGAGATACCCCTATCTAAGTCAGAATGACTAAGATTAGAAAAACAAAAAATGGCAAGTGATAATGAAGCTGTGGTGAAAAGGGAACTCTCCTACACTGTTGGTGGAAATATGAATTAGTACAGTCACTGTGCAGATCAATATGGAGGTTCCTCAAAGATCTACAACTAGAACTACCATATGATCCAGCAATTCCACTCCTGAATATCTACTCAAAGATACCAAAACCCTCAGTTGGAAAAAAGCTTACACATCTGTGTTTATTGTGGCATTATTCACAATTGCTAAGACATGGAACCAACCCAAATGCCCATGAACAGATGAATAAATTGAAAAAAGTGTGGAATGTATACACTATGGAATACCACTCAGGCATTTAAAAAATGGCATTTGATAGAAAATGGGTGAATATGGAAAAGTTACTGCTGAGTGAAGCAAGCCAGGCTATGAAAGAGAGACATTGTATGTCTCCACTTAATACATAAGGACTGTGCACATTCTTATGGCAGATACTGAAAGATTAGAGAATATGGAAGCATGGAAAAAGGTTACAGATACTGGAGACAAGGTAGGAAGAGGATGAGAGATGGGGAAGAGTGAGAGGAAAGGAATCAAAGAGAAAAATAGAGAGGCAAGACACTTAAGGGACACAGAAGGAGAATTGTCTGTTGATGATAACATGTATGCTATCCTCAGCTGGACTGATATGAAGTGTATTTATGTTCAAAAAGTACATTTTACAAGCTGTATTGATGTACAGTGATTGCATGTATAAAATAAGTTAAAATAATCATAAAAACATGACTTAACATTAGTCAATTAATTACCAAAATTTGCATAGAGGAATGAATGTGAATTTTTTTTTACTAAAAATTGTGATTATAACACAATGCAGCATGTCTGTATACTTTCTTTTCTGATTACAGTGGGATTTGCCATTGTATAAAATAGAATAAATAATCCATTTTTCTACCAATGGATAGTTGAGTCATAGGTCACTTTTGATAGATACGCTTTATATTCTTTTTACCAAATGTTCATTTACAGAGTCATATGGAATGGGAATATTTAGCTTCAAAAATGAATAATAAATTTCAACAGCTTTCTCTCACGCTATCAGTAGTTTGAATATCTTCATTTATAAATTACATGTTTCAGTGATCTGTCCACTGTTTTATTAGCTTCCTGGACTTTTATTTATGGATTCCTAGCAGCTCCTCGTGAGACTTACATTAGACACATTAATTGCACATATCATCTCCTGGCCTGTAGTTTGTCCCTTCAAATTCTTTATTATGTCTTTTAATAAGTTGTTCATTTTTTTAAGGGATTTTGCTATAGGGTGCATGCACTTGCCAGAGAGAGACAGAGACAATGAGAGAGAAAGTGAGAAATTACCCTCCTAGGAGAGATGGCCATGCCACAACTCATTCTCCTCCTGGGATTTTGGGCATGCACACACAAACCCAGTATGAATTTCAAGCTGCCAGGTTCAGAACTTGAACCTCAGCCATATGGGATTGCAGTGCATTAACCAGTATGCCGCCTGCTGGTTCCAATAAGTTGTTAATTTTAATGCAGTTCATTTTATCTTTTTCCCCTATGACTAGTAGTCTTTGCACCTTACTTATGAAATCCTTTTCCAACTCCACTCCCAAGGTTTTTGTTATCATAGCCATCACTGCTTACCCCAATACTTAGCATGCAAGTGAGTGTTGCCCTGACTAATCTGCTCAGCATCCTGGAGTGTGGTACAGTTTGGGAAAAACTTCTGAAATGATAAATGTACTGCTTTTGTTTATCCGAGTTTTGTAGCCTGTTTTAGTTTCAGGAAGTTGCTTATAATAATCAATATTGTAAAATGGTAGTTAAGAATGAAGACAAAGGAGTGTGTGAGCAGCTTGACCTTACTGGCTATTTCTAAGATAAGTTTCAGTAAGGTAGATTACTGATTATTGTTTTGGTCTGCATTATTTATTTTTCAAATTTAATATTGTGAAACAATAACCCTGTATTACTTGTCACAATTCATTAAAATAATGAAAAAATAACATTTGTTTCTAATCTTAGGCTGTTCTTCTGAATTGACTGACTGTTGTGATCTTGATAGTATTCTTTTTCACAAAATGATTTTCTTATTACTTTTTACTTCATTTTAACTGATATATAATAATTGTACATATTTATGAGGCACCATGTGATTTATCAATATATGACTTTTTAGTAGCTAAGGACCCAAGTTCTCAAAGTTAAGTTGGGAAGATACAAAAATTTTCATTTTCTCTGCAAGCTGTGTCAGTCATATGAAGCAAATCTTAAATATGCTATTACATGATGCTATAATTTGGGTGATAGTGTACCTCCACAATTCATGTATTTAATCACTAATGTAGTGGTATTAAAACATGGACCTTCAAGCCAGCACGTAGCATGATAGTTAAGGAGCTGGACTCCCACCTGGCTGACCTCAGTTCAAGTGCTAGACCCAGTGGCTTGAAACTCATGCTGGGCACATATGCATGTATGCCCAAAATCCCAGGAGGAGAATAAATCAGAAGGCATTGTGGCATGGCCATCTCCCCAGGGAGTGATTTCTCACTTTCCCTCTATCCCTCTCTCTGTCTCTCTAGGGAGTACTCATGCCCTATGGTAAAACCTTAAAAAAAAGAAAAAAGAAAAGAAAATGGCATCTTAGAGATAGGATGAAGTTTTGAGGGCAAAGCCTTATGGATGGGATTTGCACCATTATGAAAGAACAGGAGGGAGAGGGTTTGTTCTCGTCTGCTGTTCCTTAATGTGAGGACATGAGGTTCTTATACTCTTACCCTTCAGTTCCTTCCAGTCTTTCCATCCCTTTCTCTGCATGAGATTATAGCATTCCTCTTCTCAAGGAAAGCAGCAACAAGGCACCAAATCTTCCAGTGCTTGGTCTTGAACTTTCCTCCTTCACAACTGTGAGAAATAAGTTTCTGTTCTTTGTAAATTATCCAGTCTAAGATACTGTGTTATTACAACACAAAGCAGACCAAGACACATGAATTCTGCATAGAGTTATTTAAATCATGCTTCTTTATAATGAAAATGTCTCATGGATAATGAAATTATGTGTTCTATTAGTATTTACTGTATTTAAATTATTGGGTATTCAGAAAAGTCATGACATATTTTTTCTATGTTTTTCTATGCAAAAATGTGTCATGACTTTCTGATGACCCAATATATCTTGGGAGAATTCTTTTGGCTTCTTTTCTTTTTCTTTTTTATTAAAAAAAATTTTGTTTAATTTAATTTATTATTATTTTAAATTTTCCTATAAAACATGTGCACTCACTAGAAAGAGACAGAGAGAAAGAGAGAAAAGGTGAGAGGGAAAGTGAGAAAGCAAGCCATCAGGTCCAGGACTCAAACCTGGTCAGCCACGTGGGAGTCTAGCACCTTAACCTGCTGGCCTCTTGCTTATTTTCAAAATGTCTTTACAGTTATTTCAGTAGAATTAATTTACCTCTCTTATTTTTCTTAATGCTAACTACTTTTGTTTCTGAGGATCTCTATGTAAAATATAGAAAAGCCTGAGGCACTCTGTGTACATGGATATGTGTGTGTATTTGCACATGTGAGCTCGCATGTGGGATTACATTTGTTTGCTCGAATAGACTCAAGGAATGATCTGGAAGATGGTATGAGCTTTACTGCAAATAAGACTTATAATTCTAGAAAGTACCAATGAGAAATTGAAACATCATTTCAATCAAGGTAATTAATTAATAACAAATTCGGAAGAGGTTATTGACCTGAAAAGAAGTGTAATAGACAAATGCAGTGATGATACAGAATTTAACATAGCTTTGGATCAGATAAATTGCATTAATATCAGTAAGAAAATGCACAGGAATGAGCTAATGATTATTTTTAAAAATCTAAAAGTATATTTAATCCATTTACATATATTTTCATTCTGTCAGTGAATTAAAACACCAAGCCAAGAAGATGAAAATAGACTTTTTTCTTATGTTTTTAAAAAAGATACAGAGAGGTAAGTGAAGATTAAAATGAATTGTTTCATTTATATTCTTTTTCAGGAGATTGTATTAACTTTGTGGCCAATTAATTATAAGAAAATTATTTTTAAAAATTGTAATGTGCACAATAATATTAAACAAAACAATAATAACTTTAAGTTATTTGCTAATGCTTATTTTTTAATTTTCAAAGTTTTGGTATCCTTTTCAGACCATGGCTCTAATGCAGCTAATAACCTTGTATTTAAATAATATAGTAGCTATAAAATCTAAGTACTGTATACATCTAAGGATTTTCCCATATTTATTTTAATACATTTTCTCTATAATATTTACTTAAATTCTAAATAAAAGCCATGATTAACTTTACAATAGATTTTAAAGCAAGCTTTAAATATGAATGTTGAAGTTTTAAAAATGTTTGCATTTGAAATGTAGTTGAAATAAAAAAAATTGCATTAAACTCTAAGGGAAAACAAAACAGGGTCAAGATCATTTGCCTAAAATATGCGATAGATAAGTTTACTTCTGTAATGATTTTTTTTTCCCCTATAGGGCAAGCGTGCTTGCTGGGGAGACCGAAAGAGAAAGAGACAAAGAGACAGAAAGTGAGAAATCACCACCCCCACCTCCCCACCAGGGGGATAATCACATCACAATCCCTTCTCTTCCATTCTCCTTTTGGGATTTTCACACATGCACAAGCTTGAGTTTCAAGCCACTGAGTCTGGGATTCAAATCACCATTGACCAAGTGGGCGTCCCGCACCTTAACCACTATGCAACCTGCTGGTCCCCAGTATTTATCTTTTCAGTAAAGCATTAGTATTAATAGCTGAGCTTTTGAGCTAATACAAGAGTAACCTCTGTCTATTACCCCTCGTTGGGTGACCAAAACAGGCTTATAAACCCAATGCTGATCCCTACTTGACAAGGACTGCTAGCCCTTCCAAAATATTATACCACTCCATGAACTAGTTGTGTTGAGACTACTCCTTAGACACAGTTAAAATAGATTCAGTGTCAATTCTTTCAGAAAAGTATTTCATAAGGCTTCTTGGGTTCATTCCTGAGAAACTTTTGAAGCCAATGAAGCTCATGGTTTTCTTCATTATTATCCCAAATAATAACCGCTGGAGGTGCTGTCATATCCCTACCATTACAGTGCTCTCTGTTTCCTTTCCCTTAAAACTAAGTTCATTTTGATCACCTTCCTTTAAACTTTCCTCTTGGCTTTTGGGATATCTCTTCCAGACTAAAAACCCAGCTTCCCTCCATCTCCCTCTGTTCTATGAACACTGCCTCAGTAGATTTGCTCTACTGTGTGAGGACATTTCTTCTTGAAACACTTTAAAGTGGAGTATGATTATTTTGTCATGGCCCATGAACCATGATGTTTAAAGTTAAGTATGTCCAGTCATAGAAGCAGAATAAAGCGGCAGTTACTCCAAGGGCAGTGGAGTTAATTCTTATAGTATGAAAGTAAGATAAGACTAAATACCTTAGGAACATTATTTCAGCCCCTTCTAAAAGGACCCATTTATTTACATTTAATTCACATTTAGTTTATCGTTTATGAAATAATAAAAGTAGAGAAAAGTGAAAATAAAACCTATGCTGATAAAGGTAAACCAAATCCATATTTTCTTTGCTATGCTCTTAAATTATAGACATACAGCACTTTTAAGAAATTAGCTAACTGGGAGGCTAGGGCAGGATGATTCTGAGACCCTGCCTAAAATATCCATTTCTCTATGTTTCCCACCAACTCTCTCTCTCAGAAAAAAAAAAAAAAAAAAGAACAGAGATTATATAAAGAAAGTCTTTTTAAAAAATCCAAAGGAAATAAAATATTAGAAAATATTTTTTAAAAGATCTGACAAAATAAATAGAAAACAACTAGTAGCATGATGTGATCAGTACATGTTTTATATATATATATATATATATATGTATATATGTACACACACACACGTAATTAACACACAGTGATTATAGTATACCTATTGATTGTAATTATACCTATTGATTATAATTGATTAACATATATTGAGTATAAGTGTATTCATTACTTCCAATGAAAATATCAAAATAATTAGAGTAGATAAAATATTGTAAGATGAAAAAGAGGGCTGAGAAGATTTTCAAGATGCATCACAGAAATAACGAAAGGTAGATAATTTTTTAAAAATTAAGCATCAGAAAATAGAAAGGAACAGTTAACATGCATGCTCTTAGAATTTCTGAGAAAGAAGCGAGAAAGAGTCGATATTGGAAGTGATAGTAGCTGCAAATTTACAGTAAGCACTTCTTGCTTCTCACGATGCGTGTTTCTATATGTTAATGACTTGTTGGGTAGCAATAAAACTGGTTACGACTTGATCCGAGTGTTTTACACTGGGGCTGTTACGTCTGACCATACATCACTGATAGACTGTAGGCTTTTTCAAGGGTGAAGATACAAGTCTTAACCACAGTGTAACTTACAGTTTCCTAAAAAACAGAAAAAAAGGAGTAAACCTGGCAGCTATAGAATACACTATATGCATTTATAATAGCTATTATATATTTTGTAGTGTCAACACTTCTAAATGAAATGTTTTACATTCACACAAAAAAAAAATTTACTCAACTATTTTATGAATCAAAACAAATCTAACAAGAATAGTAAAATAATAGAAAATTCCAGTGTCAATAAATCTCATACCAGTTATACAAATATCCTAAATAAAATAATAGTAAAGAGTAATGCATGTATTCATCCTAACCCACAAGAATTTATGCAGGTAATATGGTGAAATTAATCAATGCAAATGCCACATTGCAGATTAGAACAAACTAAAAAAAAATCATATTATTATTCAGTACAGTCTTATGGCCTCCTATTCAGTCTGTTGTTGAGGAAAAATTTCTCACTGTACGGGATACGGGATTGTTAACCACGGGATGCCGGATAATGGACTGATGACAGCAGGCCAGAGAGGGCCATGGGAGGTTGCCTGTGGGGACAGAGTGAGCAAGCAGGGACTGTGGGAGGTAGTCTCTGTAGTACCTGGAAGGAGAGATACCACTGGCTTCCATTTGTAGATCTCATAAGCTTGTTTGAATAATTCTGTGGGCCAGCAGGAAACTGACACCTGCACTGCAGGGTAAGTAGGAGCACACATGGGACCTTTGATTAGGAGGATTACTTGACTAGGGGACCTTGTCCTTGAGAGCAGAGTAGGGAGAGCAACTTGCATTTAGGCCATTTGAAGTCCAGTCAGTTTCACTGGTTGACAAGACAGCACCTATTACTGAACCTTAATCTGGGGCTTTACATCACAAATACAAGACAAGGAAAATTTGCATGGGGAACCTGGGGAGTTAGGGTAAATTTTGCAGTGATGAGTTATTTTTAGCTATGATATGAAAGATATCCTGGGCCCAGCACCATTCAGTTTTATCCTGAAGCAAGTGTGAAAAGGTCCAGAGAAGATTTAACAGAAGTGTATGGGTCACAATGATAAAGTCATAACTCATGCTTCTTCATTACTGCTCTATGGTCATTGTATACTTTTTCAAGTGATTCTGATTTTATCAATATCTTTATTTCATGAAGCACTTGAACTCAGGCAATCTAAAGTGTGTAAAAAGAGAAGGCACTGAGGTGATTTTATTACTTTGACTGACAGATCAGTTCAATACCTATATACCACTGCAACACAGTAATAAAAACAAAATTGCATCCAGGTTTAAGCAAAATAATGAAGGCATTTGAATGTGATTATTCTCAAATCGTAAACAATTGAGCTTCTCAGGATACTCACAAATGTATTCTCACGCCAAAACCTGTTGTCTTTACTACTGATAGGCCTCGTAATTGAGATGTTCTAATTTTCTTAACTCCACATGGATTAATAAAATCTGAGATATGTATGTGAGAAGATTAAGCATTGGTTTTTCTAAAATATTTTAGTAAGTTAGAGGATAATGAATAAGTACTTGAAATTTCTACTTCAGAAATGTACATTACTGGAATCCAAAAATGTTGTTTCTTTCCTTATCCCTCTCAAAAAGTAGCTGACCTAAGATTATTAAAGAAGAAATTATTTTGAGCAGACAACTTTCATGAAGGTTTACTAGTTTTCAAAACCTATAAAATTTTTATTATTAACTGTAATGATTCTCTCATGTGGGAAATTTCTAAAAAGGTGAAGTTGCAATGCTGTGTTTTTCTGTGATTAAAGATTGAAATGTTTCCATAGATAACTCCTTGGTTCACAAATTTAAAAATAGGCAAAGTACTTTATCCTCTAAATATAATTTTAACCACTTTGTATGTGAATTCCTTGGTTAAATCCCTTAATAATTATAGCCTGATATAATCTTATAAAATTGGACTCAACTCTGCTTCGCTTCCATTTAATACATGTTTTGTACATGTATTTGACAAAAATATCAGTAATTACATATTAATATTTAATATATTTTTAAGAGGTTTTTGCTATAGGGTGCATGCACTCGCCAGACAGAGAGAGACAGAGAGACAGAAAGCGAGAAATCACCCCTCACAGGGGATGGCCACACCACAATCCCTTCTCCTCTATTCTCCTCTTGGGATCTTGGGCACACATGCACACATGACCAGCATGAGTTTTAAGCCACCGGGTCCGGGACGCGAACCCCGGTCGACTATGTGGGAGTCCAGCGACATAGCCATTACGCTAACTGCTGGTCCCAATATTTAATATCTTGAAAAGAGTACCACTTAGATTTAAATTTTAAATAACATATATATAATAAGTATCTAATTTTGAGACTAAGAAATATTTCTCAATTTACTATGAGAAAAATAAAAAACTACTTTGAGAGATCACCATGTACTATTTATGCTACATTTTTTGTATTGTGGATTGCTAACCTTTGAAATTGCTCTAAATTGGGTAAAAATTCCAGATGTGCTTCATATAACATGGGGCTATTAATTTGGTATTTTTTTTTCTGCTGAGCAGCTTAGCATAGGCAAAGTAAGTGGTTTTCTTAAACTAGTAATTAACCTAGCTATACTATGAATGTCAAAATTGGTTTATGGCACATAGCACATTACGTGGAGGTTTCAAAAACTAAATTTATCAGTATAAATAGTTTTTTGATGGGACCAGCAGTTAGCGTAATGGCTATGTTGCTGGACTCCCACATAGTCGACCGTGGTTTGCGTCCCGGACCTGGTGGCTTTAAACTTGCACCAAGCGCGTGTGCATGCATGCACAAGATCCAGAGAGGAGAATGGAGAAGAAAGGATTGTGGTGTGCCCATCCCCCATTGGGGGGTGATTTCTTGCTTTCTGTCTCTCTGTCTCTCTCTGTCTGGTGAGTGCACACACTCTATAGCAAAAACCTCTAAAAAAAAATGAAGAAAAGTCTCTTGATAATGTCAGTAATGACAAAAGCAGAGTCATATTAGGTGAATAAACAACAACACTCCCAGATAGAAGGGAGTTATGTACTATATGTAGACAGAAGAAAACAAACTTCTATTGCTCACTGATTGTGTATCTTGTATTATCACTTACATTATTTATTTTACTTTTATTTACTACAGGAAATGTGATTCTATTATTTCCAAGTTAAAGAAATCAGAAGTAAAAATCAGTAATAAAGAAAATAGGTATAAAGATGATATTGAGTACTTACATAATAGATTGACAAACAACTGAGTAAAATATATAATGTGTATGTTAATTATAAGTAAATAAATGTGCTTTTTCATAAGCAATGTGAATGCTAACTCTCTATATATATAAGTTTAGATAGTGTAAATTATAGTAGTGGGAAAAGTAGGGAAATGGTGAAATAGAAGAAATAAGTTACTTTATTGTATTGTAACTAATACTATACAAATAAACATTTAAGAACTGTTCATAAATTTTAAGTAAAAAGTAGCAACTGAAAGTAACCTTTGGAGTTATTAGCATTTATTGATTATAAGGAACAAGCATATCTATTAATTTGGAGAAAGTTTTGTTTATAACGTTAATTATAAACACTATTTAATTTTTCTTTGAAGTTCTTTTTGGGTAAGTAATTAGAAGGGAGAAAGGGAGGAATGGCTCATTTTCTGCAGCGTCGAGATGAGTGTGTGGGGCATTTACTAAAAAGGAGAGAATTTTGTTTGAGCTGGGTCTGTGAGGGAACGTGATAACCTCTCTGCAGTGTTATGTTTGCGTGTGCTTATGCATATCCGGGGTGAACAGAACAGCAAACCAGCTCATTTTGGAACAGCCATGCCCTGAGTTCATCAACAGGGCCAACAGGTCAGAGCTTTATTGACTGGCCACAGCAATAACAACCAGGGCAATAAGAGGGCACCTCTTCCTCTCTGAGAAGAGTCAGAGTATTCATGTTGGGTGCAAAATTCAATGGTTGTCAATGAGTCAGTAAACGAGATTCATAATGATATTCAATGCAAGAAAAAACAAAAAAGAACCTGGTGTGCAATCCACAGCAAGCTGAACTCCACTGATGGAAGCAAGGGGCTGACCATGCGCAGGAACTTGGACTTGACTTGAAACCCACTGTGTGTGTGCTCACGCTCAAGATCATTAGGAACAGGGAAGAAAATCGCAGTGTGACGGGACAGTCCTCTCTCACGTGTGAGTATGCACTCTGTATCATGAATAAAATAAATAAACTTTACAAAAATCAATACAGAAAAAGTCTAAAATGGACAGAAGACCAAAATTTTAAAAGAACACTGATTCAATTCAAGTTAATAAAAAATGTTTACGCTTGTCACTTGATCTAAAGAAATAATTAAACTTGGCTATTCTTCTAGTTAAAGTAACATAAGCAAAGAAAATTTAAAATTATTGCTGATGAATTTGTTCCCATTGATTTCAGGACACTAAAATTATAGTAAATTGTGTTTATAGAATAAATAAGCAAAATACTTAATGTTTCGTTATATTCGGGACCAGCAGTTTGTGTAATGGCTATGTCACTGGACTCCCATGTAGTCAACCATGGTTTGAGTCCCAAACCCGGTGACTTAAACTCATGCCGGGTGCATGTGCATGTGTGCCCAAGATCTTGAGAGGAGAATGGAGGAAAGGGATTATGGCGTGGCCATCCCCCCTGGGGAATGATTTCTCGTTTTCTGTCTCTGTGTGTCTTTCTGGCGACCGCACAGGCCCTATAGCAAAGACCTCTCAAGAAAGAAAAAGTTTTGTTTTTTCGGTCTTCAATATTTCACTATTTTTTCAATTTTTAAAACATGTTCACTGATCTTAAAAAAAATTAGCCATCTAAAAATACATAGTTTGTCATTACAGCTTAAGGAGTTCCACAGACACTGTAGAGAAACTGATGAAAATTCTTTTTAAAAAGTAACCCCTTACAGTCAATTAAGAACAAGTATGCATGAAAATCTACTAAAACTTGGTACACAATGAGATCACTTGTAGTATTTGAACCAAGATCTGCGCTCTCTGTCTTCTCTCCTGGCTCTGTGAGATGCAAACTCCACCTTACCCTGGTTCATCCAAGAAGTACTGAGAACCACCACCCAGGAGGGGTAGGACACCTGCATTTGTCTTCATGCAAAGCTGCCTGGTGCTCAGGCTGTTTCTGGTGAGTGTGACCAAGAGGTGTGGGCTACCTTCTCCAATTTGTTGACAAAAACCAAACTTGGTAAAATACTGAAGGAGTTTTGTTCTAGGCAGTGTGGATGACTGCAATCTGAGAAAGTACAAACCACAAGCCCTGAGGAAGTGCTCTGAGGTGGTTAGGTTACAACAATTCTTTTATAAATTCAGAAAAGCTACAGCTGAAAGCAAAGCTGCAAATTAATATATGGACATTATACATTCATCTGGCCTTGGAAGGTAGCATATTTTGAAACAGAAGCCTAGAGGTAAAAGGTGGATTTATAGATTCCTTAGCTTTATATTGGTTAAAAGAACAAGGGTCAGCAGAAGGGAATGTTTAAGCTTAACCTTAACATCAATAAAGGAGAGTACTAATCATCCTGTGATATTATTCCAGAGTTAGGATGCAAGAAATAGGTCACAATTACTGAGGCAAAGTGATTTGTTTAGTAAGGTTGAGGGTGTGTGTATCTCCAGGTCTCTTAGAAAGGAAATTTAGAACTGAGCAAAGTGGTCAGAGTTGAGTTCTTTAGTGGAAACTCACTTGTGGGAGAGGCTTTGCATTGGCCATATGACCCCTGTAAATACTCTGGCCCTCAGTGCTTCCCCCCCTTGTGGGGGATAGGGTTCCCTGCTGAGAGAGACAAAACCAAGGCTGCTGCTCTCTACCCACTGTGTGTTCTGCTTCTAAAGTGAAAATGTCACAAAGAGAAGACCCTGTCAATGTCCTCACACCCAATACCAGAGATGTTTGCCCAGGCAGAAGTAGGTAATAGAACGGAGTTCAGAGGCAGTCTTTATCACCAAGATTTTCAAGAAGTTCAAACCTAAAGGCACTGTTAAAATAATGGAGATTGTGAGGAAAGGTAAATGAGAGTGCATCAACAGATTCATTGCGGATAGAGGGCAAATCAACAGGCAAGCCAGTTTGCCAAAGGTAATCGGGCAGGGACAGCGGGGAAGGGCCTCCCTCAGTAAAAATAATCTCGATACTGATTCTAGGAACTATGACTTCAGAATGGAGTAGATGTGACTGGACCAGCTTGAAGAAAGACTTATGCCCAGGGCAATATTACAAAGAGTAGACAAAAGGGCTGGCGTTGACGAGACATAATAGCCCTACCTTAACCATTGTGACCTTGAGGTGACGGTGTACACAGCCAGGATCGCATCCTGGAGGAGCCTCAGCCTGAGGCAGGTGGCAGAAGGGGACATGGACTTTACTGAAGAATCCAGTCAGTTACTAAAGCAGTTATTAAGCAAATAAAAGTAACTAACCCTGTAAGTGAGATAATCAGTGCCCATGGTGGCTAGAATGCATCATGGAAAACAACCGGTATCCAACAACAAGTAAGAGCCATGCTTGAAAATACTGGCTATTGTCCAAAAGAGTTAAATACATTCTTCTTAGTAACATAAAATAAAAAAGTATAAACGTAAGTCATCATACATTGTGTTAATGATTATAATAACTAATAATAATTGATGACTAAATTGTGGATAAAAGAGACATGCAAAGAAACAGAGAAGTATGGCCTGTCCTCTGGGAAGAATAGCAAGAAATAGAAACTGCCTTGAAAAGCAACCACAAGCCAGATTTGAAGAAGATTTCAAAATAGCCATCACGTACATTCTAAAAAACGGAAAGAAATGAGCATTTAAAAAAATAGACATGGTATGACCATGATGTCACATCAAATAGAAAACATCAATAAATTAGAAAAAGAACTGAATTGTTTTCTGGAATTGAGAGTACAATAACTGCAATGAAAAATTAACTAAAGACTCTCAACAGCAGATCTGACCTGCCAGAATTAAAAAATAAGCAAATTTGAAGATAAATGGATAGCCATTATGTAACATGAAGAACAGAGGAAAAAGAAGAATAATTAATACATCACAGAGAAATGCAGGGCTCTGTTAAGTTCACCAATGTGAGTATGAGAAAGAAAAGAGGGAGCTAGAAAGAAGCAGAAAAAATGTACTAAGAAATAATAGCTGAAAACTTTCTAAAGTTTTTGAAGAAGAATCTAAAACCTAGGAAGTTCAATATAATCTAAGCAGGATAAATAAAAAAAGATCCACAAATACAGTTTATTTGTATTATCTGTCCAAGCAAAATATTTAGCAGATTGTAGTAATAGAATACACAAATAAACAGAGGGTAAACAGACAATAAACCAACAATTTGTTTTTGTTGTTGTTGTTTAAAGAGAGGTTTTTGCTTTAGGGCAAATGCCCTCCCTGGAGAAACAGAGAGAGAGAGAGAGACAGAGAAAGTGAGAAATCACCCCCCATGGGGGATGGCCATGCTATAATCCTTTCTTCTCAATTTTTCTGTGGAGATTTTGGGCATGCATGCACATGCATCCAGTGTGTTTCAAGCCACCAGATCCAGGACTCAGGTCTTCATTAGTCATATGAGAGTCCAGTGCCTTAATCATCAACTCTCCCTGCGCCCTGTTGGCCTCGACAATTATATTTTTCTTTTAATTTTTTTTTTCTGTAAGACTTATGTACTCACTGGAGACAGAGAGATGCAGAGAGAGAGAAAGTAAAAGAAAGCATCCCCTCCCCACCATGGAGAACGGTCATGCTGCAATTCCTTCTCCATCTCTCCCTCCTTTCAGGATTTTGGCCACATATGGGTTCTTTGTTTTTCAAGCTGCCACCTCTGTGACTCAAACTGCACAGTCAGGCTTGTGGGTTTCAGCTGCCTTAACCATCATGCCATTGTGTAAAAGAAAGACTGCTAGATCTAAAGGGAGATATAAACAGCAACACACCACTTGCTGGAGATTTCAACACCCCACTGTCACCACTGGACAGGTCATCTAGATAAAAATAACCAAAAAGACACAAGATTTAATTGATATCATAAACCAAATGGACTTGAAAGACATAAAGATGGAGTTCCACCCAGCAAATATAGAATACCCTTTTTTCTCATCGCCACATGGAACATTTTCAAAGACTGACTGCATTATAGGGCACAAAACAAGCTTTTACAAATTTAAAATGATAGAAACTATATCCAGTATCTTCTTTGACCACAATGTAGTTAAACTTGAAATCATGGGAACCAGCAGTTAGCATAATGGCTATGTCGCTGGACTCCCACGTA
>NW_006159681.1:1731154-1759810 GCF_000334495.1 Tupaia belangeri chinensis | reverse complement strand
CGAAACCCCCTAAAAAAAAAAAAAAAAAACTTGAAATCAACCACATAAAGGAGCCCTCAAAAATACACAAAAACATGGAAACTAAACAACCTACTCCTGAATATCTTTCAAATTACTGAAGAAATTATGACTGAAATCAAAAGATTCATTGAAACTAATAATAATTACTCTCCATAACCTTTGGGACACAGTAGAGCAGTGATAGAAGGCAAATTTATTGCCATTAATGCTGACAAGAAAAAAAAATAGAAATGTGGCAAATATGTAACAATATCACATCTTACAGAACTGTAAAAGAAACAACAACAAAACCCTCAAAATAAAAAAAAAAATTAGTAAAGCTTAGGAGGTAAAATAAATGAAATAGAAATGAAAGAACTATACAAAAAATCAACAAAACAGAAAGCTTTTTTTTTTTGAGAGGATTAAAAAAATTGACAAGCCATTAGCTAGACTAATAAAGGAAAACAGATAAAGGAACCAGACAGATAAAATCAGTAATGACACTAGTAATATTACAACTGATATTTATCAGAAAAACAAAAAATTCTGAGAGAATACTACGAGAGACTATATGCAAACAAAGTAGAAAACCTAGATGGACAGACAAATTTCTAGACAAGTACAAGTCTCCTAGGTTGAACCAGGATGAAATAGAAAGCATGCAGAGACCAAAAACAAGGGATGAGATTGAATCAATGATAAAGTGTTTTCCAATAAAGAAAAATCCAAGTCCAGTTTGCTTCACTTCTAAATTCTACAAAACGTTAAAAGAAGAGGTAGCCTCAATTTTTCTCAAACTATTTATAAAAATTCAAAAGGAAAGAATCTTCCCAAATTCATTTTATAAAGTATCCATTGCCTTGATACCAAAACCAGACAAGGACACAACAAAAAAAGAAAACTAAAGATCAGTATCCCTGATGAATACTTGCAAAATTTTTCAACAAAATACTAGCAAACTGAATCCAACAGAATGTTAATGATAATATACACCATTATCAGATAGGCTTTATCCCAGGGATGTAAGGATAGTTCAACATATGCAAAACAATAAATGTAATACACCATATTAACTGAAAGAAAGATAAAAATCATATGATCATATCCATAGATGCAAAAAAAAGCATTTGATAAATTGCAACATCCCTTCATGATCAAGATTCTCAGTAAAGTTGGGGTAAAAGGGACATGCCACAACAAAATGGAAGTCATACATGATAGATCTATTGTGAACATCACACTGAATGGGGAGAAGCTGAAAGCCTGCCAGCTAAAAAAATGGAAACCAGACAAGGCTTCCCACTGTCTCCAATCTTGTTCAGTATAGTGCAGGAAGTCCTAGCCAATGCAAACCAACAAGAGAGCAAAGTAAAAGGCATTCAATATTTTTTATCGACAGTCCTCAAAATGGGAAAATATTTTTGTAAATTATGCATCAGATAAGGAACTGATAACCAGGATACACAAGGAACTCAAGCTGCTGTTTGGAAAAAGGATGATCAACCCTATTAAAAGATGGGAGAAGAAGTTGAAAAAAACACTCTCTAAAGATGACATACGAATAGCCAAAAGGCATATGAAAAAATGCAACATCCCTCAGTGTAAAGGAAATGCAGATCAAAACAACAATGAGATACCATCTAACCCCAGTCAGAATGTCTAAGATTAAAAAACCAAAAAATAATAAATGTTGGCGGGGGGTGTTGCTGGGACCATGCAGTTAACACAAGCTGAGTATGAAAGAACTGCCCCTCAGGCCTAGAGCAAGGACTCGGCTGAGGAGAACTGTTTGCAAGGTCAACAGTTTTACGAGTTCTGGACCTCACCTTCATTGTGTTACTGTACTGGCCTGCACTCAGTTTCTCTGCCATGGGCCTTATTGCCATACCCCGGTACCCCATAAAGGCACCCCCAGCCTTACTATAACTTTTACAATAATCCTGAAAGAATGCAGATCCACTAAGGCGACAGCTGCGTAGGGCGGCGGCTGTGAACAGGAGTTACTCCCATTAGACTCATCCCACCCTCCTATAAAATGTCAATAAAAAATGCTACATTCATTTCTCCTACTGGGGATTACTAATGGGTAAAAAAAACTGATTGACCTAAGGTTGTATAAACACAAGAGATGGGAGTGAATGCCAGATGCGGTGTATGTGGAGGAGTGGGGCCTAAGGAAGGACATTTGGAAGAGGGATACGGATGCAGAGCATTGACGGGATGAGGAGGTGTGGTGTTATCAGTTGAAGATATTTTGATCAACTGGACTGGGGAGAAATGTTCACATATTGAAATGTTCACTTTGTAAGCTAAATAATGTGACTGACTGTATATAAAAAATTAAAAAATAAATAAATAATAAAATTTTTATATACCAACAATGAACAGATGGAGACAGAATTGAAGAAAGTAATTCTAGCTTTAATAGCTATAAAACAAATAAGATATCTAGGAATAAATCTAACCAAAGAGATGAAAGAATTCTATGAGGAAAACTATGAAAGCTTCAAAAACAATTTTTTTTAAACCTTGCCATTTTGGCACATTTTGTCAATATTTTTGCAGTCTCAGCATATTTATTTAAAAGCCACCAGGGAAATTATGCATGCGTTCTCAGTTGTGTTCAGCAGTTGGAATATAGGTGCAATGTTTTCTACCATATTTTTGGGACAAGAATATTAGATTTGGTTGGAGCTTTAGGGATCCTGTGTCTTCCATTTACAGATGAGGAAACTGAGGTTCACATAAGCCAAGGGTCACAGCCCTGTTACAGTTCAACTCAACGCAGAAAAGTCCCAGTGGAACTCTTGGACAGTTTTTCTTCTCAAGAAACATAAAAAATAAATAAGCCAATGAATTAAGCCAACTATTTAATTCCATTAGAAACAAATAATTACTAAATTATGGAGGGTAATTGTTAGAAAGCAAGGCACAAAAATTCTTGTGTGAAATCATCACATTAGAAAAGCATTCCAAAATATTCTGGTGGTCACACTCAATCACAAAGGACAGTTTAGGAAAGATTGTTCTTAAGTCATATTTAATAAGAATTTACAAATGCTTTTATGTTAAAAATATTTTTTGTCAAACATTGTGCTCATTATTGAGACTGCAAAGATGAAAAACAGCCTTGCTTTAAGGCTTTCAAAGGCTTTTGTGGGCGAGAGTAATATGTAAAAATACATTAAGGGCAAGGAAAGTGCCGTAATTAACATGTGCAGAAATTGCTGTGGGGGTGTTTCATTACAGGTGAGATCAAAGAAAACCTTATAGAATAATTTAGCCTTTTAGCAGGGTCTTGGAAATGGGTAGAGTTAACAAAGTGTAAAAAGTTGGTATGCAAGGGAGCAGAGTGTGGAAAGATGGAAATGGGAGAGGTTTCTGGGAAAAAAACAGAAAACAAGCAGAGGCCAGGGAGACTGTCACAGTGATGTACGCATGGTAGCCCTGAAGTAGCCTGTGAGTGTCTGTCACTGTAATCACAGTGTCCTACGGAGCACACACTACATTCTGGGTAGGCAAAGACCCTCCTCACCTCGCACCTACTGTCTGCCATACTGACGGTAGAATCTAGTTGTGGTGGGCGAAGGGAGTCAGAAGGATTCTCAGTTGATCAGTTACATGAGTAAACTGAGTAGGCTTGAGTGTTAGAAAACTGATTCCAGCACTTCTGTTGGGTGTTACTGAGAGGGACAGATTTCTAAGAGGATCATTAGGGACTCTGTTGTCAAACTGAGGATTTCTTTTTAAAAAAATAGTTTCATAGTATTCAGGAAGTTGGACCATGACGATGCAGAAAATATAGCCTCTTTCTGTTCCACCTATCTCCCCACCTCAGTAAAACTCCAAAACTAAACAAAAATCTCTGTGCTGAAGAGAAACTATTGATTTCCTTTTCTGTACAGGTTAAGGAGAAGAGTTAAAACAATTTGTAAATAGCAAAAAGATGCTAAATGTCAAGAGTTAGGGCCCTGTCTCTGTGAGCTCTGCTACTGAGAAATACTCTGCGGAGCCCAGAAGGCTGTTAACGTCACAGTCTTGCCTTTCAAACCTTCGATGTGTCATGCAACCTGAGGGAACAATTTCCTCTTCCTGTCTGCTCACATAAAGCCAGATTATGTGTACTCATCATTTGAACCTTTATCCACTGAAGGCTGGCAGACTCCGAATGACTCACTTTTTCCTATTTTTATTTTTCTGCCTTTTTTTCAAAATCAGTTTATATTCTATTTTTCTATTTAACTTCTCTTAATGTGTTTAGTCCTTTCTCTGTACTGCTGTCACTTCCTGTAGAAATTTTTCTTGTCATTTTTCTTTTCTTTTGTCATTTTGTAGTCCCGGAATGTAGTGTGGTAACTCAAATATAGTAAGTGCTTAGCATTGTTTATTAAAAAAAATTGAGTATGAAACATAAAACAAAGAATAAATAGTCCTTTATTTGATCCACTTGTTAGGCAAATGTTCACTTTAATTCTGAATCTGTTTATGTAAAGGTTTTCTTGGATATAACATGAGAATTTATGTTTTAATAAGCTCTCAATACTAATGTATGGCTATAAAATACCATATTGAAATTAGAGATTATCTAACTCAGTGCTGGAGACTAAATTTACTAGTGTTCTAGAGATCTCATTGAAAATGAATTCAAATGAAACTGGAAGTATTTTTATTTAAAAATATAAGAAACAAGAGAAATCTGACTTCATTTCAGAAAAGAATTTCGTAGTTTCTCTGTACACTTGATTATACTTAAGTTTAGACAACATATTGGGCAAGAATTTCAATTTGAAGGTTTTCATTTAAATCTATTATTAAAAAAAAAACTCTAATTTTGAGTAACTCTACATAACTTACATAATACTTAATATTCAATAAGTAGCCATAAAAAACTTAGATGTTTTCCTTTTAAAGTTTTCTTTCAAGGCACTCATAGGAAAGATTGTGGAGCATTTGAGTAACTGAGTGAAAACCCACGAGGCTGGCTATGAGAGCCATACTGAGCACACTTGGCCACCAAGGCTCCGAAAGATTATGTTTTTCTCTGGGCGACATGGGTTATTTTCTGATATTTATTATCTCATAATCATATGTAACCTAGTTAGTATATGTCAGCCCCAGTGTTTCTGTCTCTGTTATGGAGATAAGGACAATGCCTACTTCATAGGGTTGTTAGAAGACTCAGTGACGTTGTGTGTATTACTTAGCACAACGCTGAGCATATAGCACTACTAACCTGATAAGTACACTGCAGGGACCCACGCAGGCAGAAGGAATAGGAAGACACTAATAATCACACTGATGAAGGAAGGCGTCTTCTAGGCATGATGATTAAAACATATTGTGATTCCCTGAGAACATTTGCTAGTCTACAATATTCTATTCCTAGCCAGAGTCCCTCATCTTCTCTGACTAAAGATAGAACTGCTAAAAATAGAATCACATCATGGCCATGTCTTCTTCTCAGGCAATTTCAGCCAGCTGTCTCAGACAGAAAGCAGTCCCTCTGGGCTGCATCCTTTAGAGACTCTGAGCTGTTTGCACAAAGAAAAAGATCCTTGTTCATCTTTGCTGCCACAAAGCCCGGTATTAAGGTGAATGCTTTGCCCCTGTCTTAGTGTGGGAGCTCCATTATTGCGAAACCTGTCCTTCCTTTACCCTTTATGTAATGACCATGAGAAAAATGCTAAAGACAGATACTCTGTGAGGAGGGTCCCTGCCCTCTCTCTGCTCCAGAGAGCAAAGGAATGGTGGGATTGGGCATTATACCCTGCTGGTAGAACTGCTACTGCTGTCAGTGGTTCCCTGCCTCCTTTGCAGTTTCAGTTGGCTGTCTTTCAGCCATCCTTCCAAACCACCATATCAAACAGCCTTTTTGTAAATATAGAGTTGATGTCTTGGCCATACTGTACTATTGTTTTAATTCTTAATGGGTTCAGAAAAAAAAAAAAAAAAACAGTGACAAATGCTATGTACTGGCCTGCCGAAATGCCCAATACCAAGTGAAAAGTAGATGTTCACTAGATTTTTTGCTAAATGAATGGAGATAACATTTAATCGAACTCAATAAGTAAGAGGGAAAATTAATTAGCCTTAAAGTCTCATAAGTACTGCTATACTTTGAAAAATATCTTATGCTTGCAAAAGAAACTGATTTAATAAATCATTTGCAATGGAAAGAACTTTGTGAATATTTATCTCTGTAATATGATGTAGCAGACATATTAGTCAGGGAAAAAATGGACCACACAGATTCAATGGCCAAGTGGCAGCTAACCCAGATATTTCAAATGATGATAATCATAAGTGTAGGCAACTAGGAAAATCCACACAGCAAAAGAGAAAAGAGAATAAAATGATGCTAATTTCATACACATCAGTTGCAGGGTAATTGATCTTTTGAACCATCACAAAATCTTTTGTGACACTAACATTCTAAAAGGATCATTTTAACCACACTTAGTACTGCTTGCATTTATTTTTAGGATAATCTAAAAGTTCATTTTATGCTCACAGTTCAAAAGTATTTGGACTATGACTGTTTTCCCATAACTCTACTGTTAGCAAGTATAAAGGCATGACTGATATTTATAGAAACATCATCTGATGGGATCTGCAGATGGCGCAATGGTTGGGTTGCTGGATTCCCATGTAGTCAACTGCAGTTCTAGTCCCAAACTTGGTGATGTAAAACTCATGTGAGGTGTGTGTGCATGCATGCCCAAAATCTCAAGAAGAGGATGGAGGAGAGGGAATTGTGGTGTGGCCATCCCCATTGGGGGTGGTGATTTCTCACTTTTTGTCTCTCTGTCTCTGTCTCTTTAGTAAGCACATGCGCCTATAGCAAAAATCTCTTTCTAAAAAGAAAAAAAAAAAAGAAAGACAGAACCATCATTTGAATTGTGTGAGCAGTTTTAGGGAGATTAGATACAAACTGAAGTGTTACTTTTACCTTAGGCACAAATATAAAAACTGTGTTATTTACCTATGAAATGACAGTTTTTGCAACTTTATTTTGAGGAAGTGAAAGAGACAAGTTTGGAATTAAATTATTTTGAAGAAAATAACACTCATATAAACAGATTTTCATAAGAACTACACAGGAATTTTTTGTGAATTTCTCAGGAAATAATGTAAGTATGCATTGGAACTAACTTTCTGGAAATTCCCATGTGTACAAGATCCTGACTAGCTAGAAGATGACTGAGGGAAGTGGATTGCAACTTGACAGATCCTTCAGGAGTGTTTCTCTTTCTCTGTCTGTCTGTCTGTCTCTCTCTCTCATATGCTCCCTCTGATGAAATAAATAAACATTTGGTTAGTTCCTACCTTTCCAAATGGCTTAGACTTAGGATGTTTTTTATGGAATGTTTACCCTTCACAGCCCTCAGATTTTTGCATCCAGTTTATAAGATTTTCATGGGTGGGACCAGCAGTTGGCATAATGGCAATGTTGCTGGACTCCCATGTAATCAACCATAGTTTAATTCCTGGCCCTGGTGGCTTAAACTCACGCTGGGCGTGTGTGTGTGCGTGCCCAAGATCCTGAGAGGAGAATGGAGGAGAAAGGATTGCAGTGTGGCCATCCCCTCTGAGGGGGAATTCTCAATTTCTGTCTCTCTCTCTCTCTCTCTCTCTCTCTCTCTCTCTGACAAGCACACATGCTCTATGGCAAAAACCTAACAAAAAAAAAAAGATTTCCATGGGGGTTGGGAGGGACACTGTGTACTCAGTGAAAGCAGCCCCATGTCAAAAGGGTAACTTGACCAATTCATGGCATTATCCATGAAATGCAAACTGAACCAACTCCAGCACCCTTAGAGGGTTACCTGGTTTCGTCATGGTTGTTGGTTTCATTCATTCAATAAACAAATATGTGCTCAGGGTGTTCCAGGTACTCTAACAGACACCAGATGATTCTCTTATGTAATATAGATAAATTTTTTAAAAATATTTTATTTAGCTTTATTTACTTATTTATTTTAATTTGACCACAGAGTGACAGAGAGAGAAAGAGAGAGAGAGAGAGAGAAAGAGAGAGAGAGAGAGAGAGGAAAAGTATGAAAGCAAGCTGCCAGGTCCAGGACACGAACTACTTATGGCCTTGTAGGAGTCCAATGCCCTTAACCACCACGCATTCTGCTGGCCCCAATATAGATGTATTCTAAAATGAATCTTGTTTATTTTGACATGCCAGAGCAGACGTGTTGAACATTTTAAAACCACAAAGGCATATTCCCTCTAGAGTTGTCCCATTAACTACCCGTCCCTTCCTTTCTGCATTGCCATTGAGTGTGTAGACAAACGGCCTCTACCTATACTTTCTTGCAAATTGAGTATTTTTTCTTCTAGGCTGTGAACTACTGCATGTGCCCTTTATGCTTAAAATGTAACTGTTGCCCAGAAAATATCTAGGAAAATAATAAATAATGTCACGTGTTTAATAGTTCAAATATATAAACCCATTTCCATTAGGAAAAAAATAGACAAAATAGTAACTACCATCGATACATTAAAATTTGATTAGGTTTATTAAAATTCATATACTTTTCCTATCAATGATATTTTTAAAAATGAGTGAAACTGATATACAAAGTTATATAGTGTTTGTCTCTAAAAGACCAGACATCACTTCATGTTTTCTGTAATTCAGTACAAATCTCAGTTAATATTGTGTAATGAAAATATACAGTATAGTCATCAAATAATGGCTCAAGACTTCATAAAATTTTTAGTTTGCCTTTCCATTAATATTTTAACTGGTACAAACCAGTTATAGGTGCTGATATGGACATTTATTTTCAGATATCAGAGTTTTGCTTCTAAAGCAACAAAATCCCAAATATTCTTTCTCTGCATCTCAAAAGCTACAGGACATTTGGGCTTTGAAAGGCGAGCAAGTCCCTGTAAACCCTGCATAAAATTACACACACATAGTCCCGGCCCAAGCTCTTCTGTGGTATAAATAGTCCATGGAGTTTGAGGCAATTTTTATTTTTATTTCTGGTAACAATCCTGTTTGAACACTAATATTCTGGCCCTTTTTTTTTTTTTTTTCGGTTTAGTTATTCCTTCTGAGAAAGGCAGAAGGAGATACCCCGCAGTGACTTTGGGCCATGATCCACACCTGCTGTGGCCAGCCTGGATCCCAAGCTTGTGCCCTGTGTCCTTGTGTGTGTACAGGAAAGCCCCCGGATTCAAATCTGGGACCTGCCCTTGGGACGCAGCATCACAGAGTGCTACTTCACCACACGCCCCTGTGTAGCCCCGCCCTGGCATTTTTAACAGTAATTGTGCCCTCGTGCTTTAAAATGACATTTTGTCAGAATATGAAGACGATATAAATGCATTTAGTGTCCCTGATGAATAGAGACGCAAATTAATCTCACCAATTATCAATATGTCTTCCTAATCTCATGAAAATGGCATACGTGGCAAACTAATTCTTGAAATTCTTGAAATGAATTGCAGGTCTGGTCTAGATAATTAAACTTTTTAGGTTTCGTTTTGTTTTTGAGAGGTTTTTGCTATAGGGCATGTGAGCTTGCTAGAGAGCCATAGAGAGACAGAGAGTGAGAAATCACCTCTCTCCCCCCTTCCCCCGCCTCCCCGGGAGGATGGCCACACCACAATACCTTCTCTTCCATTCTCCTCAGGACTTTAGGCACTTGTGTGCATGTGCCTGGCATGGTTTTAAGCTACCAGGTCCAGGATTCAAATCGTGATCAACTTCGTGGTAGTCCAGTGACATAAGTATTGCATGATCTAGTGGTCCCGGTAATTGAAGTTTTTATCTAGGTTATAAGAGAACTAATTAGACAATCATTCTGAGATCAATCTAATTTTTTCTTTTTCTTTTCTTTCTTTTTTTTAGAGGTGAAGGTTAATAGTATAGTACATTGTATACGCAGGGGTCACATTTTTGTCCTTGTAACAATATGAAATATGGCTGCTATCTTCTAAAATACTCCCTGAAAAAAGTTCACAACACTCCCATAAAAATGCTGAGATACACACAGGCACTGGTCGTCAAACATATTTATTGAATATTGACACTGGGTCAGTGGTTATTATAATTAGTCAGCAAAAACTGACGTGTTCTGGGCTTCCACAGAGTTTACCATCTTGCGGGAAAGATTGCATGAGAAATGGAAGCCATGATTCATCTGTTTCTGCTGAAACTCCAAAACAAAGAGCTTCTTGATACCAAGCACCTTCTCACAACAACTCCCAGGACATGCCATCATCATCCACATAGCTAGGGTCCCTAAAATGTTTCTTTTTCTTTTTCCCCTTATTTTACCATTGTCTTAGTTTTGGTATTGCTAACAGGAATATCTGAGACTAGGTGATTTATAAAGAAAATAGAGATTTATTTGCAAAACTCATGAATCTGATGACTAGAAAGCCCAAAGACATCACCAAACAGAGGAAGGCAAAGCCCTGAGCAGAGTAGAGTGGATTTGTATCCACATAGTTTCTGCCTTCCTCATTTCCTTTCCTTATTTATTCACCGGAAGTCAATCATAGAGGCCTCTCTGTACTGACATCGTACCCAAAGGTTCACCCCGGGACACTCTGAAGGAGATGACTTTCCACTTAACACCTTCACAATACAATCACACTCCTGTACTTGAATCCTCGGGAGACATTCAGCCACGGCCCACCGAGACCAAACTCCAAAACAAGTCACTAGCCAAACTTGAACATTTGTACTTAAAAATTTAACTTTTTTCTTTTGTGTACAGATTAAAATCCACATATTGTTATTTTGATATTTAAGACATTTCAAATTTTCGTTAAAATCTACCTGAACTCTGACTACTCTCCTTTCTAATCTCTTAGTTATTTCACCATTTTTTAACAGAATTATTCATTAAATTTTATTTGTCATTATTATTATTATTATTTAATTTCCTACAGAGCACATGCACCCACCAGAAAGCAACAGAGAGAAAGAGAGAGAGAAAGTGAGGAACCAGCCTCCAGGCCCAGGATGCAAACTGCAGTCAGTCATATGGGGGTCCAGCCCTAACTACCATGCACCTGTGCCTTCACCTTCCTTATAATATAACCCTTTCAGCTCACCACTTCTCAGTATTTAGGACAGAAAAAGGCTCCACACACAGGCTGACCATCTTGCTATTTTCTACCACTTATCCTCCAGGTGGCTAATTGTTCCTAAAAACACCTTAAACTTCCATCTGCACTTTTGTGTACACTGTCAACCACCCGAAAGCTTTCATAGCCATTTGCACTTTGTTTGTATTCTTCCTATCAAGTGTTTGTTCAACTATGGTCTGAGATAAGATTATCTTTAATTAATATTTCACAATTAATATGATCCTAGCTCATGAAAATATTTGAATGTTTTTTCCTTCAATTTTTACTTAAATATGTCATTGTCTTCTTGGATTATATTTTGGCTTCCTCACTAGAATAGAGTTAGAATTTTATTCTATTTTAGTAGTAACAAAAAATTTAATATTATGTTTCCAGCATTGTATTTATTACACGGCTGCTATGTAGTAGGCCAATAGAAGTCTTCATAATTGATCCCTAAGAGTTTACTCTACTACACCATTACATCTTCTACTACATGTTACTGCTAAGTAAGCATTTAGTAATGATCGATTTTATTTCAAATCGATACAGCAGAAAACCTACTTTTTTTAAAGTTGAATTTAATAGGTAACTAAATAGAATTATATTATTGTAGCTACTTTGGACAAGTTGGGGCAGAAAATTTATTTGTTTCCCCTGGAATTGCATAAATATCATGAGTCTACAATTATTAATGTGGAGGAGTGACACCGGGTTACTGGGAATTACGGTTGTTGAGATTAGCATTTTTTTAATAGCTCATGGGATTGTAGACATACTTTGAAAATTTCCCATTGAAAACAATTTAATATATAAAGAAGTATTTAGCAAAGGTTTATGGGGTTTTATTGACAATGAAATATTACAACCATCACAGATACCAATAGGTAAGAGGCAACAATCCATGGGAAAATATTATTTTCAAGCAGAACAACTGGCTTCTTGTCATGCTGGGTTCATGAGCTACCTCTTCCTTCTCGTCTCTAAATCCTCCTTTCTTTGCCCAGCTTTGTGATCCCGGACCTGGACTCTGCCAACTAGTTTTCCTTTGCATACTGGTTTCATACAGTGTCTGCTTCCTGGGTGAGCTGCGGGGAGACTGCAGGCCTGAAGGAGCAGGGGGTCTTTGTCACTTTCTGATTTGTGTCAGTTTCTGCTCTTTCCTGGAGGCAGCTCAGTGCTGCTGGCATTGCAGTGGTCCCCGGGGCTTTGACTGCTCTGCCAACCTGGGCATCCTTCAACTAGTTGTTGCAATACCCAAGAAGCAGGTGGTTTATTTCCACAGCAGCAGCACCATCTGATGTAGGACATTGCAGATCTCAGTTGCCTTTGGAGGCTCTTCCAAGCTGCTCAGCATCTTCCTATTCACGTCTCCTGAGGCTGTGGAGCTGGCTATAGATGTATCTGGCTGCCATTCCTGTTGTGCATGAGAGTTCCATCTTACCTCTTTTTTTGGATGTTGACCTTTTACCTAGCTCACAATTCTTTCTATCAGGTGTTCCTTGATAAAGTCCCTGGTATATTTTCTGTCTCTTCCCTGAACACTGACTGATACAGATGGGTAAATCATTTTTATTTTCTTCTAAAACTAATTTCATTAAGTAGAGACAATTTTTAGCTAACTTCTGTAGCTATTTCTTAATCAATAGATTTGTCTCTTGCATTTTTCTGCTCAAAAGCTCTCATAATGAAACTTTTCTTCTTTCTTGTAAGTTCTTACCTATACCAACCTTACCAACCTCATATGCAGATTTACTTCTTAATTATAAATTATGAACTAAGGACATGTCGTTAAGAATGAGCCTTTTATATACAAATCTGTGGTACTTATTGATAAGTATGAGTGACAATCCATGAAATTGTGTCTAATCCATTGTGGGCCTGAAATAAAATTCCTTATCCAAAAACCTCCCATTGGAAGTTAGGATTTAACACTATGCTCCAATAATATATCAGTACAAAGAGCTATTAAGAATTCCTGCTTTCAGTATAAAAAGCAAGCTTTCTCCCTATTCTTTTTTTTTTTTTGGAGAGATTTTCACTGTAGGGCGCGTGCGCTCGCCAGACAGACAGAGAGAGAGACATAGAGACAGCAAGCGAGAAATCACCCTCCAGGGGGGATGGCCCCGCCGCCATCCCTTCTCCTCCATTCTCCTCTCGGGATCCTGGGCACGCACGCACACGCGCCCGGTGTGAGTTTTTTAAGCCACCGGGTCCGGGACACGAACCGCGGTCGACTACGTGGGAGTCCAGCGACATAGCCATTATGCTAACTGCTGGTTCCCGCTATACTTTTGATGGTAGGTACAGCCTTTCCCATTCTCTTATAAGTCAGGATGATCTTGATCCAATTTAAAATTACTGGAGTGAATACCATGCATGCTAGCCCCTATGCAGGTGGAGGACAAGCCTAGTGCTACAGACATTCTTGGTGACCCAAGTGTTAGGTCTTAAAACTAGTTTCTTTTCTTTTTTTTTTTTTCTTGTTTAAACTTTTGATCTCAATCTCACTGTTACTGGACTCCTAAGCTGTATGTTGGTGTGTTGGAAATGGCAGTTTTCCCCAAGGAATAAATTAAGAAAGAGGCAGTGTCTCTTGTTAATCTGAGCCCACACAACAAAAAGCATGGGCCATCTACTTCGTTCCCATTCTCCTCACACCTTGCTATCAAATAGGTGGAAGTTAAGGTTCAAGCAGATTCTGACGTGGTTCAAATCTACTTGAAATTCTTTTTCCAAGTAGGTGTTTCTGAGTCCCATAAATTTATGCATTCTGAAAACTTTATAGAAAGATATTTGTTCAGATTAGTTCCACTTAAGAACTTAATTTACTTTTTATGTCTTGGAATAAAAAAATAGATTATCATAAATTATACATATAAAACATAATTATAAAATTTCTTTTATAATGCAGTATGGACAGGGATTAAGAAATTAAATGGTTGTACTCTGTTAGTCCTTAAATTGCACTCATACTAACAACCTGATGATTATTTTTCATTAAAAATGGTATGCAGAGCACAGGTCATAGAATTCCTGATGCAAGTTGACATCAACAAAGAAAGAGCATGCAAAATGCCCAAGAGTAAGTCCTGTTGTTGAAACAAGTTTTATATTTAGTATCTTCATATTTGCAGCTTACAGAAGATTAATAGTTAATAGCTGTCAACCAAGTGCAGCATGGAAAAACATCAGTAATGAGGTGGAATACCATATGTCTTCCGATATTCAGGTACTGCAATGACATTCGGAGGGCGATTAAGGTGCACCCACACAGCGTCCCGGTGTAATATGGCATATGGCACATTGCCTGGCTAACAGTGCACCTCCATTCCCTTGTCAGCTGAAAGCACCAATAAACTTTTATTGTCACTTATATATGTGCAAATATGGATTTTTTTGGTTTAAGTAAACTTGATATTATAATTAAGCCTTTATTTGCTGTTTTAATTACTAAGAAACATAATACATTTATTTTAAAGGATATAAATATATTCATAAATTGAAAAATTATAAATATAATCATAATAGCTGATATTTATTAATTTGTTTAAATGGTGGTTACTGCTCTGATTATTCTTAAAGTACAAATACATTTGTCCATAGTTAGATTAATGCAGAGAAGTATTGAGATCCACATTCAGATTTCTTTAAGTTCATTTTTTTCTTCCATGAACCAAAAATAGATAGAAAGAGTAGAACCAGGCCTTGATGCTGTGATCCACCCCCAGCACCTTCTAGCTCCTGTCCATGGGCATGCATGTGCCTGGTCCACTCGGGGAAGTTGCCTGATGGGAAACTTGAGCCTTCCCATGTGGCGTTACCTTTTTCCATCCACTACTGCTTGCCCCTCACTTTTAAAATTTGTTTCATTAACAATAGCATGCAAAAGAGTGAGTGAAGGAGAGAGAAAAAGAGAAAAGCACCCAAAACAGGGAATTTTCATACCTTGATCCCCTTGCCCCAGTCCATTGGTTCATCAGGATCTTGGACATGTGTGCCTATACCTGGCATGTTTTCAAGTCTCCTGGGGATCTCGATCCAAAGGGTTGACCATGGGGCTTCTAACACTGAAAATAAGTTTGTTATCAAGCGAGCCACCAGGCTTGGCTTTCATTTTTTTTTTTCCATAGGGTGCATGCGCAAGCCGGAGAGAGACAGTAAGAGGGAAAGTGAAAAATCATCCCCCAGAGATGACTACACCACAATTCCTTCTCCTCCATTCTCCTCCTGGAATTTTGGGCATTCATGCACATGCACCTGGCATGATTTTCAAGCTGCCAGGTCTGGGACTTGAACTGAGGTTGGCCACGTGGGAGTCCAATGCCATAATAACTGTGCCACCTGCTGGCTGCAGCTTCAGATATTCTTAATTATAAAGGTCATACACTTCCCACTATACCATCCTCATTTAATATAATGTAAATTCATTTATGTATTGTGAAATCTATGAAAACAAACCGCACTAAATATATGTATTTCATACTATTTTTAGTGCTGAAATAAGATTGAAATTGAAAATAAGACACCCTTGGTGATTATGTTTAAGATGTCACCAATTCTTTCATGCTTTTTCCCTCAAAAGATGGAGCTTCATTTCTCAATCCTTAATATGTACTTAACCACTTACTTTTACCAAATCAAAATAGCAGAAATGATGGTATGCACCTTAAGATTAGGCTATGAACAGGCAGTGGCTGCTTCCTGGATGCACAGTCCCTCCTGTGTTTTGGGTCACTAACACTGAGGGAACATATGTCATCAGCAGCCTGCTGGGAGACCCACATGACAGCCATGTAATAGCTTGAAGCGGAACTGCTTCCACAGAACCCTGGACTGCTGGAGATTGTAGGTCAAACCTACGATGGACCACAACCTCACAAGACATTCCAATTCAGACCCATTTAGCCTATGTGTAAGTTCCTAGGCTTCATAAGCTGAGTGAAATAATATTTTTTCCAAGTTGCTAATTTCAAAGCAGTTTTTACACAATGATGCTCAATAATATGCTCTCTACAGAAGTTAAGATTCACTTTAACAAACCTGAATTAATGGGTGACTTAATGAAGGAATGACTGAATGACAGAGTAGGTCATTGGCGAGTTAGCTTTTAAACTGCTTAATGTAAAATACACACTCTTTACAAGAACATTAAACAACCATTTGAATGATATATGAAAGTGTTTAAAAAGTGTATTTAAACACATTATTATATATAATATATGTATTATATTATACCATGAGTACAGTGGATATATATAAGTAAATCTCTATATACAATGTATTGAAAATAGATATATATAATTATAAATATAATTAATGTGTCACATGATCCCAAAGTTATAGCCAATGCTTCTTAGCCTTATTTCCGTTATTACATGCATTTGAAAATAATAAACTTTAAAGATGGTCTTTCATTGGAGGACCTAAAGCATTGTGAATAGATAAGAACACTGGAGACAGTGTAGAAGGAGGGTGGGAGAAGGGAAGACTGCAGGGAAGGAAATTAAGGAGAAAAAATAGTTAAGACATTTATGGGATACAGCCCCGGTTTATTACCCGTTGATGGTAGCTTTTTCAGCTGGACCAGTCTGAGATATATTTCATTTTAGGTAAAGTCTTTCTACAAGCTTAAAAAAAAAGATGGTCTTTTAAATCTGTTATGAAACAGAATTTGTTGAATTATTACAGATACCAGTTATATTTTTATATCTCAGAAAATATAAGAAGGGATTTGGAAAACTATTGTCCTGTATTTAAGTTTGACTAATAGGGAAGAACATGTAGATGCTATAACATAATGCATGCATTAATACACATGAATCAGCATCACTACTGGCACATGGTCTGTAGCTTGTTAGTGACATCAGACGTTGTTATTAGCTGTGTTGGTACCAGGAGTAATAGTAGTATTGTTTTTACTTTTCTATATCTTTCTTCCACTAATGGAGCAAATTCTGCTGGAAAGATAAGATGACAAATGAATTATATTCTCCAGGTCTTCTTAGATTTTATTTTATTATTATATTCATTTTTTTGTTATACAGTATGTGTGTTCACCACAAAGAGACAGACAGAGAGAGGGAGGAAGTGAGAAGTCACTCCCAGGGAGATGGCCACATGCAATCCCTTTTCCTCTTGGGATTTTAGGCATGCATACATGTGTGTCTGGTGTGATTTTCTAGCTGCTGGGTCCAGGACTTGAACCTCATAGTTAGCCAGATGGGATCCAGTCACCTTAATCCCCATGCCACTGGATGGCCTGGTCTCTCTCTGTTTTCATCCAAGTTTTACAATTTTTTTGTTTAAATTTATTTATTTACATTAATTTGCGATACATCTTTATAGCATACAAAATGAAATTTTCCATCCAGAATACATTGTATATTGGCTCAATCAAGCACATCAACATACGTGTTATCATCAAGAAATAATTTTCCGTTTCTTGTTTCCTGTATGTTTTGCTTTTTTTCCTGTCCTTGATTCCCTATCTCTCACCCTCTGCCATCTCCCACCCTCCCCCCACACTGTCTCTGGTATCCATGGTTGCTTTCTATGCCTTTTTTCTCCCACATTTTATTGATTCACTGAAGATTTTAATTAATCTAAATATTTTCAATAGCGAGCACAGCTGATATATACATATCCATGAACACAAGTTTGACTTTTGGCATAAACCTTAGTGAGTAGAATGAACATACTATAAAGTAGCACCTAGCTGGGACTATATAGCTTACTGCAGTCATCAAATAGGTATTTTTAATGCATTTCTTTAATCTCAAGAAAAACAGTTTTTGTGTTTTTTTTAAACTGAAAGACCTTTTTTAATTAATTAATTTACATTTATTCCCAAAGCATCATTACAGCATACAAAATGTGATTTCCCATCCAGAATATATATACTGCATAGTGGTTTAATCATGCATGATATCATCAGTAATTTTCCATTTCTAGTTTTATATGTAAGTTTTATATATATATATATTCTGCTGGAAAGATACGATGTCAGATAAATTTTATATATTTATATAATATATATAATACATGCATATATTATATAATATATATATATATATTAACCCTATTTCTGACCCTCTGCCCTTTCCTACCCTCTTTTCACACTATCTCTGGTGTCTACAGTTGTCTTCCATTCCTTCCCCTCGCACACATTTTATTAATCACACAATTTTTTAAATAATCTATTTTCAATAGCAAGTTCAGCTGTTAATTTCAAGAAAAGCAGTTTTAACTTTAATAAATCAAAGAAATGTTAAGAAACTTTTCTTAAAACTTAAAGCCAGGAAACAAGTTAGGATTCTGTTCAAATAGTAGGTACATGAACCTATTGACAGCACAAGAAAGAACAAAAATCTTTAAAACTGGACAACAAAGCCTAGAAGAAAATCAGCAATATTTCAGTCAAAAGTCATTAAATGCTATTTTACCAGTACAGTCTCATGTACTTTATCTTCTGTTGTCATTCGATTTTCCCAATTGAATTCTGGGATATAATACTCAGCTCCAGACTTGTCCCTATGATTAAGCTGGCCATTTTCTTAGGTTTTGAACTCTTATTTCTGTACGTCTGTATTTAGTTTTCCTTGTATAGCACTCTCTTGAGAATTTTTTGGAGATCTGGTCTGGTGCTACTAAATCCTTTCAGGTTTTGTTTATCTGAGAATGTTCTTGTCTTTTCTTCCCATATGAAGGATAATCTTGCCAGGTATGGTATTCTTGGTTGAAATTGGTTTTCCCTTTACACTTTGAATATATTTGCCCATTCTTTCCTCGGTCGCATTGTTTTCTGATGAGAGGTCTGATGATAGCCTGATGGGATGTCCTTTGTAGATAACTTGCAATTTTTCTCTTGCCAATCTTAATATCTTGTCTTTGTCTGTGGTTTTGGTCAATCTGGCTATAATGTGTCTTAGAGAAGATCTTCTTGGGTTGATTCTATTTGGAGTCCTTTGTATTCCTCAGGACTGGATCTCTGAGTGACTCTAGGTTTGAAAAGTTTTTTTGCACGTTTCATGGAATAGATTATCAATGCCCTTATGAGTCTCTTTGCCTTCTGGGATACCAATTATCCGGATGTTTGGACATTTGATGGTATCTAGTATTTCTCATATATTATTCTCATTTTTTTGGGCAATTTTCTGTCTTCATGGTGTATTTTTCTAGACCAGCAATTTTCTCTTCTACTTCTGAAGTCTATTTTCTGTATGATCTAGTCTGCTTTTAATACTTTCAAGGGAGATTTTGACTTCCTGTATTATAGCCTTCATTTCTAAGAAGTTCATTTGATTCTTTTTAAAGTGTATAATTCCTCTTTTAGCTCTTGCAAGAATTTCCTCACCTCCTAGAACTTGTCAGCTCCTTTCTCCTTTCTCTTCTGAAGTTCATTGTCTCTCTTCTCTTTCATCTCTGGTAGCTTCACCATTATGAATATTCTAAATTCTTTATCAGACATTTCCATGATTTCCATTGAACTGTCTGTGGATAAAGAGGAGCTATTCTTTTCCCTTGAAGGAGAGGTATTTTCTTGCTTTTCCATATTTCTGGTGACCCTGTGGTTATTTTTAGTCATCTGATGGATGACGTGCTTCTTCCTAAACTTGAAGTTCAATCTGAGAGTTCAGGAGCATGCTGAAAGAGGTGATTTGGAATCTCTGTTGTTCCATTTTGACCCTACTCGAGTTTGTGGGCTGAAGGCTGAATTATTAGTAAAAAATCTTCATTTTTCTTTTGTCTCTGAAATCACTAGTTCTCAGGAGCCATGAAGGTGTCTTCTGAAGGCCTGCCCCTTGCCACTCCACTCAAGTTTGTGGGCTGTAGGCTGCATTATCAGAAGAAAAAATCTTCATTTATCTTTTTTTTCCCTGAAATCACTCCAAGCTTTACAATTCTGACATATTCTACAACCTAGAAGACCTTCTCTCTCTCTTTCTCTCTCTCTCTCTCTCTCTCTCTCTCTCTCTTTTTCTTTTGTGCTCTTTTTTGAAAGAGGGAATGTAAGAAATCACCCCGCCCCCACCCCAGGGCAGATGGCCATGCCACAGTGCTTTCTCCACTGTCCTCAGGATTTGGGGCATGTGCACCCACATGCCTTGTGATTTTCAGGCTGCTGGGTCTGGGACTTAAAAACCATGGCCATGTGTGATCCCCCTGCCTTAACCACCATGCTCCTGGCTGGCCCCCAAAATCATTTTTATAACTTTTCTTTCTATCTACATACTAGTTGTTTAAACACCACTACATTTTCATTTGATTGTCAGCTAATTCGTAAACAATATAAATATGAACTTAGAATGTATTTTAAAACCTTGCCTTTACTGTTATTCAAAATTTCAGTCTTCAAAGCGGGTTTATTATTTCCTACCCTAACTTCTCTGGTTTTGCATGACATAGATTATCTTTTCATCTTATGAAAGAATCAACAAACCTTTAACACATGGTGCCCCTCAGTTTTCTATGACTTTGGAAGCATTGCGATGGTTTCTTTTATCATCTCGGTTTGCTCCTAGTTACCATTCATGACTCTTTGTGACGCCACTGCTACTTCCTCTAGGCAGTTACATATTTCTTGTCTTTTACCTCCATAGCATTTAGTATACTTTTTACTGTTGAATGTCTGCGTGTTTGTCTCTATACTCTTAAGTATGTTTTTAAATGAAAGGATATATTCTCAGCCATAAGAACCCTCAGATTCTATAATTCAGCTCAATATAAATTCATAATTTCATTATAAGACTTACAATGTTTATTGCACATTCCATTCCATTAAAATTTGTCAGCCCCTATCTCTAAAAACTTATGTAAATAAATTATTGCAAAGTCTAGTTAAGAAAAATAACCCAGAAAATATGAGCTTATTGACCTGCGCCAAATCCCTTCCCCAGACAAACACCAATGAACACCCTTTGGTTCTTGTTCAACTAGTTTTAATTCTTCTATCTTGTTTTTAGGGGTACCGCAGAAGAATTATCAAATATTATACACTAACATACATACATGTAAGATTGCTATGGTTTGACTAGTTCCCCAAGGCATGGTCCCCTCTCCAACATTCATATGCTGAACTGTAACCCCCAGGGTAATGGTGTTAAGAGACAGGTGAGAAGTGATCAGGTCATAAGGACTCTGTCCTTATCGATTAGATTCGTGTCCTTATAAAAGAGGTCTCAGGGAGCTTGCTCATACCTCTTACCACCCGAGGACACATAGCTGGTGCTGTCTATGAGGAACGGTGCCTCACTAGACACCAAATCTGCTGGCATCTTGATCTCGAACTTCTGACTCTAGACTACTGAGCAATACATTTTCATTGCTCATAAGTTACCTAGACTAAGGTACTTTGTTAAGGTAGCCTGAATAGACTAAGACAAAGATGTGTATTGAATTCCCCTGATATTTCATGAAAAATAAGTGATGTCTGCTAGCTTTTTAAAATTGAGTTATAAATGGCTTATATTCACTATATATATTTTAAAAATTCATTACAGGGCCAGTCCCATATCCTAGGGGTTAAGGGAGCCAGGTCCCACATAGATGACTGCAGTTCAAATCCTGATCTGAAGAACACACCAGCCATATGCTCATGCACGTCCAAAATCCTGAACAGAGGGTGAGATGGAGGAGAAGGGATTGCAGCATAATCACACCTTTTTGAGAGGGCTTCTTCCTCTCTCTCTCTCTCTCTCTCTCTCTCTCTCCCTTTCTTTCTCTCTCCCTCTGGTGAGCACAGGTCCATTTTAGCAATTATAATTGCATATATATATATATATATATATATATGCACACACATATACATATATGTGTATATGTATATATATATATATAAAATCTTATCTTTTAAACATTTTGCTTGCTTTTTTCCTCATCTCCTCACATTCTAAAGACTTATATAACCTAATGATATTTTCTTCTACTTTAAAAGTAGTAACATTTTGTCTCAAGATTTAAAAATCTTTGTTTATTCCCAGACATCTTCCCTCATTTGGAATTGTGTTTTAAATTGCCTAATCAGTATCCTACTTTGATTTCTGTTCAGCATCTCAAATATAAAATGTACAACAATGTACATTGATTCTTTCTAGTCTAAAAGCTTTTCTCTCATAGTCTTCTTCACTGTAAAATTATACCTCTAGTTGCTCAGATCAAAAATTGTGACGAGGGATCAGCAGATGGCATAGTGATGGCATTGCTGAACTCCTGCGTCGTCTACTGCAGTTCAGGTCCCTGACCTGGTGACTTAAAACTCACACCAGGCAGGTGGTGTTTGTGGGTGCCCAAAATCCTGAGAGGAGAATGGAGAAGGGATTGCAGCATGGCCATGCCCCCTGGGGGGGGGTGATTTCACACTTTCTGTTTCTCTGTCTCTGTGACCAGTGCACATGCCCTATGGCAAAAAAAAAAAAAAAAAAAGGAAAAGAAAAAAGAAACTCTCTCTTAATAAAAAAATTGTGGCTATATACTATTGGCTTCAGTAAAATTTAACAGAAAATACCTTTAGCTTTACCTTCAAAAAGCTTCTAAGACTTTCCTCATTTCATCATTTCTCGGTCAAATTACCAAGTATTAGAGTAGATCTTAACTTTTATATCTGGCATTCACTTCTATATTTACAAGCTTTCTTATACTATGTTTGTTTACTCTTTCATTTTCAATGCTATTACTAGAAATTGTACACACACACACACACCTTTGTATACATGTTGCAGCTTTTGTCTATTTATGGTGGCTGGCAAGCAGCATTATTGGGCTTTTGTTTTACATAAACTAGTACATGGATACATACACAGAGGCAGAGCCTTCAAAAGTTTAATAATAATGCATAACATAATATATAATGTATATTATATAAGATATAATTATATATTATTATGTATAATAATAATATACAATAATAACATAAAAAACATGAATTTCAATATTTGTTTGCACCAGAGCTGGCAGATGGTGTGGGTTAAGGCACTGAATTCCCACATGACCAACCATGATTCGAGTCCCAGATCTGGTGGCTTGCTTTCTCTCTTTCTCTCTCTCCCTCTCTGGTGAGCACATGTGCCCTGTAGTAAATTAAAATAATAATAACAATTAAGTAATTATTTTAAAAGCTTGGTTGCACCTAAATAGGCTTGCACTATAATTTTTCATGAACGTTTTAAAGTATCTTCATATAGAAATATTTGGGGGAAGAAATTAAATAATGTTTCTTCTCTTCCCTTAGCTTTTTGATAGAAAATGATGAGATGTTATTCCTTCTAAAGATATTAAGTTTGACATCAACATTATAGAAGCTAACTCCATTTATGAGGACACAATCTCTACAGACATTAGCTATGACTTATAATGTGTTTTGGAATACCAAATCTCAGCTATAATTTAAGTGAATAAATTGTGAATATCAATTCTCCATCCACATGTCACACAGTAATCTTCCAAGAAACACTAAGAGCTTGAGAAAAAGTGATGAAAGATCTGACTTTAACTATGCAATCCAATGAGCATACTTTGTAAAATATAAGAAAAACCAATGTACTTGATACTTTTATTTGTGTGTAGGTCTTGAGTGAGAATGTGTGGTGATGGCTATTTTTTTCTTGTACATTACTACTTCACTCTAATATTCACAAAGACTACAAATACCGTTGTCTGTTTTTATTTTTCATCATTTGGTAAGGTGGGAGCAGGCTCAGATGCTACCCGACAAGGAGAGAGGACGCCCAAGGATGACATCTGTCTCATTGGCAATAGCCTTCCTACTTAGAATTTGGCCGTGAGATTACCTTTGGATTTGGCACGTCTGAGATGGGCTGAATTGGTGACTTTTTCCTTTCTTTCTTTGCTTTTTTTTTTCTTTTTAAGAAAGAGCAGGCTTCCCAGTCATATCTGACAAGTAGAATTATGATTTTTTTTAAAAAACGTAAACAGGCTGTCTTTACATCCCGGCATCTCACCGAGCCAAGCCCTTCATTTGCTGTATAGCAATTGGAGGAAGACAGATAGCAGTTAAATATTCCTTCCATGAAGATGTGCCTCCAGTGTCACCTACCCTCCTGCTTGGCTCAGCTATCACTCCAGTTCACATGTGCCCGTTCTTAATTAGAACTCAAATATGCCGATAGATTTTCTTATGAAATTCCCTCTCTCTTCTAGTATGAGTAACTGTGTTATATTTTATGAGTAAAATATGGATCTTGCAGAAACAGTCTTTCTGAAAAGGAAATTTCATGCCTCTTTAGCAACATATCACCTCATCCTTTCAGGTATCTTACCTGTGGTATACTCCTATGAATATCTGCAGAAAATTGAGGTGTATTTTTTCCTGATGACAAAATTAAACAGAATGACAGCTTTTTATATTATCTTTTTTTTTTTCCTAAATATGGATCTCATGAACTTGGAATGAGTGAGGTACTAAGGTAGAAAAACACAGCAACAGAGGTTAGCTTTAATTTTCCTGTATGTTTTAGTTTAAAATAGATGTAATTTAAAAGACTAGAGAATGATGGTTAAAAATAAGAGTAGATAAGCACATTGTAGTTCATCAGAATTTGGTGAACACATTAAAAAATGGTAACATAATAAAAAATGTAGACTCATGGTTTAGCAAGGAATTATCATAAAAGAACCTTGTGTAACTCAAAACTAAATTTAAATTGCATAGGTTAATGGCTTGCTTGGGACTAAAGACACATTTACTCTAGGCGTAATTTTGTAAGTTAGGGAGATTGTAGCTGGCATATCAATTTGAATGTAGATCATACATTACTTTTAATGAATTCTAGTTTATAGAATTAATACAACTTAATATTGAGTTGTATGTGTCCTGAAAATTAGAGTATATACACTTCTACCAGGATTAAAATTCAAGTGAAGTGACCCTAAATCTGGAAACCCATGATCTTTAAGAGCAAAGTATTAACTTTGACAAGTACTTCTTGGCTACACTTTAAAAAAAAAAAAAGAATTACTTTATTTAACTTTACTTATTTATTTATATTTTGCTAGAGAAAGACAGAAAGAGAGTGTGAGAAAGCAAGCCACCAGGTCTGGGATTCAAACCGCGGTTGACCATGCAGGAGTCCAGCACCCTCAACCACCACTCCATCTACTGGCCCCCTTTGCCACACTTTTAACCTACCTCCAACAGAGAGTATTGTCTTGATCTAATTTGAGGAGCGATAATATCAACTACCACTTCACACATTGTTGGGCAAAAGTAAATGAAAGGAAGTTTGAACATACTCTTTAGAAATGGTTTTCAGGAGCTTAGAGCTATACAAGTTTCAGTTCAATCCATGAATAGAGAAAGGTATTCAATTCAGTCAGATCTCCATCAATGTCTCAGCTAACGGACAGCCAAGAACAGCTTTAATGCAATACCTTTGTGGCCATGACGACCCAGCAATGTTGGAGTAGAATTCAGTGATGATGGCTGCTTTCAGTCTTACACACCCGGTGAGTAACCATTTTAAAAAAGAAAAGAAAATAAGGACAGCCTTGCTAGCCATCAATAAGTATTTAAATTACTTACTGTATGAAAGCATACTATAGCATCATTGTTTCTTTTAAGAGAAAAATTTTAAATAATTATCTTTCTGTTTTATTGGATCTCTTAGAAAAGACTTGGAGCATTTAGAGATTTCTAAGCCTTTACAAAGATGATGTCCCCGAGTGGGTCCTCTACGTTATTAATATGATAAAACTACGTAGACAAGTTTTATTCTTTCTTTTGAAATATAGATTATCCTTCTCATTCTGTGTTTCAATTTAGGCTGTATCAACAACCTGCTTGGATGTCTGGTTTAATGAAACTTGCTTCCTATTAAGTGGCTCGTTGAACTGTGGCTTGAGACTCATTGAACTGTGATGTCGAAAATAACCCACTTTTAAATGGGTTAATGATCAAACATTAATGGGAAAACTCACTGAAAGAAAGACCACTTGTATTAGTACTACTGACATCACAATAGCCAATTGACCCCTTGCCACATTTTAAAATAGAATACTTCTAACACTTCCAAACATTTAGTCTGTTTTCCAGATTATTGTCCATCCCATTTGAGTTTTAAATAATAACTTCTAGGTTTTTAAACCAACTCATTTATGCTACATGTATGAGTCTCTTTGCTAGTGCTCTTAACACCATCATATTGAATAGATAATCCTCTTTATTTAAATCTTCCCGATTTGACTCCTCTCTACAATGGCACATTTCTTTCTATAATCATTTGCTGGCATTCGCAAGTAGTAATATCAGGTTTTTAGAGAGTAATTTTGTCATTGGATCCAACCATTTGGCTCCATATTTAAAAGTTTGGTGAGGAAGCTTACACTGTTTTGGTAAGACATGACTCTAATTATAGCAGTGTTTCTCTTTTGTCTTAAGAATATGAACACAGGTGCCAACAGGTAGCATGGTGGTTAAGGGCACTGGAATCCCACATAGCCAACTGTGGTTCAAATCCCAGACCTAGAGGTTGCTTTCTCACTTTCCCTCTCCCTCTCTCTCACTCTGCCCCTCTCTGGTCAAATTAAAATAAATACATATATATCTATTCAATGACTGCAGTAGGATATATAGCCCCAGCTAGGTGCTACTTTATAGGATGCATAAAGTTAGACTTGTGTTCATGGAAATGTGTATGTCACCTGTGTTTTCTATGAGGGTATTTGGATTGATTAGGGTCTTTGGTGATTCAATAAAATGTGAGGGGAAACAGTATAGAAAGCAAACATAGATACCAGAGACAGTGGGGGAGAATAATGGGAAATGGCAGAGGGTAAGAGATAGGGAATCAAGGATTGGGGGAAAAAAGGCTAAGCATACAGAAAACAAGAAATGGACGATCATCTGCTGACAATAACATGTTTGTTGATGTGCTTGATTGAGACAATATACAGTGTACTCTGGATGGAAAATCTCATTTTGTATGTTGTAATGATGTACAGTGAATGAATGCAAATAAATAAATTGAAATAAATAAAAATAAAAACTTGTTTGACACACACTCAAAAAAAATAAATACATAGCAAAGCTAAATAAAATAATTCTTTTTTAAAAAAAAAAGAATGTGAATGCATACATGAAATATTTTTTACCCAAATTTATTATGTTTTATAATTTCAAATATGGTGTCCTACCATCTACCCACTACCCTCTTCCCCAAATTTGTTATTTTTTATAATTTAAAACATGGTGTCCTACCATCTACCCACTACCCTCTTCCTCCATACTTTTTTTTGAAAAGCCGTTTATAGTCTGTGAGACTATAGTCAGAACAGGAGTCCTTGATCATTGTGGTCCTCAATGAAGGCTCAGTCAACTGTGTGGAAGCATTTATGAGTCACAGTGTGGAGACAAAACAACAACAACAAAAATAATAGCCAAAAATCAACAAAAATATTTTTTTAAAAAAAAAAGCAAGTAAGCAATAACAGCACACTTCTATAATTTCTAGAGCAATATACTTTTTTCTTTTTTAGAGAGAGATTTTTTTCTATAGGGTGTGTGTGCTCACCAGAAAGACAGACAAAGACAGAGAGACAGAAAGCAAAAAATCACCCCCCAAGAGGGATGGCCATGCCACAATCCTTTCTCCTCCATTCTCCTTTTGGGATCTTGGACACACACACACACACACACACACACACACACACACACACACACCATGAGTTTAAGCCACTGGGTTTGGGACTTGAATCACGGTCGACTACATGGGAGTCCAGTGACATAGACATTACACCAACTGCTGGTCCCTCTAGAGCAATATTTTAAAACGCTATTAAATCTGAAAGTCAACTATCACTGAGTGAATTTGAAAGTGTGCTTAGAAAGTTAATTTTACCAGTGACGCTATTCCTTGGCTGTCTAAAATACAGCCATCTGAGTTTCAGATGGGGTTACTTTTGTTAATAGATACGAAAGTAAAACTAACACACTTATGCGTCTTTAATTAAATGTACCATTATGCAAAGTGTTTTCATAGCAGGACTCAAACTTTTACTGTTTTTTAAAAATTCTGCACACGTGACTTTTAAATCACATGTATTTTTCAATTCATATTTTGTATTGTATAAAATCTTCTTACTAGAATTTTGATAATTAGAATCACATTATATATATTTAAGACAGACTGAAATATGTCAATAAATCCGTTTGTTTTTTTCTTCCAAATTATGTATTTCCTTGGATTTGCCTTATAAGGAAATAGGCTCGGTTTTGCATTCTTGTTTGTAAATAGCAGATCCCTATTCTGGCCAGTGTAAGCTGAGGTAGAATTTGCTTTAAAAATATCAGGGTGCTTACAGAATCAACAGAAAGGAAGAAAACCGTGGAAGAAGATGGGGAGAAAAACCTACAAGAGACATTGAGCTATAGGAACCACATTCAACTCATGATGCAGAAATTACTGGAGGGCATCAATACCGTCCCGGTGGCAAGTTGATACTACCAGTGACCCAGTCAAAGGGTACTAGGATGGACATGTGGGGTCAGGAAAGTGTAGACCTTTCCGTTTCACCCTGGTTGCCAGGGTATAGGGAAAG
>NW_006159681.1:1698192-1730609 GCF_000334495.1 Tupaia belangeri chinensis | reverse complement strand
TTCAAAATGTAGAGCAGAACTTTCATTTCATTAATAGTCTACTGGTGTCAAATTTGCACATACATGAAAGAAATTTACATAGGAGTCAAAAAATATATCACAACAGGGAATATATGCTAAAGAATGAAAACCTCATATGTTTGCAATGATATATTGTTCTGTCTTGTGTACATGAAGATAAGAGAGACCTGGTCATCATCTTTGACACCCTCTAATTGTTTTTTTATTTTTATAAGTTCTAATTTATGCAGTTATACAAGTTTATGGGGTAGAGTATTGTTTTGCAAAACATGTTCACAATGTGTAATGATCAAGTCAGGGCAATTATCATATCCAACATCTCAAGCATTTTTCATTACTTTGTGTTGTGCACATTTGAAATCCAATCTTTAAATGATTTTGAATATTTACAAGTTTACAAATATTTTGACTTGTCTATGACTTATTGAATTATTTTAAGAAAAGAATTATTTCCTCCAGGTTCTTCCATGTTGCCTCAAATGACTGGGTTATATAATTTTTTATGGCTGAAAAATATTTCATTTTTTATATATACTTCCTTTACTGTATCCATTCATTTGATTTGGGAACTTGGATTGATTCCATATCTTACCTAGCATGAATGGTACTAAACATGAGAGTTCAGTTATCTCTTCAACATACTCACCTTCCCCTTGGGTATATATCCAGAAGTAGGATTACTTGATAATAATATAGTACTCTTTCTAGTTTCTTTTTTGTTTGTTTGCTTTGGTTAATGATGGAGAACACACATGTGCATGAGAGAGAGAACGTGAAAGAGAGAGAGAAAAAAGAGCACCTTTGATGGGTTCTCATCAGGCTGCAATCCGCTTGTTTCGTCTCTCCAGCTCAACACAATCTTGAGCATGAAGGTATACACTGAGTGTGCTTCAGGTTAAACTGGGAATCTGAACTCATGACAGGTCATGTGACGTCCAGCATTGCAGTTCAGCACACTAGTCTGCACCACAGGGCTGGGTCACTTTTTTTTTTTTTTTTGGTGAACTTCCTATGAATATTTTTGTGCATTCGGTAGGTTGTCTCTTCAGTCTGTTGACTGTTTCCTTCGTTGTGCAGAACCTTTTTGTTTGATGTTTCTCTGTGTTTGCTATTGTTTATACTTTTGAAGTTTCATTTAAAAATATTTTGTCTGGACCAATGTCCTGAATATTTTCATCTATGTTTTGCTCAGGTCATTTCATGGCTCTAGATCTTATATTTATGTTTTTAATTCATTTTGAATTAATTTTTATACATTTTAAAAGATAGAATGGCTGGCTCCATGGTCTGGTGGTTAAGGTAGCCAGACCCACATGGGCAACCACAGTTTCTAATCGCAGCCCTGGTGGCTTAAAATCATGTTGGATTGTGTGTGTGTGTGTGTGTGTGTGTGTGTGCATGCCTCAAATAGAAATGGGTTGGAAAAATAGAGGAAAAGGAATTGTGGCTTGACTATTCCCTAATTAAGGTGTTTTTATTTATTTTTTTCTCTTCTCTCACTGGTGAGCAGAATCCAATCATTAAATAACTCATAAACACACTTCCTCCCTATGATACACAGAATAATACACATCCCCTTCCCCCTCCAAAATGTCTATATTTTAATCTATATAATCTAAAACTAAGCTATCTTTACTGAAAAAGAGGCTTTGCAGATGGGATTAAGGTTAAGGGCCTCTGTATGAAGAGATTGCTGGGGAGTATTTAAGTGGATTTAATCTATTAATGTCATGAATTCTTTTTTTTTTTTTTTGAGAGGTTTTTGCTATAGGGCGCTTGCACTCACCAGACAGACAGAGAGAGACATAGAGACAGAAAGCAAGAACTCACCCCCCAGGGGGGATGGTCACGCCACAATCCCTTCTCCTCCATTCTCCTCTCGGGATCTTGGGCATGCACACACACGTGCCCGGCATGAGTTTTAAGCCACCGGGTCCAGGACCCGAACCACAGTCAATTACGTGCGATTCCAGCAACATAGCCACTATGCTAACTGCTGGTTCCTATAATGTCATGAATTCTTGAAAATCAGAGAACCTTTCCCAACTGTGATCAGAGAGAGATGTCAGGATATAAATTATATCAGACAGGTACAACATTACTGGTTTCACATATTGAGGTGGAAGGACACGAACCAAGGAATACGGGCAATCTGAAAATTGGAAAAGGCCAGATAAACAATTCTTCCTTTGTCCTCTAGAATGTAAAGTGACTATTACCTTGAGTTAGGCTCAATAAGAGCCACCAAAATTTTCACCTCCAGAACTATGAGACAATAACGTTTTGCTATTAAGATGTTAAATTTGAAGTAATTTGTTACTGTGGTAACTTGTTATGGCAACAGTTGAAGGTAACAGTTGAGCTGCTATAGTAGGTAGCAAGTCTTCCTCTCCCAGCATTATGCATAAACCATGTGAGACTTGAGGGAAGAAATTAATCACAAAATAAAATTCAAGTGTTAAACAGTTAAAGGGACCTAGTGCTCCCAAGTTCCCTTCCTGCAATAGGATTGCATGAATTAAATAGTAACACTCATCTGAATTGCATCATTATGAAATTATCTGTTTTGAGGATTTTTTTCATATATTGCACATTATTAGAACTATTTTCAGAAAAGTAAATAGTTCAAAATGCTTCTTAAGACCAATGGAAGGGACTGGAGGGATGCCAATTAATGTAAAGAAAATTGCAGAAAGACAGGAGGAAAAAGATCTAGTGTTATAAAATACAGTGGGGGAATATAGATGGGGAAAACTAGCTGTGTATCTCAAAGGAACGAAAAGGGAAGATTTTCGAATATACCCAACCCAAGTAATGACAAGTAGCTGAGATAATGGGTATGCCAAGTACCCTATTTAGCCATTGAACATTGTGCTCTTGTCCTGAAAAATCGTAATGGACCCAAACAAATACATACAGTTACGATATGTTAATAATAATATAGAGTCTTCAGTTTCTATGAATGCATGTAGATCCTAATACTGAAAGAAAGGCCTTGCTAATATGCATACTGTGCTTTTGTCTTCTGTTTGAAAACAAAACAAATAGAGCAAAGACAGTGTAACTGAGGCTAGATTTTAATATTTTATTATCTAATCATGTACAAGCACACAGAATAAAAAGCAGAGTCTCTATTAAAGGGCAGAAGCTGTATTGCAAATTACACTCTATGAAACAGTGCTAGTCTAGTAGTGGACAAGCTAAAGAAGAAAGAGGAGAAGGACACTTTTTTTTTTTGCAGTACTAATTGCATTTTTTTTTCCTTTTTTTTAGAGTGAGATTTTAGCTATAGGGCATGTGCACTCACCAGAGTGATAGAGACAAAGAGACAGAAAGTGAGGAATTACTCTCCCCACCAAGGGGATGGCCACAGTGCAATCCCTTCTCCTCCATTTTCTTGTCAAGATTTTGAGCACCCATGCACACGCACCCACGGTGAGTTTCAAGCTGCTAGGTCCAGGACTCAAACTGCAGTCGGCTATTTGTGTGTCCAGCAACATAACCTTTATGCCACCTGCTGTACTATGATTTTTTTTTTTTTTTGGCTATTCTATTGTTCATTTCAAGGTCCTTCATTTTGGTAATAAGACACAATGGCAGATTATAAATGCCTTTATTTTTTAACAGAGGAAACTTAGTGGTAAATATTTGGTCACTTGATATTGTTATGCTTTATTTAGGCTCATTCTCTTATAGAATGTAAATATATCCCTTTACACGTGTATATAGAATTTTTACCAAAATTAAATTTAGTCACTAAAGGAAAAATCACTATCTGCATTTTCTACTGAAAGTTTTTTAGTTTGCCATCAGGCCCTAGAGCATCTGGCCACTCAAGAATCCCAGAGCTGGGATAAGTTTGTCTCCCATACTTAACCCAAACTAACAGTACATGTTTTCTGTTATAAATTGGTAAATCACTGTGCAAGTGAAACATACACAGTTATTCTTTCATGACTGTCACTATCCTCACTCCCAGTGCTCGAACTAAGAAAAAAGTACATATAAAAATAGAAATTCAAGGGGGACTTCAAAGAGTTTGTGGAAAAATTGAATTAAAGTAAATGTTTATTTTGGTGCAAAAAGTTTTGAAAGCTATGCAGAGCTTTTTCATAATGTGCATTTTACATAAACTTTTTAAAGATCCTCTTATACTGCAGTTGTGAGATTTGTACCATGAAAGAAAGGCAAAAATACAGAGGACATAATGAGATGTCCACTCCACCCGTACTATAAAACCTAGCCTTTAAAAAAGTGACATTCCATGGGACTAGTAGATGGTGATTGATTATGTTGCTGGACTTCCACATTACTAACGGCAGTTCAAATTCCAGACACAGACACTGAAACTCATGCTGGGCGCGTGTGCATGCATGTCCAAAATCCTGAGAGGAGAGTGGCGGAGAAGGGATTGTGGCATGACCATCTCCCAATGGGGTGATTTCTTGCTTTCTGTCTGTCTCTCCAGTGAGCACACACACCCAATAGCAAAAAATAAAAAAGATAGCATTTTAGTTACAGATCAAATATACCCCATCTGAAGTTTCATGTTTATTGTTCTAAAATTTCCTCAATGATATTTTATAATTTTAGTTTTGACTTTTTGTGTTTGTATTTCTAAATTTATTTCTAAGTATTAAATAAGAATCAATGGTATTATTTCCATTTATTTGATGAAAAATTTCCATCAATATTTTGTTATTATTGTTCTTTTGAAAGGAGTTTCAAATATTTTTTCTATTAACACTTTCTACTTGTCATAAATATTCAGCTTTTCCATTGTAATGTTCATTTATGTAATTTTCTTTGTACACATCTTTGGAACTCATTAATTCTTCTGTCTTTGGTTTGGAATCTTATTCAGTTTTAAAACATTTTTGTTGAGTAGCTCCATAAATATTGATTTCAGATAATTTTCTGTCTTTTTTTATCAATGGGTGGGTTGATCTTCAACGTGATACTTCACCAGAAGCAAAATCACCACTAATTAATAAATTAAGACGTAAAATTTAAGAAATACATGCAATTACAAGTCCTGATTAAAATTTCAGTAACTTGCCAACAAGTGGCACGGTGGTTGAGGTGCTAGGCTCTCACATAGCTGATCAGGGTTCAAGTCCCAGAACTGGTGGCTTACTTTTTCATGTCTCTCTCTCTCTCTCTCCTCCCTCTCATCCTGGTCAGATTAAATAATAATTATAGTAAATTTCTTAAATTTAATAAATATTTCTTTAAAAAATTTTAGTAGTCTAATTTTAGAGATCAACAAAATAAGAAGTTGAGTGTTTGAATGCTCTGTCTGCCTGAGGTTTATTATGATTTTTTAAAAATATGCTACTATGTGTGGTGAAGCATCATACATTCTCAAATCTTGGTAATCTAAGGAATCAGAGGCCAGCACTTGCATTGCTTTGTGCATTAGCAAATATCAATGACTAGGCTGCAAATCTTTCTAATGACATGAGTCAATTTAGTATTTTCTCCTCTTAACCACTGGAGTATGTGGTGGCAATCTCAGAGAAGACCTAGTGGTGAAGACTGGGATCCACTCAGCTCCCAAATAACAAATGTAACAAATGCCAGACATTTTAGAAGACCTAAACAGAATATTTAATTCAAGTCCAGCAGTAGGTTATGAACATCTGAAGAAGGTGCTTCAAGGAAGTCTACACTTTTCAGTTGAACGTGGAAGAATAAATGCAGAAAACTGTCAGGTAGCATTGATGACATTGTAGTGGAGAGAAAAAGACGGATTTAAGGATTTAGAACATTCATTGGTGATAACTGCTGGAAAAAGAAACATATATCGGGGCCCACGGGTGGCATGGGTGTTAAGGTGCTGGATTCCCACATGGCTGACCGTGGTTCGAGTCCTGGACCTAGTGGCTTGCTTTCTCACTCTCTCTCTCTCTCTCACTCTGTCCCTCTCTGGTCAAATTTAAATAAACAAATGAATAAATAATAAATAAAGTTAAATAAAATAATTTTTAAAAGAGTAACATATATCATAAAAATTTTAAATATTTAAGGATTATTGATGAGTTCCGAATATCTAAAACATAAAGTAAGTGAAGGGGAGTGATACAAAAAAGACTCTGAAAGGGGATTAAAGCTAGATTGTGAAAGGGACTTTAATATCCTCAGTATGGAGATGGGGCTCTACTAGGGAATAAATGAATATATATGAATTTGGCGTAATTGTAAATAAAATTGGTCATACAAATAATCATAATCACTGAAATCTGGCAATTTATTGAAAAATAAAAACACAAATAACGTGTCTCTAAATATCAGATTTATTTTTAATTTTTGCTCAAAGAACTTTTTTTCCTTGTCAAAATCTGTGTCTGTCCATAGAGAAGTCAGAGTTAGAGCCCATTAATGTTTTATATTGTTTCAAATGAAATACATGATTCATTGTTTACACAGAAGCGAGCACTAATATCGTGAATGAATAATGCAAACTACTACACAAAGGAATCCAGACTCACTCTGTGAATAAAATGATAGGTAACTTTTAGTTGAGCGGCACAGATGATCTTTCTAAGAAATCAGTCTGTATATGAGAAAAGAGCAGCTGAGTTTACGGCATGTAGATTAATATTTGAAAGCAGTGAAATTTTATGTTTTCCAAATATCACTGCACTTTAGAATCAGCTGGGGAATTTCTAAAACACTCAGCACCCAAGTCCCACTTCCTACCAGTTAATCAGAATAGTTGGGGTGCCAGACATCAGTAAGTGTTCAGAGATCTCTGGGTGAGGGGCCAGTAGGTGGCATAGTAGTTAAGGCACTGGACTCCCAAATGGCTGACTGCAGTTCGAATCCTGGACATGGTGACTTGAAAATCATGCCAGCACATGTTCATGTGTGCCCCAAATCCCAGGAGAAGCATGGAGAAGGGATTGCAGCATTGTCATCCCTCCCAGGTGGCGATTTCTCACTTTCGCTCTTTATCTTTCTGGTGAGCACATGTGCTCTATAGCAAAAACAAAAACACAAAAGAAAGAAAAACTCCAGGTGATTCCAATATAGTTTGGGGACCACAAAGCTAAGGGTTCATTAGATTCTGCTTGCTGATGACAAAAAATTTTTTCCAAGCAGTTTTATTCCATTTTTCATCTCCAGATACTGTGGGTACTTTTGTGGCTCTGTATCTTCACCAAATTATGATATTATGCAATCTTGAAAAAGGGCCCACTGGTAAATGAGACGTCTGGGGTTTTTCTCTGGGTTTTTATTTGTGTCTCTCTCCGTTGATAGTTTGCACACTTGTTTCAGTTTTTATGTAAGTGAGCCATTTGTTTTTTCAATGCCTTTTCATCTTTTCTACCTCAATTTTATCTTTATTTACTTTTCTATTTTTAATTGATAGCTAGGAAATACTTGTATATTTTAAAAAATATTGGACAGCTTCTCATATCTTTCTGTCTATGGAAATTTCCCCGTTTTTGTATTTTATATGCACCCCCTTTCTAATTGTGACTGTTTGTTGGACTTCATCAGCTTTGTGAGCAAGAGAACGCCTGTCGGGGTACTGTGTTTTCCTTCTTGATCCTCAATTTAGCCTGACATTATTTTTTAATTGAGCTACACATTTATTCCTGAATAAGCCTGCTATGTGCAAGTTATATCACTCTCAATGCATAGCTACATTAAATATGCTGATATTATATCTATTATTTATATCTATGTTTCTTCATCTTTGTATCGATGCATTGTTTACATGGATTGCATTTGCACTTATTATGTTATTTTTCTAGAATGTTTTTTGTGTTTGTATGTGGTGTTGCTTTTGTTCAGATTTATTTATTTTTTTTAAGAGGTTTTCGCTATAGGGTGGATACGCTTACCAGACAGAGAGAGAGACAGAGAGACAGAAAGCGAGAAATCACACCCCAGGATGCCCACGCTGCAATCCCTTCGCCTCCATTCTCCTCTCGGGATCTTGAGCACGCACGTACACGTGCCTGGCGTGAGTTAAAGCCACCGAGTCCAGGACGTGAACTGCAGTTGACTACATGGGAGTCCAGTGACATAGCCATTAGGCTAACTGCTGGTCCCTATTCAGATTTATTTTGATGTGTATTCTAAATTATTTCACTCCAGAAAACTTCCTTCTATATTTTAGGAAAATCATTATTCTCATGTGGATTAGTTTGATTTGTATCTATGCCAATAAAGCAATTAAGTCTGCATTACAGAAATATCCTAACTTACTGAAGTCAAAGCTTGTCTTTGCTCTCTACCAGCTATTTAGACTTCAGTAATTAATGCAGTAATGCTTGTGTGTGTGTGTGTGTGTTGACAACAAAGCAAGAACAAGTTGTTACAAATTGTTTCCCACAAGAATGTTTTTAATTGTTTACTCATTACTGAAAGAGTAAGCAGTGAGGTAACCTGACACATCTCACCACATGACTGTAGAGGTAACAGCAAAATTGAACATCATGGACGGTGGAGAAATTCCTGAGATCGACGTCTGATTTCCAATCTTGTCTCTGCATGTACTGTCCGTTTGGTCTTGGGCAGCTTATTGTCCCGCTGTGCCTGTGGTTTCTCCTCCATAAAATATGCAGGGTACTAGCAGCAGACGTGTGGGTTTTCTATATGGAGTAGATGAGTCTACAGTTCTCAAGTACTTCACAGCAGTTCTTGGAACATGATAGCTAGCAGTACACATGCCTTTGCTAAAAGAAAACTTCCTTCTATATTTTAGGAAAATCATTATTCTCATGTGGATTAGTTTGATTTGTATCTATGCCAATAAAGCAATTAAGTCTGCATTACAGAAATATCCTAACTTACTGAAGTCAAAGCTTGTCTTTGCTCTCTACCAGCTATTTAGACTTCAGTAATTAATGCAGTAATGCTTGTGTGTGTGTGTTGACAACAAAGCAAGAACAAGTTGTTACAAATTGTTTCCCACAAGAACGGTTTTAATTGTTTACTCATTACTGAAAGAGTAAGCAGTGAGGTAACCTGACACATCTCACCACATGACTGTAGAGGTAACAGCAAATTTGAACATCATGGACGGTGGAGAAATCCCTGAGATCGACGTCTGATTTCCAATCTAGTCCCTGCATGTACTGTCCGTTTGGTCTTGGGCAGTTTATTGTCCCGCTGTGCCTGTGGTTTCTTCTCCATAAAATATGCAGGGTACTAGCAGCAGACGTGTGGGTTTTCTATATGGAGTAGATGAGTCTACAGTTCTCAAGTACTTCACAGCAGTTCTTGGAACATGATAGCTAGCAGTACACATGCCTTTGCTAAATAAGGGGAAAAAATAGGGTGCACAACTCCCTTTTGATGTTCCTTTTCTCCAATTGAAATTGATGATGCTAACACAAGCTCCTCAAATCCTAATTGAAAGGTAAATTTAAAAGCATGGTTTTTATTTACCTGTCACATTCTTTAGGCATATATCTAATTTGGTTTTGTTTCTGTTTTTTGGGGACTAAGAGGAGTTATTCTGTTGATTTCTTAGTATTATATATATTCTACAGATCAAACTATTTGTTTTTCACTTGATACTTTTTTTTTCTCCTTTCTACTATTATTTATTATATTCTCCAATATTTTACTCAGTTCTTCCTTCCCACCCTCCACAGAAAAAAAGTGTTCTGGTCACTGTGGTGCATCTGGAGTGTCTGCAACTAATTGTGGACAGGTGAGCAATGGTTCACTCAGAGACAGATCCTCGGTGTTGTCAGCTCGGCGTCTTCTCTGCCCTCTCTCCATTTTGCTTCCTTCCGAATTTGGAGAGGACATCATGAGACATGTTAAAATGTTTCATCTTGGTACTATTCTCTGATGGGGGATTAGAGAAACTACTCTTCAAATCTGATGGTTTGATCCAAGAATTTAACCTTCTAAAGCACCTTAACAAGCACTGTGCAGAAGAGAGCCACTAATGAGTTCCGCAAAACAGGCCAAAGCTGTTCAAAAATTTTGATGTTTATTTCATTGTGTCAGAAAAAGTTGTTGCAACCAACGACCTGTGTGGTTGAAAGGTTTGACCTAACATATTTGGAAAAGAAAGCCTTTATTTTCTAACTAATTATTAGATTTAAAGTTGAAAATGCGTGATCTTGTTGTCAATCAAAACAATATTTTAAATCTGACATTATATCCATAAATAGAGAAATGTCGCAATGATATGGAGTTTCTAGCTCCCCTGAGTTTAATCCTGTAACTCACAATTTTGCAGCTGATTCTAACATATCTCTATATAGTTCACCCCAAGGATAGAAATATATCACATGAAAAACACCTTGCCTGCATCAAAGCTTTTTCAGAGTAAGGTATAATTATCTGTCGTTGTCTCTTTTATGAATTAAAAATAGCTTCAGCTCATCTACAAAACCTTCAAAAATGTATACTAAATGGTAAAGGTCAGTGAAACGACTGACAGAGAAATACTGAGAATACAAACAAAAACATCTCTCACACTGGAAAAAAAGCAAAATTTCCTAGGATATGTGACCAGTTGAAAAAAAAGAAAAGAAAAGAAAAAACTTCTTCAAAAATGAGAAAACACAAACTTCTTCATTGCAGTTTTTACATAGTACATTGTATTGTCAACTCCTTTGTGAAGCGTTTCATACAAGTTCATTTTAATCTATAGTATAGGTTTTAGTATTATTTTCTTAGCTCTAGAATACTGGGACCCTTTTTTCTTTCTCCACTTTAAAGAAAAAATGTCCGGAGAGCAGGGAACATGGAGAAGCAGAAGCTTACCTGCTTAGTCACTCATTAACGACAAGAATTTCCTTGTTATCCGGTAGGAACGTGTCCACTTGAGTCCCCTTGAGTGCAAGTCTCCTCAGCCTTGGGAACCACTGTTCTTCTGTCTGGGATCTAATCTTATTCTTCAATGAACAATTTCTCTTTCAATGTCCAGGTAAGTGATTTACTTTAAGGCCTTCTAGAATTTTTTTTGTTTTTCTTTGAGATTTGTTTTGGCTTTTATCTGGGTCTTATGTTCTACCATGAATCGGTGTTACTAAGCCAAACACCACCAGATGCATACCCACAATTAAACAGTTGGGTTTATAATTCATTGCTCTGAGAAAGAACCCACAGTATCAATTTCTTTCTTTTTTTTTCTCCACCCTATCAGTTCCTGAACTATAGAATTTGTTCTCTTTAGAGATACACAATATCTTGTTTTAACTCTTCCAAGAGATAAATATAATTAATATTCATAAGACTCCTCTTGGACTTTTAATTTTAACTTTTTAACAGTTTATTTATTTAGAGTTGGCCCTGTCTCAATGATTAAGCACTATTCACAGAAAGTTAGATCCCATGTGATGAACTGTGGTTTTAATCCTAGCCCTGGAAGCTTGAACAACATGCTAGGCACGTGTATGCAGGCACAGACATGCCCAAAGTTCTGATGGGGTGGAAAAAAGGAAGAGAAGGGATTGCAGTGTGACCTTGCCCTTTTAAAAGGATGCCTTCTCTTTCTCTCTCTCTCTCTCTCTCTTTCTGTCTCTCTCTCTGGCTGATGAGGAAAAAAAAGACAAGAGAAAAAACGAAATGTATTTATTTCTTCTTCGATGAGAGAGAGACAGAGAGAGAGAGAGGAAGCATTCCCAACAGGATCTTAATGCCACAATCCAGCCAATTTGGGCTTATGGCATAAAAAATCGTTTTGTGCATATCCAGCATACTCAGAGAGGTGTCCCGACCTGAACCTACAACCTTCGCATGTGGGTCAGCCTTGAGATGTATCATGTTTTATTATTGCATCACTACATTGCCTCTACGCTCTTAATTTTAGAAATCAGTGACTTTCTTGGTTAGCCCAAATAAGAATTCAATGGAATCATATAATTTTCCCTTCTTAACACCCAACTGGCAGCTCTTTCTAACCAAACTTCTCTGCAAGTCTGTGTCCCGTTGGGCTCCTGGGAAGTTTACACTGCAGGGGGAGAATATTGGTCTGGGCTTCCAGAAAAATATAGGAATCATTTCCAGTTTTCAAAATTTCTGTACTTGAAGATAGTTTTCTTATATTAGCATCTACATCAGTTCTCTGTTCTAATTTCATTGAAAATGATTGATATAAGTGAGTATATACTGTAATTAATGGTCACATTCTCTTCTTTGACTTTCATGTAAGGTTAGTTTTTCAAGCATTTTTTTTTCCTAAATAGGTAAATCTTGATTTTTAGTGCTTCTATTTTCCTTCCTGTATCCCTTTTGTTCTTTTCTGTGGGCTTTCTCTTCTGACTGTTGTGAAGTTGCTCTTCTACAGAGCTGCCACTGTGGGCTCTAGACATGTCTGCCTTCCTCTGATATGCCAAGTGCTCTGAATTGATTCCGGCTTCTTTGGTACTCTTTACTCACAATAAAATATCCAATGATTCATGATAGCTACTCCATTCAACTTCAAAAATTAACCCATGGGATTAAATTATTTAATTTTAGGATGCCATTTGTAGTAACAATATAAAACATTAAAATTAAATCTAACCCTCAAGGCCTCTAGTCAGAAAATTTTAAAAGTATATAATGAAAGAAATGTGTGATCTGTGAATTTAGTAGAATATATTGTGCTCGTAGAATAGAACTCAAAATTGTGAAGATGTAGTCTTTGCAAATTGCCTACAGTATCAATGGAAACTCAGCCAAAATCTGAATAACCTTTTTTAAGTCTATTTTTCTGTTTGTTTGAGGGGAGTTAAACAAAATACCTGATTCTGAAATGTGTATAGAATTATCAAGTTTCAGAAATCGTCAAAAATACTCTCACAAGAGGGAACCAGCAGTTAGCGTAATGGCTATGTCGCTGGACTCCCACGTAGTCGACCGTGGTTCGTGTCCCGGACCCGGTGGCTTAAAAAACTCACGCCGGGCGCGTGTGCGTTCGTGCCCAAGATCCCGAGAGGAGAATGGAGGAGAAGGGATTGCGGCGTCACCATCCCCTCTGGGGGGTGATTTCTCGCTTTCTGTCTCTATGTCTCTCTCTCTCTGTCTGGTGAGCGCACGCGCCCTATAGTGAAAATCTCTCCAAAAAAAAAAAAAAATACTCTCACAAGAGAAGGAAAAAAGTGGAGGAAACGTACTTCCACATGTCAAGCCAATAGTAATTAAGACCTTGACAGTTATCAAGGAAAAACCAATAGATCAATGTATGAGAGGTCTCAGAAATAGTCTGTTGTGTGTGCATTGGGTGCGTGCACACACCTCTGACTTATGACAAAGGCTGTGCTGCTCAGCAGATGTAAATATTCCCTTTCCAATTAATCGTATTGTTATAGCTAATTATTTTTATAGGGACCTAAATTTTGATGTGTACTTTATATACCAATCTGAATATAAATTCTAATTAAAATGTTGACTTAAATTGGCATAAGAAACAATAAAACTTTATTTTTTAAGAGAGATATTTACTGTAGAGCATGTGCATTTGCCAGAGACACAGAAAGCAAGAAATCACCACCCAGGGAGGATGGCTACACTGCAATCCCTTCTCCTCCACTCTCCTCTCAGGATTTTGAGCACACATGTCCAACATGAGTTTCAAGCTGCCAGGTTCGGGACTTGAACTGTGGTTGGACATGTGGGAGTCCAGCTATGCAACCATTATGCTATCTACTGGTTCCAAAAAACAATAAAGCTTTTAAAAGATAATAAGAGAAAATATTTTCATAGCCTTAGATTTCAAAAGTAATTTTTAAAGGAACGTGCAAGACAGGTTAACATGACAGAAAAAAAAATTGATACATTCTATATTATCAAAATAAGAACTAAATAAAATAAGAACTTTTCTTTATGAAAAAGCACCATTAAGAGACTTAAAAATCAGGACCAGTAGGTAGTGTAGAGGTTAAGCCTTTGGACTCCCACATGGCTGAACATGGTTCAGTCTAGAACCTGATGGCTTGAAAATCACACCAGAGGCATGTGCGTGCAGGCCCAAAATCCCAGGAGGAGAATGGAAAAGAGATTGTGGATTCCTCACTTTCCTTCGCACTGTCTCTCTTTGTTTACCTCTGCCAAGTATACCTGCCCTATGGCAAAAATATAAAAAAAGAAAAGAAACTTAAAAATCAAGCTATAGTGTGAGAGAACATATTTGTAGTTAGTAGTAAAACAAAAAACCTGCAAAAACAAAATCTCCCCCTACATATTAATAAGACAATAATGTGAGATATCAGAAAAATAGGCAAAAAGGTTGGGAATTACATTTTAAAAATGTATTATAATTTTCAATAAATGTGAAAACATATTCTTTAAGTGTGCTCACCGTCAGTAGTAAACTGGGAAATGAAAGTGGACCGCACACATGTCCAACATGAGTTTCAAGCTGCCAGGTTCGGGACTTGAACTGTGGTTGGACATGTGGGAGTCCAGCTATGCAACCATTATGCTATCTACTGGTTCCAAAAAACAATAAAGCTTTTAAAAGATAATAAGAGAAAATATTTTCATAGCCTTAGATTTCAAAAGTAATTTTTAAAGGAACGTGCAAGACAGGTTAACATGACAGAAAAAAAAATTGATACATTCTATATTATCAAAATAAGAACTAAATAAAATAAGAACTTTTCTTTATGAAAAAGCACCATTAAGAGACTTAAAAATCAGGACCAGTAGGTAGTGTAGAGGTTAAGCCTTTGGACTCCCACATGGCTGAACATGGTTCAGTCTAGAACCTGATGGCTTGAAAATCACACCAGAGGCATGTGCGTGCAGGCCCAAAATCCCAGGAGGAGAATGGAAAAGAGATTGTGGATTCCTCACTTTCCTTCGCACTGTCTCTCTTTGTTTACCTCTGCCAAGTATACCTGCCCTATGGCAAAAATATAAAAAAAGAAAAGAAACTTAAAAATCAAGCTATAGTGTGAGAGAACATATTTGTAGTTAGTAGTAAAACAAAAAACCTGCAAAAACAAAATCTCCCCCTACATATTAATAAGACAATAATGTGAGATATCAGAAAAATAGGCAAAAAGGTTGGGAATTACATTTTAAAAATGTATTATAATTTTCAATAAATGTGAAAACATATTCTTTAAGTGTGCTCACCGTCAGTAGTAAACTGGGAAATGAAAGTGGACCACAATGAGATAAAAAGAACAGAATGGTGAATACTGATAGAGGTTTTGCAGATATAGTGAAATGATGACTGTTTTTCCTTGAGTTGAAAAGTTGCTTGACCTTAGTTACCCGTGTTAAATATATCTGTACCAACGAACTTTCAGTTTTCCCCCTTTGTACATATCCAAGAAAAATGTGTGTATATGTAAACAGAGGGACCTGCTCAATAATGCTTATAGCATAATTATTTCCAGAAGTCCCTAACTGGGAGCAAATCAAATAGTATCAACAGCAGAATATATAAATAAGTAATGGGGTAGTCATATCCTAAGATAGTATGAAGCAAAGTAAATGAAAGAATTACAACTACATACGGTGCTATGTAAATCTCACAAAGATATTGAACAGAAGTATTCAAAAATCTATAGTTACATTTATATTTATGTAAATTTCAAAACATAAAATATATGATTGAGATACAAATTATAAGAATTAAGATGATTAAAAGGTCCAGCTTGTAGCATAGTGTTTAAGGTGGATGGATCTTACATAGCTGACTGAAGTTTGAGTCCTGGATCTGATGACTTAAAAAAAAAGAAAATGTCTGTCATGTATGCATGCATGCCCAAAATTCTGAGAGGAGAAGGGATGATTATGTCCCCTGGGGAGCTTGTTTCCTCTTTCTTTCTCTCTGTTTCTCCATCTCCAATGAGAACAGATACCCTATAGCAATTATAAATAAATAAATAAATAAATAAAATTAATATAGTTTAAAACAGTATAAAAAATAAAGCAAGGGGAATGGCCCCATAGCTCAGTAGGTAAGGAAGCCAAATCCCACATGGCCAACCATAGTTTGAATACTTGCCCTGGTGGCTGGAAAAACATGCTGGGCCTATGGGTATGCATATCTAAAATCCTGATGGGATGGAGACAGATAAAAAAAGGTGGGGGCATGGCCGTGTTCCATCTGAGTTCTTTCTCTTCCTCTCTGCCTCTCTCTATCTCTCTCTCTCTTTCTGACAAGTACATACATTCACTGGTAACAAAAGAAAAATAATTAAAAAGAAAACACAAGAAACTGATCCCTATAAAGACTAGGTGAGCAATTGCAATTCAGCCTAGAAGCGTGTGCTTTTCTAGAGGGAGAGCTGTGTTCTACTTCTCGTGTACTTGGTGAAGTAACGATGAAAGTGTTCTCTCTTTACTAATTTGTTAAGCCACACGATTTTATACTTGTCTATATTTATGGTATTTTGCCAGCTAAAATCCTTAACATGAACAGAAGACTACCTTAGCAACAAAAAGTGCAATAAGTGCAGTAGCAAAAGGCAGATTTTTTTTTATTGAAATAGTACATATCTTATTGATTAAAGTAAATGTAAAATAGGAAACTAGCACTGAGATAAAATATCTAGCAACATTTAATCTTAAAGAACAGAAAAAGTTATCTAATACTCATCTTTTTCTGACTTTGGCTGACCCTTAACATAGATTTGATAAGTCAGACTGATAAAAAAAAATCAATATAAAAATGAATTATTATTTTTGTTAAGGCCCAGCTGTGTACATTTATATGAGATTCAATGTGCCCAGTTTGTTAAATTGGGGAAACAATATAAGTGATTTTTATAAGATAAGCATTTCTTATTATAGTTTAATTCCCAAGATAAATAAGAAAGCTTAAATTTAGAGAAGTTTTGACCAACATTCATGAAAGTTTGGTGATTTAACATTGGGTTTCTGGGATCCAAACTGGGATTCCTCAAACTTTTCCTTTTGTTTTCAAATAACTACGCCTTTTAACATACATGATATCAAATTCATAATGTGATTAATAAAGGACATTGTTAGCAAACATTTCCAAGTGTAGATATCCTTCACAGATAGAATTTTCTTTACATTTTATTTATTTTAAGTCTGTTTATTTATTTTTTCTATGAGAAACAGACAGATAGGACTTCATGTTGTGATCCGCCCCCACCTGGAGCCAGCCCAGGTCATTGGCATGCAATCACATACTCAACAGGTATAGGGAAGCCCTGGGTTGAGAATCTTATATTTAGAGTGAATAAGTAGGACACATTATATTTTTGCTGAGTGTGTTTGCTGTAATTACTTCATGATTGAAATCCATAATTAATTCTTGTAGGACTTTTGAGACACCAAGGTAAACACAATGTTTACACTTACACATTTTCAGTTGTTCTTCCAGGCTCTAGATTTTATTAGCTGGAGTTCCTTCGTAAGGATTTTTGAGTGAATTAAAGATTTTTTCAAAATATTAATTTAATTTTATGATGATTCAATTATATTAGTATGCACATTAAGAAAAGAGACAGAAGTGAATTATTAATTATAAGCCAATTAAGTTCGTTTGGCTATTGTAAAAACTGTCAAGATAAAAATGAACCCTACACACAGTTTGAAAAACACCTAGTGGGAGACTCCACTTTCTAGAATTTTATTCCACAAACAAAAGAAGCAAGAAAGTATCAGAAATAAATAATAATTTTACCTGTAATTAATGACAATATTTCTGAAAATAAAAATAGCATTTTTAGTTTTACTTGAAGAAACAATTTCTGTTTCTTCCCTTACTACAAAAATTACTAGAAAAAAATGGAGGAGAAGTGTCACTCAAAAATTGAGATTGCCTAGTACAGGCTAATTGTATTAGCTGAAAAAAAATTTTTTTCTTGAGTTAAATGTGAGACGTTTCAGTGGACATTCATCAATCTTCTTATCTAAGATTTTTTGTTTTGTTTTGAGAGATTTTTGCTATAGGTAGCATGCGCTCACCAGAGAGAAAGAGAGAGACAGAGAGACAGAAAGTGAAAAATCACCCCTACCCGGGGGAGGTGGGGGATGGCCATGCCACAATCCCTTCTCTATTCTTCTCTTGGAGTTCTGGGAATGCACACACACATTCCTGGTGTGAGTTTTAAGCTACCAGGTATGGGACTCCAACCGTGGTCAACTATGTGGGAGTCCAGTGATGTAACCATTATGCTACCTGCTGGTTCCTCTTCCTATCTGAGATATCACACTTGGAAAACACTGCAGGGGTCTGGCAGGTGGCATGATGGTTAAGGTGCTGGACTCCCACATGACTGACAACAGTTCACATCCTAGACCTGGTGGCTTGCTTTCTCACTTTTTTTTTTCTCTCTTTCACTCTCTGGTCAAATTAAAATAAATAAATAAATGAAGTTAAATAAAATAATTCTTCAAAAAAAAAAAGAAAGAAAATAGTCCACCTTGGGATCCAGCAGGTGGCATGGTGGTTTGGAGTGCTGGACTCCCACATGGCTGGCTGCTGTTCAAGTCCTGGACCTGGCAGCTTGCTTTCTCAGTTTTGCTTCTTTGTCTCTCTCTTTCACTCACTCTATCCCTCTCTGGTCAAATTCAAATAAGTAAATAAATAAATATAGTTAAATAAAACAATTCTAAAAAAAGAAACACTCCACCTCACAATCTGAATCAAATGTTCTAAGACTGGCAAAATCTCTAGGTGGGTCTACAATGAATAGTGATTAACTGGAAAAAAGTCAATCAATCAGTAGAGTCCTTTTAACAATTTTTTTACACTCGTTTATTCTTTCAATCATGACAACTAATGGTAATTAAATAGTAAATGGAAGTAGTCTATACCCAAAGAGAAGAGTTATTTAATATAACAGAAAAGAACTGAGATGGTGTTTTCTCATACTATTTGGTTTTGAATTCTTCAATAATATTCTGAAGGCTTTCACAGATATTCTTAAGCTATATGACTAGTGTCCTTAAGACAGACATGGAGGGACCAGCAGTTGGCATAATGGCTATGTCGCTGGACTCTCATGATGTGGTCTACTGCAGTTCAAGTCCTGGACCCAGTGGCTTAAACTCAGTCCAGGAGCATGTGCGTGCCTGCCCAAGATCCCGAGAGGAGAGTGGAGGAGAAGAGATTGTGGCATGGACATCACCCCTGGGGTGATGTATCGCTTTCTGTCTCTCTGTCTCTCTGTCTCTCTCTGGCGAGCGTACATACTTTATAGCAAAAACCTCTCCAATAAAAAATAAAATAAAAAGAGAGAGACATGGAGACAGACCCATGGAAGAGGCTGTGTGGTGATAAAGGCAGAGACTACATGATGTAGCTGGAAATCAAGATACACCTTAGATTGTTAGTTATGCCAGGAGTGAAGTCGAGGAAGGAAGGATCTTCCCCTAGGACTTCAGAGAAGGCACCACCCTTGCTGACATTTTTAGTTTAGGTGTCTGTCCCCCAGAATTGTGAGGCAATAAAATTCTGTTGTTTTGAGCAATCTAGTTTTTGGTACAGTCATTCTTCACTTAACGACACATCCATTTAATGAGTGCTTAGACTTGGAACTGGTTCTCCAGCACAGGAAAATCCCCTTTCTCTAAGTGACAGTCTCTGGAATCCCCTTTCTCAGTCTTTGTCTTACTCCCACAATCTGTTAACATGCACTAGTGAAGTTTGCAATCACTCCAGACTACATATTTTGTTTATAAATTCGTACTTTATTGTGCATCCACAGTGGTATTCAGAATAAGTGAAAATGATTACACCAGATTTACAGTATTGTGTTGTGCTGTGATTTGTGACTTTCTGGCAATATTCTAATCCTGCTTTTTGTATGGATAGAATTACACTAGTCGAGTGTGCTGTCACATGATATTGAAAAATGCATCCCCTGTGGCCCCACAACACACAAGACATCTACCTTTAAGCTCATCCCTTACTGACCTATTTGCTTAATGAACTAGTTCTAAGAATGGAATTTGGTGCTTGAGGAGTGCTTCCGTTTTGTCATTTTCTCTTCATTTTGTGTCATTTGAAACTAACCCAGAATTGACATGGCAACTGAGAAACGAATACGACCTTTGAGAAAATTGCCACAGTGAGTGCGAGAGGCCCAACCGGATTTCCTTGACGGATCCCTGCATGTCGATGGGCAGTGATTTGGTGAAAGAAATCTGCAGTTCCTTCAGCTCCAACTTGAATGTTTATGATCGTGAGCTCACCTGATTGCCAGCAGTGCTTTGAGAACATGTCTTCAGATTCCATAGATGTTCTCATATCTGCACTCCTTTGTTCTAGCTCTGAGTTTTGAAATTCCAGAGCATAAATTTACTGTCTATTGATATTACACCTCTTCAAGTATTTGAGTGAGCACTTTCCCTGGGCCCTGAATCTTCTCTTTCTCTGAGTACACTTAAAATGTAAAGGACTGAAATGTTTATACTCACGGAGTAAGGAGGTGACTTCCTTAATCATTATTACAAGAACAAGCAAGTGCACATGTGTGCACACACACACCTACAACTTATCTGCTTCAGACCACAGAGATTTTGACAGAATTCTGGTGGATCCTTTTGATCCTAATAAGGAATATGACAATATTGACCAAGCTCTGCATGAACAACAGCTCAAACTGATACAAAATTTCACTCCTAGTTGTAAAAAATGTAAAGTGGTATCTACATGATTCTTTCCATGGTTATTCATTAAAATCTATAAAGTTGAATAAAAATCCCAACACTCTTAAAATACATGGGTGTGAAATTGCTGTCAAAGCAAATTAGCAACTTCAACTGCCCTTGTGCGAAATCCTGGTTCTGCACTGCTTATCTCGTCCAGAGGCAGAAAGAAAACCAGCCAGTGGCTTCTCTGTTCACTACCAGAGTTCCTTCACATTGATTTCATTCACTCTTTTTGAGACTGATAGTATGTTCTTTCTTACTACATTAGTTTGAAATGATCTTTGAATCAGAAATAAAGAGTGTTATGTTCAGGTATGGATCTGTGTTTATATAATCAAATCTTTGTTTCAAGCACTTCTCTGTAGCTTTTTTTTTTTTTTCAGAGAAAGATTTTTCTATAGGGTATGTGCATTTGCCAGAGAGACAGAGAGTCAGAAAGCAAGAAATCACCCCATCCCAGGATGATGGCTATGGCATAATTTCTTCTCCTTCATTCTCCTTTTAGGATTTTGGGCACACACACCCACGTGCCTGGTGTGAGTTTCAAGTCACTGGGTCCTGGACTCAAACCGAACTGCTATGTGGGAGTCCAGCAACATAAGCACTATGCTAACTGCTTGTCCTGGTTTCTGTAGCAGTTTTAGGACCCTCTGACCTATGACCCTTCCCTGGATGAGTCTGTGGGTTAATGTACAACCTAATATAATAGTCTGTCCTGTGTTGCCTTCATCTTAGTGTTATACTTTCTTCTCCCCCCACCCCGCCCAGGTTTTTGCTGGAGAATGGGGAAAATGAGAAATCAGCCCTCCCCCACAGAGAGGATAGAGACAGAGTGCAATCTCTACTCCTCCATTCTCTTAGCATTTGGGGCATGCATACACATGTGTCTAACATGATTTTTCAAACTGCTGGCTCCAGGGCTCAAACCATGGTCAGCCATGTGGGAATCCAGTGCCTTAACTACCATACCACCTGCAGATCCCTAGTTTATTCTTACATTATGTTTTTTGACACTCTGTCTGGTACTATAAACTTTCACAGAGTCCATGATAGAATAGCCTATTTTCTTGACAGTTGGAAGTTTGGAATAATCTGTGTCTTCCTTTCTTCAAACTCCTGAATATTTGTTTCTTTGGCTTCACAATTGTAGGAAATCTTCAATAATAGTGCATAGTAAGGGATCGCTATACAGGGACCTATCACATGCTGTGGTGGTGAGTAGCAATTACCAGCCTACCTTATGTGAAGACTGCTATAATCCCCGGGCCTGATGGAGGCCGTCAGCCAGGGGTACACTGCTACTGCTGTGTTTATCGATGCTTTCTATACAGGCTGTTGGGGAAGTCAGGGTGTATTTTTCCATGCAAAAATGTATCATGACTTTCCCGACAACCCAATATATGACATACTGTACCAGTGATTCCTCAATGAAATGTTAGGTACTTATAAACTGTGCGGATAGCATTTGTCGCATAGTCAGTCTTTGCCGCTGGGCTTTAGTTTGCTGATGCACATGTAGGGGAAATGTGCATCTTTTACATTCTCTGGTGATTTTCTTATACTATTATATCAAAATAGGACATGCATTAATGCCTATGATATTCATCATTGATTTAATTCATTGATCAATTTAAAATTTTAAGATGTATTAATCATCTATTTAATTTCACAGGAAGTTGTGATAAGGGAATTTTTAACACCATTTCCTCATTATTATCCTTTTTATTTTTTTCCATTGAATCAAATGTTCTATGGAACCATGATTGCAGTATTTTTTTACAGAAACTTTTTCAGAATCTCTATGAACAAATTGTTTATGAAAATGTTTTATGCAACTCATTTTTCATATTAGAAATATCAAACAGCCAATTTCTTGAAGTGCCCTTAATGAATTTTAGATGAGTCTGAGAAGTTCATTTTTCAATCAATCTTATACTTTAATCATTTATTAAATGAAATGCCACATGAGCTTTCTCAGACATCAGGCATTTTGTCAAATGGACATTAATCCACAAATATCAAGGATCAAGCATATTTTTCAAATAATAAAATATTTTTATTATATATTCGTTTATTTACTTTTAATTACAAAAATGTAATTTCAGAAAAGCAAATGTCTCAATTAATATTAGTACCACTAACAACCTCTGTTTCTCTTTCAGAATAAACTTTATTTTGGTATATATGGTATGTGTGTATCTATAGCTTTCACTATGTATGCATTTACCTATCTCTATGCATGAAATTCAGAACTCCTCTGACTGCTTTCAACACACATATGTATGATGGCAATAATAGAAGTTAGTCAATAAAGCCTAAGAGTGGAGATCTTGGACCCTAGCAACCGTCGATGAATATGACTTCAAATCATTAAATATTTTAAAATATCTTTCTTAGAAATAGGATTTTTACAAAATAAGTATTTTTTTAATTGCCAGAAGGCACATGTGCTTGGTGGAGAGAGGTGGAAAGCGTGGGTGAAGACGAGGGAGAAAGTACAACCCAATGGAGTGTGGTCATGCCGCAATCCCTTCTCCATTTCTCCAACTGCTGGGATTTGCGGCAAACACAAATATGCACTTGTCTTGTTTTTCAAGCCTCTAGGTCAAGGATTCCAACCACAGTTGGCCATGTGGAATTCAGTTCCCTCAACCACTTGACTATGGAGCAAGCTGACTTTTTAAAAAAATAATGATTGTAATTAGACAATTTTCATGGTTTCAGAAACATGTATATATGAGCAACATGGGTCATTAGTGATTGGAATTATTTTAATTCATCCCTTGATTATTTACTGTCTAATTTTCAAGCTTGAAGTAACACTGACATGTCTATATTCACTCAAGTTATGAAGACATGCTATGAAACCAAAATGAGTACTAGGGCAGTACTTCATTATTTGTTATTAAAAAAAATTATAGAGATTTTTGCCATAGGGCATGTGTGTTCACCAGAGAGACAGAGATACACAAAACAAGAAATCACCCCCTGCCTCCTGGAGGGAATGGCCATACTGCAATCCCTTCTCTTCCAATCTCCTCTCAGGATTTTGGACATGCATGCATATGTGTCCAATGTGACTTTTAAGGAACCAGGTCTGGGACTCAAACCGTGGTCAATTATGTGGGAGTCCAGCAACATAACCTTTATGCCATCTGCTGGTCCCATGTTTGATTTTAAAAATAAAGAAATCTCTGGCATATGTGCTCACCAGAGAGAGAGAGAGAGAGAGAGAAGCAGAAAGTAAAAAATTACTCCTACCCCCCTTACACCCTGGGAGGATAGTCATGCTATAATTCCTTCTTTTCCATTTTCCTTTCAGGATTTTGGGAATACATACACATGCACTCCACTTAAGTTTTAAGCTGCTAGGTCTGGGACTTGAACTGTGGTTGACTACATGAGAGTTCAGCAGCATAACCATTATACCATCTGCTGGTCCCTGTACAGTAATTCTTAAGTGTTTTGAACCATCTGGTATTTTGTTAAAATCTTCGTTTGGACTGAGTGGATCTGGAGTTGCACTGCATTTCTCCCCCTTTTCATTTGTTAGAGGGTTCATGCAGTCGCTGGAAAGAGAGAAAGAGGGAAAGTCAGAAACACCCCTTAGAGGAGATGGTCAAGTCACAATCTCTTCTCTGTTTCTCCTTTTAGGATTTCGTACATGCATGAACAAGTGCCTGGCATATTTTTCTAACTGTTGGGTCCAGAATTCCAACCATGCAATGGGCCATGGGATTCAGCCATCTGAACCACCACGACACTGGTTGGCCCTGTACTCCATTTGTGTGTGTGTGTGTGTGTGTGTGTGTGTGTGTAAATTAGTTTACTGACAAAGTCACAAGATCAAGTTTCTCCCAATTCCCACCCTCCCCAAGAACAGATCCTGAGAGAACAAAAGGAGGATAAACATTCTGAGGGCAACATGTCCCCTCCTCCTCCCCACGTCTCTCCAGAGTCCCACATTTCACAACACAGACACAAGGAACAGGCTGGGTGAGGACAGACTCAGGCAATCTCTGACCAGCAACAGTTCTGGGTGTGTTTGCTTCCCTTGCCCTTTGTATGATGCCAACTGGTGTCCTGTACTCAATTTCTAATGAGCTTCCTGGAGCTACCGATACTGCTGCTTCTAGGACCATACTTCGAAAAGTGAGGAGCTGGAGCAAAGGGAAGTCTGTTGGGTTGGGTAGACCTTGACCAGGACAGCCCTCTCAGCTCTTCTTAGGTTAGTAAGTGATTGAATAAAAGTGCCCACAGGCATAGTTATAAGATGTAACATGAACATCCAAGTAAATCCAAAAGTATGGCATTTCCTCATTATGAGATAAACTACAATGTAGTGAGTTCACTGGTACAGTTTGCCTCATATGAAGCATAAATTTTAGACTGTGATTTTACTGCTTACAAAATGAGATTTGTGCACACACATAAACCAATTTTGCTGAACTTTCAGAGTAGATATTTTGGATTATAATAGACCTAGTAAACTCTATCAATTAGTTTTATTTATCTGGTAAGACTTAATGTTGAATAGATAGAACACCACTGGGATCAATACTAGCCTGCTTCTTGTAAAGAACTAAGGACACTTTGGAAGTCAGTCTTAACTAGCATTCCCGATCCTAATGACATGTAAAAGAATTCATCCTCAGATGTTATCTTAGTTGAGTGTAACTTCTGTAGATATAGACAGCAGATGCTCCATTTTGGCAAATCCCATACTCAATTGCACATGGCACATCTTAAGTAGAAAATAAAGTGATCTATGATTTAAACATTAATTGACTATAACTAGGGAGGTGGTAACTAGGGGGGGTGGTCACCCAATTTTTGGAAAGGGTATTACTTAGGAATACTGAATCAAGAGCCTTATTGATACCATCTAATGTAGAACACTATGTATAAAATTTACTAATTCTGGAGATTCAGTGTGATACATGCTCTTTAACATGGATGTTTTCACTTAATAGTCATAACATATGTATGTTGTAGCTTTTCTTTTTCATTCTTTCTTTTTTTTCTTTTCATAGGAGGAGCCCAGAGTATCAGTGATATTAATTACTTGTTCCAAACAGTAATGCCCAGAACTAGGAGATCTAAAACTTGAGTTTGAGTCCTCTAATTTAGATTTACAGACTCTGATCATTGCATAGATGCAACATTCATTCATTCATTCATTTATTGTTTTATTTGAATATTCATTTCTTTTTGTTTTTGTTTTGGTTTGGTTTGGTTTTTACTCTTTATTATCATTGTTTTCCTGATGTGACAATTAAATAGTCCTTAATGATTTGGGAATTTTGCAAGAATAGTCCTGTGGTAGTCTAGTTCATTGAGATGGAAGACTGTCTGCAAAGCCCAGAGGATCTCATTCAAACATGTGCACACATTCTAGATATATTTCATCTAGACAGAATGTTGGGCTGCTTAGTTATGCAGGTTCTGTAAAGCTGAGAGGTTCTATCCATGCATAAGATATCTAGAAGTATGCATAGAGGAAGAAAGCATTAGGCAGCTCGTCAGAGTTCCGTGGGCACCCAGTTACCTGCCAATGTGCTCCCAGCTGAGGAAGACTGAAAGGCTGTCATCTTAGTGCCATTTCTGTGACACTTTACCATATTCTGAGATCAGTAAACTAAGCCATCAAAACCTAGGGACTTCAAAGCCACGTGGGAAGAATCCAAAGCAAGGACTATGCATGTTGCCTTATCTTCCATGTATAGTCCTCGACTAGGACCATGACCATGTTTCTACTCATTTCTTCCCTAAAATTTAATGGAAGCAGGAGTTAAAAATGCAGTCAGTGAAACGTTTACTAAGGGGCTACATACACACTTTAAAACAGATAATTTGGAAAAATACATGTGATAAAATTTTAAAAATAGCCATGCAACTCATTTTTCAAAAACAGATAACAAATTCATTTATAAAGTTTTGATTCACTCTAAATAACATAACAATTTGCTCTACAAGATCTAAATGTAAAATTTTGCAAAATAATGAGAACATTTGAGCAGCAGTAAGGTTTAAAGAGACCTTTGGCAGCAGATTGAAATAATTATGTGTATTGCATAAACAATGTTGAAGTAAAGAGTAGCAACCTTGAAAGAATAGTAATCTCAGTATCTCGATGGAAGCACATATATACAATGAAGAGACTTTCAAGGTAAAATTCTTATTCAAGGAAACAAAGTATTTCTATGCATAGGCTATTTCAAGTTTCTTGTGTATAACCCATTTTGTAATAGCAATAGTCAAAAATAAATTACTTGGAGGGTAATTTTTTTTGGAGAAGTTTTTGCTATTGGCCGTGTGAGCTCACCAGAAAGACAGAGAGAAACAGAGAGACAAACAGTGACAAATCATCTCCAAGAAGGGGGGAGGGTCATACTGCGATCCCTTCTTCTCCATTCTCTCGGAATCTTGGGCATGTATGCACACGTGCCCAGTGTAAGTTTAAGCCACCAGGTCCAGGATTCTAACCACCATCAGCTATATGGCAGTCCAGTGACATAGCCATTACACCAAGTGCTGGTCCCATTGTAGGGGAATTATTTGCTTCATCAATATCCCAAAATTATCTTTCCTTTCAGGATTCCTCCTGTTTGTCACTTATTTTAGTACCTAGACTAGCTATGGTATTAGGGCAAGGTTGGGAAGATGGCCAAAGAAGCAAATACACAGATGTAAGTACAGATAAAACTTGAATTCCTTTTTTTTTAATTGATAGAGAACACTTGTACTTGCCAGAAAGAGACAGAGAGACAGAGAGAGGGTGATAGCACTCCCCACTGGGGTGTGGTTATGCTGTAATCCCTTTTCTTTCATTTCTCCACCTTATCAAGACTTGGGGCACACACTTATGCCTGCCATGTCTTGCAAAGTGCTGGGTACAGGATTTGAAGTTCAGTTGGCCATGTGGGCTCCAGCTCTCTTAACCACTGGACAACTGTTAGGGAATCGCAGAAATGCCACACTTCTAAAACACCTTGGATTTATGACCTAACTGAATGACTGCCGGGAAAATGCTAAAAACCCCTAATCTTGTGCCTTCTGTTAGGAAATGACAGAGGCCACTAGATGGGTGTGTGATTTGACAAATATGTTCTTCAAATTCCAAAGTGTTCAGTCCAGCCTCTGGCACCATTTAACCATAACCCCCTTATCAATACTGAAACCACTCTGTTCCAGGAATCACTCTTCACTTTCTAATCCTCTAAGAATCCACTTTCTCTAAAATTAACTCTCCTTCCTCCTTTGCTCTAATAAACACAGAGGACGAGAGAGGCTTAGCAGGAGCATCCCTGGTTTGGCCTCTCACTGTTGACTCACAAATCTGTGTCTTCGGAAAAACTTCTGCACACTTCAGCTGACTTTGTTGGACAGAAGAGTCACAGAAAACGGGGTCATTCCCTAACTGCACCCATTTTTTATACCTTGCTATCTTTGATGAAATATTTAGTAATGAGGAAAATGATTAACAATGTATGTGAATTTTTAGATATTTTTGTGACGTTGGTTTGAAATTAGTAGAAGAGATCATTCCTTTTTAAATCAATCTAGAAAAACATTATATAATAAAATATGCAAAATAGATTTTATATTTCTCATCAGTGGTGTGAAGAATTCAACTAAAATGCAATGTTCCTACCTGTGGTTTGAGTCTGCACACAGGAATTTAAGCATCTGTTGTTTACAGCCAAGATATTTTTATTCAGGGAATATTAACAAAGTCGGTACTTTTTAAAAAATAAATTAGTACAAGTTGTGAATGTTTTATTTTATACTGCTATATCATTTTTCTATTTCTCAATAGCAAAAAAAAAAATGTCAGAAATGATTTCCAAAAATCTGATTATCTTTTCTGACTGCATGAAAATACTTGGCCTAAGCAATTAAAACTTTCGACTTAATGATATTAAGTCTAATGAACAAATGAACAAATTGTGGTGTCAAAGTGTACAAAGTAATGCATTTGGAAGTAAGCAGTGCAGTGCATTCAAGGGACTACAAGTTCTCCTGAGATATCTGACAATGTTATATTAATATATCCTTAAAAGATACAAGTATCTCAGGAACCAGCAGTTAGCGTAATGGCTATGTCACTGGACTCCCATGTAGTTGACCGCGGTTTACTTCCCAGACCCGGTGGCTTAAAACCCACGTCGGGCGCTTGTGCATGTGTGCCCAAGATCCCGAGAGGAGAATGGAGGAGAAGGGATTGCGCCGTGGCCATCCCCCCTGGGGGGTGATTTCTCGCTTTCTGTCTCTCTCTGTCTGTCTGTCGAGCACACGTGCCCTATAGTGAAAAAAAAAAAAAAAAAACACTCACCTCTCAAATACAAGTATCTCCATTGTAATGCAGGAGTACCTAACAACCCTGCAATGCTGGTTGTGCAGCAAATGGCAACTCTTACCATATGACAACATTTCATTCATCAACAAATGATGGATTTCTTAGCTGTCATTACACACAACATTATGGCTTATGCAGTGTGTTGTGTTCCACTGGCTATAAAACAAATGACCACAAAAATAGTGAAAGGCAGAACCATTTATTTTGCTTGGACTCCATGGGAGGGTTGGAGTCTCCTGAAAGCTCACCCACTCACGTGTCTGGTGTCTGAGAGTTGATGCTGAGGAGGCTCAAAGAGCTGGAAACTGATCAGCCGGGCTACTGAGGCCTCTGAGTGTGGTCCACAGTCTTGATCTCTCTAAAAAGACAACTTACAGTTTTACTTGACGGCTCAGGCCTGCAAAGTTGTACATCCTAAAAGGGAATGAGTAGACTCCAGAACATGAAGTGGTGGTTAGAGTGCTGGACTCCCACATGTCGGACAGTGGTTTGAGTTCTGGACCTGTTGGCTTACTTTCTGTCTCTCTTTCATTAACACATGAGCCCTGTAGCAAGCTAAAATATAATAATAGTGATAAATGCAATTAAATAAGTAACTTTAAAAAAAAAAAGAGTGAGTCAATTGAAAGCTCCATCCCCTTTTCTAATCATGACTCACAGGTCATTAAAGTCACTTTCACTTTATTGTATTTAGAAGTGAGGCATTAATCACCTCTCTCTTTAAAAGAACAAACACAAAAATGCTAGATGTGTGTGCTAACTGGGGACAGAGGGCAAAAGAGAAGGGGGCAGACTGAGAAAGTAGCCCGTCACACACCATGAGGAATTCCCACACTGCAGTCCCTTCTCCTTTTCTCCCCCACTTCGGGAGAAACCTCATGCCCCAGCTGCACACGTGTCATTTCTTTATGAAAAGTCAGTAAGAGAGATGTGCAGTGTTTTTAATCTATCATATAGTTCTAAGAGAAAATTCACTACATACAATTGCAAAGAAAAAAAAAAGGTGAAAACAAAGCAATGAGGTGTTTTTTAGTCTTTGTATCTTCTGTTCTTCGCACTCCGCTGCATGAAAAAAAAAAAAAGAAAGAAAGAAAAAAAAAGGAAAATAAATTGCATGACATCACTGACAATCTTCTTGAGATAAAAGAGAGAGAGAGAGGCAAGTTATTCTAGGAGGAAAAAGCTGTGATTAAATCAGGCACAGAGAGACTGATGCGTTCTGCCTCTTCCTCCTAACATGATATGGGTTGGAGGGTGAGAGATTCCCAGACCTTTCAGGTAAAGAACTGGTGAAAAACAACAACAACAAAAACAAAAACACTCAGGAAAAGCAGAGACAAAAACAGGAGAAGAAACGTATGACCTTTTCTTTCTATCGCCCTGATAGACAATACAGGCAATTTATGAAACATTCTCCTAACTGCTGTTAACTCTGTTGACTTCCTGGGTCTTTTATTAAAACAAAAACAAAAACCAAACAAATCATCAACTAATTTGTGAACCGCAAACCAGAATGTATTCTCTCCTGACATGACGGAATAAATTTTTGTAAAACATGAGGGAGATGAACTAAGTTGTGAGGCAACCCCACACAGGAAGTTTCCTGGCTCAAGTCTAGACACCTCCCTGAGTGAGCTGGGGATATACTTGTTCTTGATCTAAGATTAACGAAGGCTAGAGGCAGATCACAGGGTCATGACCCTGCTGTAGATGCTGTACCTCTCTTTCTAGCTCTTTGAATAAATAAATTAAAAAAACTTAAAAATGATCTTCAAAAGCAGATTCTTATAAATATTTTTTTTTCTTTCAGATTTTTGCTATAGAGCACATGTGCTTGCCAGAGAAAAAGACAGACAGTGGGAAAGTGTGACATCACAGCCAGCGGGGATGGCCACACCACAATCCATTCTCCTCCATTCTCTTCTCAGGATCTTATTGGGAACACATGCACACGTACCCGGTATGTTTCAAGTGGTCAAGTCCAGGACTATAACTGCAATCAGTCATGTGGGAGTCCAGCACGCCCACCACTACACCAACTGCTGGCACCATGAATAATTTTTAAATGTCTCAAACTGCATCTTTGCTTTCTGCTCTAGGCAATAGAGAATCATCAAAGCCATACATCTATCAAAAAGAACAATGTTGATATCTAAGCTGGTCACTTCTAAGAAAGGGGGTGCAGACTAAAATCATTTGAGTAATTTATGTCTCAAATAAAATAGGAAGAAATTTCTGAGAAAGGCTACAAGATCAAGGAATATTAAAAATTCAAAAATTACAAATGTATTGCAAGTAAAAGAAAAAAATCTTACATGTAGCTACATGTGCATTTACACAGTTTAAAAGGTAATAACTTCAATTATATGCCCCAATAATAGACTAAAAACTTAGATAAATAAATGTTTATTTAAATAATTTATTAAGAAGGCCAGATTATACCTTTGAAGTAGAATATTACGATGTGACTATTATAAATAAGAAAAGAATGTGTAAGGTATTTAAAATGCAAATAATATAAAAAGTGTTAGAGCTGTTACATAAGTATATTTAAAAAAAAAAATTGATCTTGGTGTCAGCAGTTAACATGGTGATTAAGACACTGGACTCCCACATGGCCAAACTCCAGTTTGAGTCCCGGACCTGGTGGCTTGCTTTCTCACTTTCTCTCTCTATCTCTGTTTCTCTCTGGTGAGTATACATTCTCTGTAGCAAATTCACAAACTATAGTAATGATATGAAAATCCTTCTCCAGTGTACTCTTTATAATGTATTAGATGGCCTATGATAACTCTAATTGAAATATTATAAAATTGGGTAATTAATTCTTTTTGTATTTTTTAATTTCAATTTCTTTTATACAGTCAATCACATATGTCACTTAGCTTGTAAAGTGAATATTCTAACATGTGTACACTTCTCAGCAGTCCAGTTGAGAATACTGTACACGTTCTCATCTGCAGGTACTAACCCATGTCTTTGTCCCGTAAATGCCTTGCATCTCTATTTTTCCCCTTAATGTCTCCCTCAGACCCTCCTCCTTCACCTTTCCTCTTCCCACACTGTTTCTGGTATTTATAACCATTTCTGTTTCTATGTCCTCTAGTCATTCAGTTTAGGCCATAAAGTGCAGGCACATGGTATATATTAAGTGGAGACATACAATCTTGGCTTGCTTCACTCAGAAGTAAATAGTTCATATTCATCCACTTTCTGTCAAAAGTCAGGGTCTTGTTGTTTTTTATGGCTGAGTAGTATTCCATAGAGTACATGTGCCACACTTTTCAATCCATTCCTCTGTTCACGGGCATTTGGGCTGGTTCCATGTCTCAGCAGTTGTGAATAGTGCCACGATCAACACCAATGGGCAGCACTTTTTTGACTAAGGATTCATCTGTCCAGGAGTGGGATTGCTGGATCAGATGGCAGTTCTATTTGTAGGTCTTTGAGGAATCTCCATATTGTTCTCCACAGCGGCTGGACCAAT
>NW_006159681.1:1601603-1698154 GCF_000334495.1 Tupaia belangeri chinensis | reverse complement strand
GCCCCCCCCCACTTTAAATTTTTTTTTTTTTTTTTTTTTTTTTTTTTTTTGATTTAGTCATTCTGACTGGGATTAGGTATCTCATTGTGATTTTGATCTGCATCTCCCTTATAATGAGGGATGTTGAACATTTTCATATGCTTTTTGGCTACTCATGTCTTCTTTAGAGAGTGTTTTTTCAATTAATTCTCCCATCTTTTAATTGGTTTGATCATCTGTTTTTCAGGAAAGCTCCCAAATATATAGCCAACTGATTTTAACAAAGGGTAGTCTATTTAGTAGAAATAGGAAAACCTCTTTAGCAAATGGTTCTGGAAAAACTGGATCTCCACCTGCAGAAAGATGAATCTGAACCCCTACCTCTCACCATTGATAATAATCAACTCAAAGTGGGTCAAAGATCTAAACCTAAGACCTCAAACTATAAAACTGCTGGAAAACACTAGGAAAACTCTGGGAGACATAGGGGTAGGCAGACTTCTTAAGTATGACACCCAAAGCACGGTCGATAATCCCCAAAATAGACAAGTGGGATTATATCAGACTAAGAAGTTTGGGCATGGCAAAAGATAAAGTAATTAATGTGAATCGACAGCCCTCAGAATGGGAAAGTATTTTTGTAAACTATGCATCAGATAAGGGACTGATAACCAGAATATACAGGGAGCTCAAGCAGCTTTCCCGAAAAAAGACGATCAACACAATTAAAAGATGGGGTAATTTGAATTACTGAGTGTTGCCCAAAGGATATCTGTCCTCACATACAAGGAGTCTTTGAAAAGCTCATGGAAAATGCTGGGAACCAGCAATTGGCGTAATGGCTATGTCGCTGGACTCCCACGTAGTCGACCGCGGTTCGCATCCTGGACCCGGTGGCTTAAACCTCACACCAGGCGCGTGTGTGTACATGCCCAAGATCCCGAGAAGAGAATGGAGGAGAAGGGATTGTGGCGTGACCATCCCTTCTGGGGGGTGATTTCTCGCTTTCTGTCTCTATGTCTCTCTCTGTCTGTCTGGCGTGCACACGCACCCTATAAGTGAAAACCTCTCCAAAAAAAAAAAAAGAGAAAATGCATATAATGAAAAAAATATGCATAGATTTCAATTTTTTGCAGGCACAAAATAAACTTGTAATTTAATATCTTTTTTCTGCAAAGTTCCTTCATCAACTAACTGAATATGCATCTGTATACTAACTTATTTAAAATTGCATTTATTTGTTTTTAGATTTATAATTATGTATTTTTATTAAATGCCAACATTTTATTAAGTTTCCTAATAAATGTAATAGTTAAAATAGTTTTACAATAGTCATATTTAAAAATAGTACCTCTAAAAAGAAAGGAGTGGGAACCAGCAGTTAGCGTAATGGCTATGTTGCTGGACTCCCACGCAGTCGACCGCAGTTCACGTCCCAGACCCGGTGACTTAGAACTCACACCGGGCACGTGTGCGTGCGTGCCCAAGATCCTGAGAGGAGAATGTAGGAGAAGGGACTGCAATGTGACCATCCCCCATGGGGGGGTGATTTCTCACTTTCTGTCTCTATGTCTCTCTCTGTCTGTCTGGCGAGCGCACGCACCCTATAGCAAAAACCTCCCCCCCCCAAAAAAAAAGAATAAAAAGAAAGGAGCACATCAGTTCATTTTCCATTATTTTATAATAGTGTATGTCAAAAATTATGACACTTTTCCTCAAAATCATTAAGTATAAGGGAAAATATTAGAATGATTTACTTTAGTTTTATGTAAGGATACAAAGTATGTACATTTTGATCATAAAGTGGGATACTTCATGTGATTAAAACTTCTGGAAAACACAATTGAAAAGAGAAAGACTTCTCAGAGTAGACAGAGAAGTTAACTGGAAGAACCCACATGATTTATTTTTATCAAGCATTACTTGAGTATTCACTTAGAACCTATATATTATATTGTACTTTAAAAATTGTTATCAGAAGGCACATGTGCTTGCTAGAAAGACAGAGAGGAAGCACCCCCATGGGACTAGTCCCACCGTAATTCTCCATCTCTGCCTCCTTTTGAGATTTTGGGCATGCAGTGTGTTTCTCAAGCCATCAGGTCTGGATTCAAACTGCGGGGTCAGCCATGTGGGACCTGCCTGTCTTAACTACAGGCTACAGAGCCAACTCTACATAGTGTATTTTACATGTAATTCCTGTTCGTTAGTGAAAGAAAGGAATAGGAACTTTTTTAGATTTCTACTTCTGGTGCTATGGCTGACTAAACATTCTAAGGACTTGGCTTGTTGTAGAGTATATGAATCCCAGATAAGGCAAACTTTTCAATGCATTGCTGGTCTTGCCTGACCTGAAGAATGGCTCCCAGACACATTGCTGTCATCCCTGTACCAATGAGGGAGTAACCGAGATGGGAGCTGACAACTGCAGCAGAGAGTGAGCTGTATTTCTCCAAGAAAAAGTTCCAACATCATTACTAAATTCTGGACTATGCTAAGTCAAATACTTATGGAATTATCTCACTAGTAACTAATGAAATGATAAAAACACTCTCCAAATGATGAAAGATGAGATGAATAAAAAAATTTCCAAGAAACACAAAAGAGAGATGTTCCACAAAGAATAAAAGAATAAAGAAACAGAAAAAAGGGAGCAAAGGAAAATAAAAAATGATAATTATACAAACATTCATATATATGTATGTCACAAAACTGAAAAACAGACTCAACCCATTAGACAAAGAATAAAACCTACTTACTGGAGTTGAAACATATTCTACTATATGTTATTTTAAAAGAAAACTGAAAGGAGAGGGTAGGTAAGATAGAGAAAAGGAGACAGGAGGTAGTACAGTGGTGACACACACTCCAAAATGCTGAACTCGCGTGGAAAAGTTCTAAGTTCAAGTCCTGAGGTTTCCAGTGCAGGTGGCGCAGGCATCATGTGCCTGCGGTCTGGGCTCCGTGAGGCTGGGAGTGAACAGTGACACGGAAACCTGTTAGTGGTGCTTGTTGCTCTTTCACTCCCGTCTCACTGACTCATGGAAGGAAGAAATAACTACTTAAAATCTTTCAAAATATAGAGCAAATGTCTAAACCAAAGTGTTCCTAATTAAATATGTACACACATGTATATGTATAAAGCAAACATTAAACAAATGACAAGCCATTATGAATTACTTTATTCTAGCTCATTTGAAAACACAAATTCCTTGAAAAAAATCAAAATGAATTTAAAAATAATCAGAAGCTCTGAAGACTCCTAAAATGATTAAAGCAATTAAATTTGTAGTTGCAACTTTTCTACAGGTCCAGATGGTTGCCCTGGTAAATTCTGAAATGAAGATTAAGAAGTAAATAATACCAAAATTTTATAAATGTTTTCAGGAAACATGAAGAAGGGAATACTTTTTAAATTGTTCTAAGAGGTCAATCTTATCCTTTAAACAAAACCTGAAAGGAAATTTTTAAAATGTGAGGAAATTATAGACAAATATTGCTGTGAACATGATGTGCATATTTATATTGAGTTTTTGCTTAAGAATACATTTTACTGAGAAGTACGATCACCATACAATTCATATAATGCACCCCTGAGAATCCCCAAAGACAGTTTTGCAGCTTTCAAACAAAACTAAACTAAACAAAAAGTCTTTTAACATATTGAGCAAATTGCCTGACTATAATGAAAATATGAGAGATGGGTATTTATTTATTTATTTTTCTTTATTCATGATAGAACGCATGTTAGAGAGAGCTCTGGGGAGGGGGACAGAAGCATCTTCTACCTGGTCTGCTCATGCCAATGTCTCCATCCTCCATTTCTCCAGTCATGGGAGCTTGGGTACTCACACCTATGCCCGGAATGTTTCAGGCTGACCAGGCCAGGAGTTCAATGTGTGATCTGGCTTTTTCTGAGTAGTACATTACAGCCGTCCTACAGAGCTGACCCTCGATTGACATTCATGATAATAACAAATCTTTGTCTGATATTAGAAGCCGAAGTAAGTTTTATAATAATGATTATGACAGTAAAACACAGTGAACAAAACAGACATTTAGGAAAAACTCTTTCATATGTCATACCTTATATGTTTCATGCAGAAGGAACTCAAACTGCTTCTTCGAAATGAGGAGGGATGTCTATGTGTCATCAAAAATCAGAGATGTCTGCTGATAATAAAAAGTTGGATATCTTCATTTTGGGTTTAAATAGCATCATTTGAAATGCAAATGCATCCATTTTATATTTTTATTAATTTTGGTCCTAGTAAAGAATAATTCAAAAATAAATAACATCTTTACACATTAATAATTGGTTATGGAACTATTATTAAGACCCAGGCAATTCCTTTTTTGCACCAAGTAGTGAAGCTAAGTAGAAGATTCCTATATTGAAAATATATATAAAGGTATAAGTGGAAACTGTTTAGAGATGTTAACTAACATTCACTGAAAGGTAATCATATTTATAGCATGAAAGATCAAGGTATGAAAGAACACCTTGTAGTCTCCCTGGCAGGCATTCTAAGTTGTGAAAGTAGGTTAACTATCATGGGTGGGATTGTCATGATATTATTTTAGCTTTCTCAGCTATAAATATCATCCTTGATACCTACTGACAAAAAAAGATGCTTTCTTAAAAGGAAAAATGGCAGTAAATTTCTCGATTATAGAGAAGACTTGACAAGTACATGCCAAAGAAAATTCACCATTCACATGGATACATTTCACTCGGGGAATTAGTAATAATTCTGTAAGTGCCCTGTTGTCACAGGTATTAATTGGGGACAGGATAAATAATGAGGCTATTGAAGGGAGAAATAACAGAGATTGAAAGTGCTAATAGATTAAAAGAAGTTCCCAATTTTCAGCACATCTAAATCTGTGCTAATGCTCACCATAAAACGCTAACCTTCCCTTCTTAACAAAAGGAAAAGGGAGAAAAAAGGCAAACACAGCAGGAAGACAGGGCTGGGACAGCATCCTCTGCTCCCCTGGTGGTAGTGGGCTGTGGTCCTCCTTACCACTGGCCAGCTCTCCAGCCCTCACTATCTGGGGCCTGGGCTCCCTGAACAACCTCATGGCAAGGATACTGACTTTCTCCTACCAGGATAGCGATGAGAAAAAAAAAAAAAAAAAAAGGAAGCTGTAGTCATTTTTAAGCTTGCTCAGAAACAGCCAACCACTGGGGCCAGCAGATGGCATAAATCACTGGAGTCTCACTTGGCTAACCACAGTTCGAGTCCCAGACCTGGAGGCTTTAAATACACTGGGCACCTGTGTGTGCCCAAAATCCCAAGAGAAGAATGGAGAAGGGATTGCAGCATGGCCATTCCCCCTGGGGGGGGGGTGATTTCTCACTTTCTGTCTCTGTTTCTCTCTGTCTCTCTGGTGAGTGCATATGCCCTACAGCAAAAAAATTCTCTCAAAAAAAGGTCAACCGTTGGCCATTGTTTCTAATATCAAACTCAGTGAAATCGGGTGAATTCCAGGAGATGAGACCACTGGGCAAACCTGCAGGCTGGATACCAAGGAGAAAACACACTGAAGTCCAAAAGTACCTCATTATAGAATCAATAACCAGAGCACATACAAAAAGAGACAGAAATGAGTCTACTGAAACACTTATTAATAGAAACAGCAGGCTTAAGCTTAATGTAGCACTTGCATAAAAAAGAGGGAGAGTGTGTAAAGTAATTAGAGATTTTAAAAAATATTTGAGGACTATAGTCCATGTAACATATGTATAATGGATGATCATGAAAATAAAATCTAAGAAAAGGGAGAGAAAAAAGTTTCAAATACATATAATAAAATTTCAGGGAAGAAAATATTCAACAGAACAGTTGTGCTGGTTGATTTGAAAAGAAAAAATGTTAGATCTCAGCCTTACACCACAAAAATAATAATTCCAAATACATCATAGATTTCAATTTAGTAAATAAATTTAAATGTTAACACAGTTGGAGGACTCTTTGAAAGCAAATACCATCAAGATACATAGAAAAAAATAAAAAAAAATCTTCTGTTGGGGGAGGGCTTTTCTAACTTGGTAGCTAGGAAAGGAGTTACAGTTGTGACTACACAAACTTAAACATTCTCTATCTGGTAAAACACATAAACGGGGCTAGCAGGTGGCATGGTGTTTAAGGTGCTGGACTCCCACATGGCCGACCATGGTTTGGAGGCCTGCTTCCTCACTCTCTTCTGTCTCTCTCTCTCTCTGTCTCTCTCTGGTCAAATTGAATAACAAAAATAAACTAATAAAACTGAATAAATAATTCTTTATAAAACACATAAACAAATTCAAAAGGCAAATTTCAAATAAAGAAAATATTTGCAACTTACCTGATAAATATAGACATAATGAGCATGTGTGTTTAAAAAATGAAAAATTATAAAATCATAGTATAAATTACATTAAAAGATAATAGGCAAAGTAATAAATGGAAATGGAGAAAAATCAATGAAAATATTACCCTAACTCCCAATTAAGGTACTATATCTCAAGGTAATGCTGAATAATACAATCTTTCACTTGTGAAATTAAACATAGTAAATGTTAAGGGAGGAAGCACTTTCAGGCAATAATGATAGCATTGCATAATTTTTCTTGAGATGCATTTCCTAGTATTTATCAAAATTCTCAAGATTTAGCACAAGTTTGCAACTATTGCAATTCTAGGAAGTAATTGATAAAATTTTTAAAAATTTAGTTAAAAATATTTACTCAAGTTCATTTTGAATTATGAAAATAAGGAGAATTTCTAGATATTCAGCTGAAGCCTGAACCACTGTAGAATAATCATAGTGCAGAACACGATGTAGCCAGTAAGGAAAGGGGCATTAATTCCAAGTGGACACAAGGGATCTTACTGAGAGATAAAAACATTCAGAAACTGATTTGTGGGAATGGTGGCCGTACTCAGTAAGGCTAATAAAATCATTGGATTTATAACTGAAATGGATGAATTTTATGTTATCTTAAAAATACTTCAATACATTCATTAATAATGAAAGATTATGTTAGTGTACATATCTGTTGATGTGAACTTGTGTCTTTTTTGTTAAAAAATAAGAGTGTCTCAAACTAATCATTATAGGACATTAACACTGTATGTAAAACTACTTCTATATCTATACTACACTTGACTCATTCTTCAGGATTTAATCCAAGCTATGACTGCAAATATGGCCTCAATGTGATAACTGCCAAATTTATCTCTATCCTCAAACTTCCTTTTGACCTTCGGATTCATATCAGCTTCTCAACTTCTCTGCTTTATATTTCATAATTCTGATTGCATTTTTTCCCAGAGTTTTTTGCCTTAGGGTGCATGCACTCATTGGAGAAAGAGAAAGACAGTATGAGGTAAAGTGAGAATTCACCCCCCAGGGGTGATTCCTTCTCCAGTCTCCTCCCAGGATCTTAGGCACACATGCACATGTGCCTGGCATGAGCTTCAAGCCACTGGGTCCAGGACTTGAATTGTGGTTCATCATGTGGGAGTCCAGCAACCTAACCACTCTGCCATCTGCTGGCCCCAACAATTCTGCTTGACTTGCAAACCTTTGTTCTTGAAAATCAAATATACTTCTTCTTCTTCTTTTTTTTTTTTTTTTTTTTTTGGGGAGGTTTTTTCTATAGGCAGCATTTTGGAGAGGTTTTTACTATAGAGCGCATGCGCTCGCCAGACTTACAGAGAGAGACAGAGAGACAGAAAGCGAGAAATCACCCCCTAGGAGGGATGGCCACACCGCAGTCCCTTCTCCTCCATTCTCCTCTTGGGATCTTGGGCACGCACGCACACGCGCCCGGCCTGAGTTTTAAACCACCGGGTCCGGGATGCAAACCGTGGTCGACTACATGAGAGTCCAGCGACATAGCCATTACGCTAACTGCTGGTCCCAAAATCAAATATACTTCTTAAGCTCAGAATGTCCAAGTCCCAAGCTGGACTCCTGGTCTACCCAGAACTTCTTTCTCTGCTTTTATCATCTTAGCTAACGTTATTTCCATTTTTACAAATAGCTCAGGACAAACACATAGGAGCTAATGTATACACATTTCTTTGTCACAGTACATTGTCTGTTGATTCTACCTCTGAAATACTTAAAAGATACCAAATCAAATTACTTCTCAATCTCTGTATGGCTAGGACCCACTGCCTCTCCTGCATTGCCACAGAGTCTCCTGATTAGCATCCCAGCTTCCACGCCTGGGTACCCTCTGTCCTCAGACTGGTCTTTCCCAAATACTGTTCTGTGCACAACCCTACCATGCAGTAGCTCTGCATTTCCTTCTGAGTAAAAGTCAAATTTTGGCACTATCCTTGTTTTCACTTATGTTAATTTTGGCACTAATATAGCTAGATTTGACAGAACAACTTTATCAAAAGGTGGAGAGATCTTAAGCAAGGTTGAATAGCTGTATCCTTTCCGCGAGATGAGATTTATAATTTTGTGCTTTTCAGGTTCACTGACACAAAGCAGAAATATAATTTAATGACTTTCAGAGAATTCTCTTACCATGGCCATGGATGAACAGAAAAGTTCATTATGCAAATTAATTCACTTTTGATTCCTACGAAGACTTTTTTCCATTTGCACCGCTTTGATATCTAGTTTAAAGCCGTTAGTGGTGACCTGGTTCTAATAACTTTCCCAAGAAAATGCTGCATTATCAATGATTTATTAAGAGAATAGGAGAACAAAATCAGCACTCATTAGAATTAATGTAGCCTTTTCTGCACTTCTCCTTTGCCTTGAGAGGAACTTGGGGGTTGGAGCCTTTATACCTATCCAGGTTGTAACAGTTACAGGGAGGTAAAGATGAAAGCTCTAAATGTGAGCATCAAACCAATGTAGAATGTAACTTTTAGGTTGTTTACATCTTGTGTCTTATTAAGCTATATTTTTAGGGGTAAGAAAACTACCAGCTTATGAGTAAAAGTAGACTCTATCTTTTTCTCTCATTTACATTTATTTACCTCTTAACATACACACGCACACACATATACACATGTCTGTCCATACCCGTGCAGCAGTCAAGTTTGAGGTTTAGCAGGATGCAGCCATTTTGAAATTAAGGCTCTAATGAGAACAATCCGACCAAGTGCTGAGTCATGGGAGATCTGTTTGAGGAATGGTTGGATGAGAAACCAGGAGTGGGTATATGATGTAAAACAGGAATTGGGCTAATAATTCAGGAGAAGGCAATTGACTCTGATTGAATGTAGTTAAGGAGTGATTTGCATGTCTTGTGTCTTGTTCCTATAAGATCAAGAATGTGTTGAGTTTTAAGAGAGTCTGATGGTGTGTGCTTACTGTCTTGCAGTGACTGGTTACAGAAATAAATACCCTTTTTCTCCAGCCTCTACATCTCATTTCACTGACTGCAAGAAGCAGCAGCCAGACTTAATTGGCTGATAACACCCACACGTGCAAGAATGCAGACTGAAATTGGAAAGAATAAAATTTTTCTCAGCAAGTTCAGTTTCATCAGGTCATTTCAAGGGTTGATCAATATAAGCAGCAAAAATTGCTTAACTTTCTCTATATGTTTTAACTTGCTCTCTTTTCAAAATCCTTCAAACCCATATCTCAAATTATTGAAATAAAGCAACGAAATGAAGATACATGTAAAAGATGTTATAGTTTTTAAAATACCATGGCAACATGGGTGCTTCCATCTCACTAAGAAATGTGATATATTAATGGGTAGTAGTTGTGGAGTTCGTGATTGCAGGAAGAGCTTTTGATTTTGATTTCATACAATATTTTTTAAACTCATGGATCTGATTTTATATTCTAGTTTTGCTTTTAACACCCATCATCTCCACTATCACATCTTCAGATCTCTCAATCCATGCCATAGAGACAGAAACCCAGTTCAAACTGAGTGAGGATATACCATGTGTATCTTTCAAAGTCTTGCTTAACTTCACTCAGCATTAAGTCTTCCATAGTCATCCATTTTCCATCAAATGATAGGATCACATTGTTTCTTATAGCTGTGTAATATTCTATAGTATATATGTGCTATAGTTTTTTCAGCCAGTCATCAGTTTATGGACATTTAGGTTGGTTCCATGTTTTAACAATTGTGAATAATGCTGCAACAAACATGGGTGTACAAATGTCTTTCTGACTGTTTTCCTATCCTTAGGGTAAATGCCAAGGAGTGGGATTACTAGGTCGTATGGAAGCTCCATCTGTAGGTTCCTTAGAAACATCCATATTGTTTTCTACAGAGGCTACACCAATTTACATTCCCACTGTGTAAGAGGGTTCCCTTTTAACCACAGCTTCCCCAGCACTTATCATTCTTTGTTTTTTTTTCTGTTCTTTTCTTTTCCTCTCTGTTCTTCTTTTTTTTTTTTTCCTAGCCATTCTAACTGGCACTAAATAGTATCTAATTGTGGCTTTAATTTGCATTTCTCTTATGAAAAGAGACTGAATATTTTATCATATGCCTCTTGGTCATAGGTCTTACTTGGAGAGTTGTCTATTCAATTCATACTCACATTTTTAATTGAATTATTATTATGTTATGAGAGCACTGCTCGAGTTCTTTCTTCTCTATGTATTCTGGATATCAGTCCCTTGTCTGAGGAATAATTTGCAAATATTGTTTCCCATGTCAAAATTGTTTTTCACTTTATTGTTTCCTTTGCTGTGAGAAAGCTTTTTAGCTTGACGTAATCTCACTGACGTATTTTGAGGACTCTTGCCTGTACTCTAGGGGTCTTACTTAAGGAATTTATGTATATATTCCCATATCTTCAAAAGTTTTCTTTACATTTCCTACTAATAATTTTATAGTTAGAAGCTTTATATTTAAATATTTAAATATTAAATATTTTCAAGTTGATTCTTGTTACTAGAGAGAGACAACGGTCCAGTTTCATTATTCTGCAGATGGTATATCCAGTTTTCTAGGACCATTTGAAGAAGAGCTTCTTCCCACACACACTTTGTTATTTTGTATTTTTGTCAAAAATCAGTTGGTTGTTTGTTTGGGGGTTTACTTCTAGGTTCTTTTTGGCACAGTATTAAGTTGGAAATTTGGGGTCTTTTATGATTCTAGAAAAATTTTATAATTTTTTAAATATTTCTTTGAAGAATGTAACAGGTATTTGACTAGATAACATTATTAGATAACAGATTAGAATTTCATTGAATACGGGAACCAGCAGTTAGCGTAATGGCTATGTCGCCGGCCTCCCACGTACTTCCATGTTTTTGTATCATAATCAATTTCTTTTTCAGTTTTCTATAGTTTCCCTCATAGAAGTCTTTCACCTCTTTGGTTAGATTTAATCCTAGCTATCTTATTTGGTTTGTGGTGATTGTAACTGGGATAGCTTTCTTCAATTCTGTCTCAGTTTGCTCATTGTTAGTATATAAAAATGATATAGATTTTTGTCTGTTGATTTTGTATCTTGCTACTTTACTGAATTCATTTATAATTTCTAGGAGTTTTCTCATTGATTTATTTGGATTTTCTATTATATAATCATATAGGGACAATTTAGCTTCTATTATATAATCATATAGGGACAGTTTAGCTTCTGCTTTTTATGTTTGAATGCCTTTTATTTTGCTCTCTTGTCTGATTGCATTGGCTAGAACTTCCAGAACTATACTATGCTGAAAAGGAGTGGAGAAAGTGAGCACCCTTATTTGTTACAGTTTTCAATGGGGAGGCTTACAGCTTTTTCTTATTTAGTATGATGTTAGCAACAGCTTTGGCATGTATAGATTTTATTACATTGAGGAATGGCCCTTCACCCTATTTGATTGAGAGTCTTGATCATGAAAACATATATTTTATCAAATGCTTTTTCTGTATCTATAGATATGATCATGTAATTTTTCAGGTTTTTATCTGTTAATGTGATATATTACATTTATTGATTTGCATAATTGATCCATTCTTGAACCCCTGGGATAAAGCCTACTTGGACATGTTATATACTCTTCTTAATATGCTGTTGAATTTGATTTTCTCTGTTTTGTTTAATAATTTTGCATCAGTATTCATAAAGGATATTAATCTATAGTTTTCTTTATTTGTTATGTCTCTGTTTGGTTTTGGTATCAAGGTGATGGAAGCTTCATAAAATGAGTTTGGGAAGATTCCCTTCTTTTTAATCTTTAGAAATAATTTTAAAAATTGGAGTTAGTTGTTCTTTAACAGTTTCATAGAATTTAGAAGTGAAGTTATATGATTCAGGGCTTTTCTTTTTGGGGAGACTATCATTGATTTAATCTAATCACTTATTGTTTTTCTATTCAGGCTTTCTATTTCTTCCTGATTCAGCTTGTGTATGTCCAGACACTTTTCTGTCTCATCTAGGTTTACTAATTTGTTGGTATATAGTCACTCTTTGTATTCTCTCATTATTTATTTACTTTTTTTTTTTGTATTTCCAATGTATTGTTTGTAATTGTATCAGTTTCATTACTGATTTTATCTAACTGGTTCCTTTCTCTGTTTTTCTTGACTAAACTAGCTAATGATTTGTCAATTTTGTTTATCCTCTGAAAAAATAGTTTTTAGTTTTGTTGATTTTGTGTGTAGATCTTTTATTCTCTATTTCATTTATTTCAGCTCTAATCTTTACTATTTCTTTACTTATTCTTAGTGTTTGTCATTGTTTTTATTGCTTTTTCAGTTTCTTAGTATGTGATGTTATTCATTTGCCACTTTTCAATTTTTTTTTTTTTGGAGAGATTTTCACTGTAGGGCGCGTGCGCTCGCCAGACAGACAGAGAGACATAGAGACAGAAAGCGAGAAATCACCCCCCAGGGGGGATGGTCATGCCGCAATCCCTTCTCCTCCATTCTCCTCTCGGGATCTTGGGCACGCACGCACACGCGCCCGGCGTGAGTTTTAAGCCACTGGGTCCGGGACACGAACCGCGGTCGACTACGTGGGAGTCCAGCGACATTGCCATTACGCTAACTGCTGGTTCCCGCCACTTTTCAATTTTTCTCATGACCAATAATGACTATAAACTTGTCTTTGGGGACCAGCAGATGGTGTAATGGTTACACTGCTGAACTTCCAAGTAATCAACCACAGTTCGAGTTCTGGGCCTGGTAGCTTAAAACTCATGCCAGGTGTGTGAGCATATGTGCCCATGATCCTGAAAGGAGAACGGAGGGAAAAGGATTGAGTTGTGGCCATTTCCCTGGCATGTGACTTCTCTCTTTCTGTCTCTCTGGTGAGCATATGCACCCTATAGCAAAAATCTCTCTTAAAAAATTTTAAAATAAAGTCTTTTATGACTGCTTTTGTTGTGTCCCAAAGGTTATGGAGAGGGTTCATTATCATTACTTTCAACAAATCTTTTGATTTCAATCTTAATTTCTTTAGTAATTTGAAAGTCATTCAGGAGTAACTTGTTTGGTTTCCATGGTTTTGTGTATTTTCAAGGACTCTTGTTGTGCTGTATTTCAAGTTTAATTCTTTTGTGATCAGAGTAGATGCTAGGTAGAGTTTCTGTACTTTTAAATTTATAGAGACTTGCTTTATGGCCTATTATGTGGCCAGTCTTTGAAAATGTTCAATGTGGAGATGAGAAAAAAAGAATATTCCATAGTTGCTGGATGGCATGCTCTATATATGTCTGTCAGGCTCAGTTGGTTTATGATATCAATTAAATCCTGTTTCTCTTTGCTTAATTTTGTATAATTGACCTGTTCAATGATGACAGTGGGGTGCTGAAATGTTCAGTTAGTGTAGTGTAGTCTATATCTACTTTTTGATCTTGCAGTTTTTCTTTTATGTATTAGGGTTCCCAATCATGTTATTTCTTAAAGATCATAAGAATTTCAAAGAACATCTAGACTAAGCCCATCACCTAATTCTATAGACTAGCAAAACTGAGACTCCAAAACATAACTTTGTGAATATCTTACACAGCAGCTTTCTAGAGTATGGGCTGGAATCCAAATCCTGTTCATCAACCTTACCAGCACTCACATGAACACACATAAATCATAAAGACTCATATGAATGGGCTAGTCTTCTTGGGTATTTTTCCATATATTTCTTAAATCTATCTTATAACTATGGTTACTTATCAAATATAACATGTATATACTGATATATATTAAATATTATATTTAGTTATTATTTCATAATGATGTATTTTTTCTATTGACCAACTTATCTATTTTGTAAAAGATGTATTTAATGTTATGTTTATTTTTCCCTAAGAGTATTTACTGTTATGTTTATTTTTCCTTAAGAAAAAGCTTTACAGAGATAACTACATTACTCAAAAATATAAGTCTATATAATATGCCCTTAAAATTAATACATAATAAATAGGCAACATATAATATTTTTGTTTGCTTATTTATTTATTTAAAGGAATTATTTCATTTCATTTTATTTATTTATTTTTAATTTGACCATAGAGGGACAGAGTGAGAGAGAGAAAAAAAGAGAGAGAGACAGAAAAAGAGAGTGAGAGAGAGAAAGAGAGAGGGATAGAGAAAGAGAGTTAGGGAGAGAAAGAGAGCAAGTAAGAAAGCAAGTCGCCAGGTCTGGGACTCGAACCACAATCAGCCATATAAGAGTCTAGTACCCTTACCCATCACACCACCTGCCAGCCCAACATATAACATGTTTAAATGTGTATTACATATATTATACATATTAATGTGTCCACACATGCACGAATGCACTTAACATTTTGAACCAAGTATCAAAACGGGTTATAAAGATGCTTATTTCAAGTGCACATACCAAGGTATACATTCTTTAATTTCAGACAGGTATTTATAGTATCTATTTTCCATTGACTCTCACTGTAGCAGCACTGAAGAGTTACATAAGCTCTTAGGTTTGACTTAGTTTACCAGACTTGCTTCACCTTCTTGGCCATTACACGAGCCTGAGGTACTGTCTTATCCACACAGGTGAAGTCTCACATTGAATTCACTGGATTTTAATGCTGAGGAATGATAATGAAACAAGTGTCAACCCTGTTCCTCCTTTCCATTTGTTCTATTAAAACTGTGCATGCATGCATAATATTCTTGGTTCTATCACTCAGTTAAGGGCAAAGATTGCAAAATAAACTTGAAGGAGTCTTTGAATAAATCAGAAAACTCATTCTCTGCTAGACAAACAGATGGGCAAGATTGTTCAGAATACATTAATTTTCAGAGAAAAGGTTAAGAAAACCAGGGTTTTGGGATTGAAAACTTTTGGTTCTAATATTTCTCCCAAATAGACCATACTCTCTTGTTAACACATCCCAAGAGAGAAAGAGACAGAAAGGAAAGTAAGACATATTCTGGCTGATTGAAGAAGGCAGTCACTGAGACTTGTTGGGAAGAGGAAGATAGCATTTCCTTCCTGAGGAGGAAGTGGGAAAGTTATTACTTATGTGGGGTACTAAAGTTAATTGCTTATCATAAAATGCATTATTTGTATGTGACATGGCAAAATTAGGAGCAGTATTAAAAACCATATTTATTATATTTTAAGGTTAAATTTTTTTTTGAGAGAGAGATTTTCGCTATAGGGCGCATGTGCTCACTAGAGAGAGAGACAGACAGAGAGAGACAGGGAGAAAATGAGAAAGCATCCCTTCATAGAGTATAGTCATGCACAACCTCTTTTCCTCCATTTTTCCCTTTCAGGATTTTGGGCATGCATACACAAGGCGTTTTTAAGCCACTGGGCCGAGGACACGACCCGCGGTTGACTGCGTGGGAGTCCAGCGACATAGCCATTACGCTAACTGCTGGTTCCCAAGGTTAATTTTTTTTTTTTTTGGAGAGATTTTCACTGTAGGGCGCGTGCGCTCACCAGACAGACAGAGAGAGACATAGAGACAGAAAGCGAGAAATCACCCCCCAGGGGGGATGGTCACGCCGCAATCCCTTCTCCTCCATTCTCCTCTCAGGATCTCGGGCACACACGCACACGCGCCTGGCATGAGTTTTAAGCCACCGGGTCCAGGACACGAACCACGGTTGACTACGTGGGAGTCCAGCGACATAGCCATTACGCTAACTACTGGTTCCCCCAAGGTTAAATTTTTAAAATGCCAAAATATTTTTAAAAATCCCTTAGATGTTCAATAAAGATAAGCTATATAATGGAAGTAGATATATTTCTGGTTGTGTCATAAACTGCTGTCACACCTCACTATCATTTTCAGGTTTTTCTTTAGTAGTAATAGCTTTGTTTTTATCTCTGCACATTGTCACCTGTACTGAAGGATATAATTGCCAGATTGCCTTGTTGCTGTGACCTGGAGACAAAAATCTGACCCATGAGTCTGGGGTGCTCATTTCTCATTTTATCTTCTGCAGTTTCTCTCCAGCAGGTGCATGTGCCCTAAGGGAAACACCTGAAAAACAAAAACAAAAAACTAACCTATGAGATGCCTGTGGTATTAGCAAGTCACTCACACAAAGCTGTCTTAGAAAAATTAGGCACACGCTCTCACTTCCAAGTTCCCTCTCTGTGAAAGATACATGAGACAAACAGCTGAGTCCTGAGCAGTCATCAAAAGACTATAGCGGCCTTAGAAAGGAAGTCATGTGGGCCAGTCTCCTGGCACAGCAGTGAGGTTCTTCCAGCCATGCTGAGTCCATATAGAAGATGGTACGTTTGTCTCCTTGGCTGACCTGCATGAGGCGTAGGCACACAAGACCATGATCCTGGCTGGGACAGAAGGCTGGGGAGGGGCGGGTATGGCCCCCTATGAGGGTAATTGTCTATCTCTCTCTTTCTCTAATGAAAAAAAAAAAAAAAACTAAAAGAAAAGAGCCAAAAATAAAAAAAATAAAAAAGAAAGAAAGAAAAAAAGAAGAAGGAGGACAAGAAAGAATGAAAGCCATGTGCTCAAGACGCAGTTTAGAAGCCTGCATCTCTCTCACGGGAGTCAGACTGGACTGCCTATCTAGAGACTCGTTTTCATTATGGAAATAATCACAATTCCTTCTTGTTTAAGGAGCTGCCTCAGGCCAGTCATATTGCGCAGTAATTAATCCCCGGATCTCACATGGCCAGCTGAGGTTCCAATCCTGGCCCAGAACCTTGAAAAACATGGTAGATACATGTGTGTGTGCTCCAAATCTCGATGGGATGGGAAAATGAGGGAAAAAATATTGTAGCATGATGATGCCCCACTGGAGGGAGGGATTGCTTTCTCTCTCCCTCTCCCTCTCTCTCTCTCTCTCTGCTGCATGTATGAACCCTCTGGCAATTAAACAAAAGGATTCCTCTTGCTCTCTCTTTTTCTTTGTCCTGCCAGCTACCCTATCCTAATTAGGTGCTATTGTCGATAATACACAATAAACAACAAAATTCTCAAATGACAATGTTTTCCTAAATATCATAGAAGTATAATGATAGTAAGATAAGAATTTATTTTCATGGAACTTCAGAACTTCGAAGTCAGAAAATAACTCATACATTCAAATTCTAAATTCAGTTACTATGAAGAATTTGCAAATGCATTATTTTACAAAAATGTGATAAAATTTCCTATTTTGTTCTCTCTTCATTTTCCTGGGAAAAACATTCATCTGAAGGGGAATTCAGCTCAAATCTGAATAATTCCCTCTGTATAACGTCAGATGAATTCATTGTAAGCCCATTATCGCAAGTAAACTTCTTGAATGTGCTAAAGATATCTTACCTTCATATAGTTGAAAATAAAATGTAATTAAAAGTAAAGTTATGATTCTTTATAGGTACAGTGACTATTACTCCTGGAATATTCAGATTAAGTCTTTTGAGTCATCATATAGGACAAAATATTATTTCTTTCTATAACTGGATTACCAAAATAAGTGCTTGAATTTTGAGACAAAACTCTAGTCACTATAATAATTAGGGGGTACAAATTAAATATGACCATGAAGCATAAAATGTAATGTAAATAATAGCTTTGATAGTAATGGGATTAGTAGAGTGGTTTATGTAGTCACCTTACATTCAAATTGCTTGCCTGGTTAAAGAGATATTTTGTTTGAAATATATTTTAAGTAAATGTAAAAGATATGGGGGCTTTTGGATTTAATCTCTCTTTTCTTATTACTAAATTAAATTAGATGTATTTTGCCAGAGGTTGCTTGTTCTTTCCAGAGAGACTGTGAGACAGAGAGTGAGAAAACACTCCCTAATAGGGAGATGTCATAATGCAATCCCTTCTCTAATTCTCCATCCTGTGAGGATTTGGGGTACGCACACATGCATGTGCACACACACATACACACACACACACCCTGCATGTTTTTCAAGCTGCCAGGACTTGATACAATGTGTGATTGGCCATGTGGGATGTGGCTTCCTTAACCACAAGGTCATGAGGCCATCCTAAGGATTTGATTAATCTTGTCTTCTGGTAGCACAGTACATTAATTGTCATCATTAAAGGTCATTTTCTAATACCCAAAGCAGAAGAATTCTACTTTGCTGGTTCTATAAGAGGTGACCAAAATCATGAGGGCATATTTACATTTAAATTGAGGAGGATGAAGCCTTATTATCACTCAAGTTATTCCTCTTACTAAAATCTGTTGCTTTCTCCTTTCAATATTTTTTTATAATTTCTTATTTACATTGAATTGGTGTACATCTTTGTGGGGCACAGCATGGATTTGCAAAGCCTGCATGTAGGGTGTGCCAATCAAATCAAGAATAATACACCTTTAAATGTATTTTTATGAGTAATTACTATGAGTCCATTTAATTACTATGAGTCCTACATTATTAGGAAATCAGTACAGTGGATTCATTAGTCATTTTAACAAAACACAATTGTTTTTTTAAAAATTAATTGCTAAAGGAAAATTTATCAAGAAAATATTAGCTTTTTTTCTTAAAATTAATGTTGAAGTGGATTTATCTTAATAAAAAATGATGGAACGTTTTTCATGCTGTTCTTGTTAGTTTTATGGTGATTTCATTCTAAAATTATATTGTTTAATTTTCTTACCTCCCTACACCACATCTGAAGGATATAAAATTACCCAAAACACAGTCATTCAGTCTCCAACAGTGTTATCTTAGTGGGAAATTATGTTTACTACAGTAATTTTACTAATGTAAGCTTCCAGAAAAACAAAAGATGTGTTAATAGGCATGTACTTCATTCTCTAGCCCTTGAAAATAATGTTAATTTTTCAATTTCTCAAGCAAAATCTTAGTTCCTTAACATTTAAAGATCTATTTCTGCTCATTCTAGTGGTTACTAATCTATATCTACATTTTGGGAAAAAATAGTTTGTATATACAATTAGATCCTGATTTTTTGGGCCAGTGGAGCATAATATTTAAATAAGAAAAATCCACTAATAAGACAATTCAACTAAATCTATCCAGCTCTTCCCTGTTTGAAACAAATTTATTAATGTAAAATTTACATTTGTTAAACTCCTCCAGTTAAGAGTACAAAAGTATGATATTTATTAAATGTATAGTATCATAAAATCAATATCATCACCTCTGAAAGACAAAAGTAATAAACTGATGAAAAAACCAGCTGGTAGAAAACCTGATTAAAGCAAAATCTGGTTTGGAGATATGGGGAATAATTCTCACCCGATCAACATCTAAATAATTGGATGTTTCATTTTGGTTAGTGTTGTCAACTTTTTTTTCATTATTGAAACAATTAGTGACCAATTCTTATTTAAAAGTAAAAAATAAAAATCAAGTGGTGAATCATGTTTTTTTTTTTTTTTTTTTTTTATTCGTAATCATTCAGTGTTTGCTCCAAAGTACCAGATTCTGACTTGAGTGACTGGATGGGAGTCCCTGAGTTTCATCTAAAAAGCTCCTGGGTGATATCAATAGGACCATCTATTATGTAGTTCCCTGAACAATTCTATAGCTCACAAACATAATAGACTTGCATAGACAAAAGTCAGAAAGTATTAATTTTTTGTTTAATATTTACATTTATATTTCATAAAGGTATCTTTAATTTTATATGAGACAGATAAAAAAGTCATAAAATATTGATCACTGGCATAATTTAATTATGACAGAGTTATTTTAAATGATCCCATTAAATTAGAGATGAACAAGTAACTTTACTGGCTACGATGCTCATTTCTAGTTTCAGTGAGACTCCATGGATGTTTATAAGTTAAATGACACTTATGCACTTTTAATGAATTGTACTTGAGAGGGTTTTGTGCACCTGGTAAAATTCTAAGCAACACTTAAATCTCATGGATCTTCAAGAATAGAAATTGACAGTCAGCTGCCTCTGAGCACTAGGTAGTTAACAAGCTGAAATAACAAAATTCTAACACCTTCACTCTTCCTCAAGTTTCCATCCTGTCATTTATTTTCTTTATAATAAAGGAGATGAAAATAAATTAACACTTCATCTAAATTTGAATTTATAGACATCTGTCAATGTGTATCATAGATTATTTGTGCATCTCTATTTTGGCATCATTTATAAAATATAAACTGAAAAAACAGTATGGAATTTAAATAGGATGTTATAAATAGTATTCTTCCCTCTTTTTATATGTATAATTGTACATGTGCATTTTTTTTCTATAGATGCTAATTCTTAAACATTATAAATTAAATTTTTACTATGTTCTAATGTATTTAGACATAGAATAGGAAGATATTTATATGCCATATTTATGACTAAATTGGACAGGGGAATAGCAAAGGTCAGAGGACTAAAAGTACAGATAGGAAAAGGAAAGCAAAAGAAAATCTTGCTTTGATATACGTTAGGTCATACAGGAAATCCCTAGAGGTAAGATGCATTTTAATAGAAAAACATAAACATCAGACAATTGACCAAGAGTGTACATACTGGAATAAAAGATCCCACGGCATAAAAAAGATGGACAAAGTATTGTGGTGTTGGACAGCCACAAGTTTGTGGCAGAAAACAACACAAAGTCCACAGTGGAAACGTAGACGAGTTTGACTGAAGTCAAACCAAAGAATGAACCCAAAGGAACTTTAGCAGCTGAGCCTGTCTAAGCAGGTTTCTATATCTAACATGCATACTTATATGACTTATAGCACAGTTTGTAGACAAAGAAAAGTTACCAAAAATGTTTCTTTTTAATACTGTAAATAGGTAATTTAATGAAACATAAAAATAAATACTAAGGAAGATGTGGTTAGCTAATGGATATAAAACTAATTAGATAAGAGGAATATATTCTAGCATTCTATAGCACAGTGAGTACCTATAGTGAACAATAATTCCAGAAGAAAGACATTCGAATGTTTCCAACACAAAGTAATGATAAGCACTGGGGATCATGGATATGCTAAGTCCCCTGATTTCATCATTATTTATCATATTCATGTACTAAAAAAACACTGTACCCCATAAATATGTAGACCTCACATAATTATATTAAATATAATATATTGATATAAATATATATGTATATATAATGGCTTCTATAGTATACAAATTACATATCTATATAATTAATAGGTTAATAACAAAAATCACTCCAATATAAAATGAACACTATACCTTCTACGTGTGAATTTCAAAACTGCAGTCAATGAATATAATAGATCATTTAGATGCCTATATATTAAAACATGACTTAATAAACATTTTAAAAGAAACTGAGCTAGAGATTGATTTCCATAAAATTTTAATTTTCTCTCTTCTTTCTTTTAATAAGAGAAAGAGGAATTTATTTTTGACAGGGTCTGGATTCATCAGGGTCGTGGCACCCAGTCTTGGGTTGGGTTAGGTAGGCTCAACACATGTGCCTCTTCACCCCACCTATTCATATTTCCCTGGAAACCAAGTCCAGTCCTCCAATAGAATTTCAGTTACTATAGTTACAACCTCCAGTTTACAGTTTACACCACTGAGGTGCATAGATTTTAGTTTTCTTTCTTTCTTTCTTTCTTTTTTTTTTTTTTTTTTATTTTTTGAGAGATTTTTGCTATAGGGCACCTGAGCTCACCAGAAAGACAGAGAGACAGAAATCAAAAAATTACCCCCCCCAAGGGGGATGGCTATGCCACAATCCCCCTTCTCCTCCATTCTCCTCTGGGATCTTGGGCAGGCACACATGCTCAGCGTGAGTTTAAGCCACTGGGTCCGGGACACTAACCGCGGTCGACTACATGGGAGTCCAGTGATATAGCCATTACACCAACTGCTGGTCCCAGATTTTACTTTTCTACTAGAGTGTAGGAAGAAATGTTTTTATGGAGACATTGCTTATGCCTTCAAACACAGAAGAATCATTTCTCCTGGAGAGATTATGAGGCTGACATTGTTTACAGGCTTCAAGGAGCTCCGCACTGAATTAGAAAGGTATAGAAATGAAGTAAATACAGGTGTACTGCTTGATTGCTTGATAAATATTACTAGATACTCCAATACACCGTTCAGTAAAATGATAGAAAAGCACTCACGTTTCAGAAATGATCTGTTATGACCCCGTGAAAGGAACAGATGGCAGCAACTGTGTGAGCTCACACTGATGCTTCTCGAGGATGACCACGTCTGCTCAGTTTCAGATTCTGAAGTAAACAATAATCTAATTACCAGAAATGCTTGCCCATTACAATGGGAGGATAAAGTGCAATGGGACAGAGCAACATCATTTCCAGTAACAGCTGCAAGCACTAATCAAATCAAACAGTGGTAATTAAAATTTGGGAGGGAATGCAGCAATGACAAAAATCAAGTGGATTCTGTGGGAGAAAGACCCGTGAAAAATGCCCTCCATCTGATGTAAAGGTAGCCAGAGACACTCTGTATGGCAGGAGCGAGGGAAATAAAGCAGTGACTTGATGGGAACTGAAGGAAAGAAAGTAAGCTCCGGTCTACACTTGGGCGCATCTTTCAAAGAAAAGAGAAGTTCACATTACAGATGGAATTTTGAGAATTCCAAGTAACTATACATAGTTATAGGTAGAATTCCATATGCATTGAATAAAGTCATCAGAAGCCTTTATAGGCATAATAGTGGGAAGGTGAGCTTTTTAAAGGATCATACAGAACAGCCTAAAATCTTCAAATAAATAATCTCAATTCTTAGAGTCTTCAAATGATAGTCTCAATTTTTAGATTTACTCAGTGCACTGTTCTGTGTGTGGTCTGCAGATTGACGCTGGTCTGTCAGCAAGCTAGGGACTTTGTATCAGACTCTGGAACAATGGTCTATAGAGGAACTAAATGTAGTGTTTACTTCAGCTTTTCACACACACACACACACACACACACACACACACACACAGCAGAACTTTGATGAAGTGATTGGAAACATTCCAGAAAATACCAAACTTTCCATGGCCAAGATTCAAGCAATTATGGCAGTAGCCCCTTTAGAATTCATTCCCCTCAGAGATGATAGTAAGCAATGCTAACTTATAATGTTTATGCTAAAATAGTCTCTATCTTGAAATAGGTTCATTAATACTTTAGATATGGTAGGTTGTGTAGCTATGAAGACTCATTTCAAGGGTCTTGTTTTATATCATAAGCAAGCAAACATAAAAGACCAGTAATGGAGCCAGCAGATTGAATAATGGCTAAGTAACTGAATTCCCACATTGTTGACTGCAGTTCAAGTCCTGGACCCAGCAACTTAAAACTCATGCCGATCATGTGTGCATGAATGCTCATAATCCAGAAAGGAGAATGGAGGAGAGGAGAAGAGATTCCGGAGTGGCCATCCCTCCTGGGGGGTGATTTCTCACTTTTTCTCTCTCTCTGCCTCTCCAGCGAATGCACACACCCTATAGCAAAAATCTCTGTCAAAAACAGACAAACAAACAAAAACAGAATTTGTAGATGAGAGTTATTGAATTTCTCAGTCACTGTCCAGTCAAGAGCCAAAAATCACACCATGCCTGACAGAGAATTTGAGAATGCTACCTTTATCTATAAGGAGATTTCAAAAATATCAAGGAAAAATGCATTTATGAAAAAAACTAGGCATAGAGTTTGAATTTTCTTACATCAAAACAAACTCATATTTTAATTCTATTTTTCCGTGAACATTTTGAAGTCCTTTCATTTAAAATAGGAATAAAAAATAACAGAGTTTTAGTCAATTAACAGGCAAATGAAAGTCTGATGTCTAATAATTCACCATATAATTTTATGTTTACCTTCATTTAATTCCTTAGATATCGCTATAAAACAGCTATTTAACTTATTAGAGAAAACTAAGGCAACATCATTTTAAGTATTGTCTCCAGGGTAAAACTGAGTATTTATTTTAAATTTTTGAGACCTCCTAGAGGCCATACACCTAGCTTCACGTTTAATACGTGTCTCCTAACCTTGTAATTGTTTCTCCATGTGCACTTTGCTGAGTCAGCGAATCCTAATAAGGGAAGTCAATGACCAGACTAGATAGCTCATTCTAGGTTTAACAATGACAGCCGTTGTATAAATAACTCCTTGTCTATTAAAAAATAATCCATGAGATTCTAACTCAGTACTTATTATTTTAAATATTTTTCTTTATTCATGAGAGATTGTACATGTGTGCACATGAGACTGAGAGATTGTGTGAGTGTGTGAGTGTGTGTGTGTGTGTGTGTGTGTGTGTGTGTGTGGAGGGGCAAGTCAGAGAGAGAGAAAGAGAAAAGCACTCTGCCAGGTTTAGTCACAAGACACTCCTCTTCTTCCAGCCCTCCAGCCCGGGGGTCCCCAGTCCCTAGGCCTCAGCCTGGCAACCACAGCATGGCAACCACACTCCAAAATTTGCTTTCCTGCTTGGGCTCTGCCCCCTGTTGGATGAGCGGCGGTACTGGAGTCTCACCGGAGCACAACCTATTGCCATGTGCTGCCTCGTTGTATATTGCAGTGTGGCAGTGGAGAAGATTGGGGTGCGTGGTGAATGTGGTACACTTAGGTCATCCCTCGACCAACCGCCTACTGTGGAGGGATTGTCCTTCACAGGCTGGTCTCTGGTGAGGGGAAGGTTGGGGATGGCTATTCTAGCCAATTGGCTCTTGAACACTCATGCATGTGCCTGATGGGTTTCAAGCTGACCCAGTGAGGCTGGAACTGAGGTCACTTCACGGGATCTGGCTTGTGGGAGCAGTCCATTGCCTCTGCACTATGGAGCAGCCCTTTGTACATCATAATAACCTCTAATTTTTTACTGAAGCAGAAAACTTATTCTTAAAAAGATAGAGCTTTATGTATAAAGCCATCATCAAGTCCTATAAAATTAGTGTTTCACAATAAGATTTTTTGACAGAAATACGTGTCATGTTTAATTGATCCATTCAGATTAGAAATTACTGAATAAAACATGCATATCTAATGAAGTAGAAAATCATCACTTTAATTATGCAATCATTAATTATCGCCATGTAGCTGTAATATCTACTTCTTAACTAAGATATGGTGTAGAATTAGCCCACCAGATTCCCACAGTGTCCTGTCCAGCAAACATAAGAATGATGCTTACGGGTTTATAATAAAAGTAAGAACACGTGATGTATCGTCCATGGTTTAGTCCACTAACCCAAGGCTCTTTGTTCAGGTCCCTGTTAAATTATTTATTCTTTCTTGATCCTTGCCAGAGCACATCAATCCTTGGCAATTCCCTATTACCCTCACACTTCATAAGCGTTATTTTAAACCTCTTGAAAGTGTTTATGCTCTACTTGTCAGATAAGATTATAAGCTTTTTAAGGCTAGGGATAATGTGATATATCACACTGTCCCCCAAGGACTACTGATGGACAGTGTAGTTATATATAAATATATATATATATATATATATAGGCAGGCCATCCCATAGCTATCTGCAAATTTAGGACTCACAGACCCTTTGATCCCCGTACTATTATGGAAAGACATTGTGTAATGGCAAATACTGCACTGAGTATAGACAAACAGATACCTTTTCTCTGCACCCACAGTACTCTACATAGTCACCACCATCACAATGCTTTACAAAGAAAAAGAACATGTCCTATGTCACTGTTTATTCTATTATAAGCATTTGAGGAATATTACTAGAAAAAAATATTTAATATTCTCTGAACCAAGGCAGAGAGCTTCTGTGTTAAGTAATAAAATCTGAGCATTTAAATAATTTCTAGAAACATTCTCATAGCATAGAGATTCTCTCAAAGTGTTACATTTCCCAAGAATCTGCTATCTCTTTTTTTCTTTTTTTTTTTTTTTTTGGAGAGGTTTTTGCTATAGGGCACGTGCGCTCGCCAGACAGACAGAGAGAGACATAGAAACAGAAAGCAGGAAATCACCCCCCGGGGGGATGACCACGCCGCAATCCCTTCTCCTCCATTCTCCTCTCAGGATCTTGGACACGCGCCCGGCGTGAGTTTAAGCCACTGGGTCCAGGACTCGAACTGTGGTCAACTATATGGGAGTACAGCAACATAGCCATTACGCTAACTGCTGGTCCCAAGAATCTGCTATCTCTTCTACAGGAATATTGTGAACAGCGTTTTGATGTAAAGTGTTTTATAAACCAGGAGATGAAAGCAATGTGTATTATTTTTCACAAAAAAATTACACAAAAGTAAATTTACTAATGTTCAGAATGGAAAATCTAAGCCAAACAACAAACAAGATAAACCTGAAATAATTATTGCCCCCCATCATAGCCTCTGTAGCACTTCAGGAAGAAATGTTCCATGTTTGAAGGCACCATGGTTTTACTGGAGCCATGGCAGTAACTGAGTTACTTGGCATATCTGAAGCCATCTGTTACAAGTTTGGAAACTTGGAAGTCTCTAAAAACTTCTGGTCTATTTTTCACTTAAAAATATTTGGAAGTTGAGAACAATGGTGTATTTCAGTTTACAGAGCATGGCTTCAGTTTTTATACTATTTATAAAAGTGCTAAAATCCATCAAGTATGATCTTATTTAAAACAAAACAAAAAGAACTTGGTAGGTCTTCTCTACTCTGAAAAGGTGCCTGCTGGCATGCCTGCCTAGAGTATGTAAGTTGAGAAAACAGTGTTTTTTTTTTCCCCAAATTCTCTATCCTTTGTTCTGGCTTTCTATATTTCCATTTGAATACTGGAAATATTTACAGACTAATTGTCATTTCTAATAGTAAACATATTATATCTGTGGCAATTCGCCAAATAAAAACTTATGTACTTCTTATATCTGTGTCTAAACCCAAGTCAATGTCTGTATCTATGTCTCCCCAGCTGTCTACATATCTCTGCACACACACATGCACACAAGTAGTGCAATTGTGAAATAGGTGATTTATCTTTTATTTAGACATCTCCCTCACTGTTCTTCTACTACTCAACTCAATACTAATAACGTTTCGCAAATTATGAAACCTAAATGTTTTCTGACTCTAACTTGTAGATACCAACGCTCTCTCACCTAAAGCACTATGACAGTGTCATCAATGTCATTTCCACTTCAAGTTCCCTACTTCAATTTAGCCCAAACCTGCTACCACTTTGCTCCAAACACAAGTCTGGGTGTGATTACCTGCGCTTATGAACCATCATTGCATTTGTCTCAATCCCAGCAGGAAACAGTGTTTACAAAGAAAGGCTTACCTGAAAATACTTTGACAAGTACCTTATTAGTTGAGGGAACTGAAAAGGAATAAATAGCATTAAAGATTTAAGATTATTTGGCTTTATAGGAATTGGACAGAAGGGACTTAGCAGATGATCTGTTCAGCAGGAGTAATTCAAAAAAGCAAAGATAAAAACAGGCGTGGAATACAATAAAGACCCCCAGCGCCAGCAGGTGGCATAGCAGTTACATCACTGAACTCCCAAGTAGTCAACAGTGAGAGTCCCAGACTCAGCAGCTTAAAACTCATGCTGGAAATTTGGGGGGGGAAACAGAGCTGAAAGACATTTGTGGGACACAGATATGGTTTATTATCTGTTGATGAGGATGTGTATAGTATTCTCAACTGGGCTGGGCTGAAGGGTATATTATGCTGGGTAAAGTGTCTTTACAATCTAAATGATGTATAGTGATTGAATGTATAAATAATAATAGTAATGCATAAATAAATAAATAAACGACTCATGCTGGTCATGTGTGCATGTGTGCACAAAATCTTGAGAGAAGAATGGAGGGGAAGGGATTGAGGCGTGGCTATTCCCCATGAGGGAAGATTTCTTACTTTCTGTCTCTGGTGAGCACATGAGCCCTAAGCCAAAAATCTTTCTAAAATATTGGAACAAAAAGAAAAGAAAAGAATAGAGACCTTTGAAATAAACCCCAAAACATAAAGTCAACTGATTTTTGACAAAGGGCACCTGTCAATCCAGTGGTAAAAAGAAAATCTCTTTAGCAAATGGTACTGGAAAAACTGGATATCCACTTGCATAAAGACAAAATTGAACCCCTATCTCTCGTCATTAACAAAAATCAACTCAAAATGGATCAAAAATTTAAACCTGAGGCCACAAACTATAAATCTACTGGTGAATAATGCAGGGGAAAATTCTTGAAGACATTGTAACAGGCAAAGACTTCTTAAATAAGACCACCAAACCACAGGAAATAATCCCAAAAATAGATGAGTGGGATTACATCAGGTTAAAAAACTTACGCACAGCAAAAGAATAGAGTGAATCAGCTACCCTTGGAATGGGAGACTATATTTACAAACCATGCCTCTGCTAAGGGACTGTTAACCAAAATATACAGGGAACTCAAAGGGTTTACCAAAAAAAAAAAAAAAAGGTTAGACCGAGTAAAAGATGGGCAAATTAGCCTGACAACTCTCTAAGGAAGATATACAAACAGCCAAAAAGCATATGAAAAAATGATCAACATACCTTATAATGTTGGGAAGGGAAATGCAAATCAAAACCACAATGAGAGACCAGCAGTTAGCTTAATGGCTATGTCACTGGACTCCCATGTAGTCGACCATGGTTCGAGTCCCGGACACAGTGGTTTAAACTCATGCCAGGTGCATGTGCATGCATGCCCAAGATCCCAAGAGGAGAATGGAGGAGAAGGGATTGCAGCATGGCCATCCCCCTTGGGGGGCGATTTTTTGCTTTCTGTCTCTCTGTCTCTCTCTGTCTTTCTGGCGAGTGCACGTGCCCACAAAACCCCCCCAAACACACCCCCCCCCCCCCACACACACACACACACACACACACAATGAAATAATGCCTAAACCCAGTCAGAATGACTAAGATTAACAAATTAAAAATGAGAAGTGCTGGCAAAACTGTGGCGAAAAGGGAACCTTTGTACTCTGTTGGTGGGAATGTAAATTATTAGTCCAACAACCCTGGAGAATAATATGGAGGTTCCTCAAAGACCTACAAGTAGAATTACCATTTTATCCCACAATTCCACTCCTGGTTATCTGTCCAAAGGATAGAAATTTACTCAGTCAGAAAAGTACTTGCACATCCACATTTATTGTGGCATTATTCACAATCACTAAGACAGAACCAACCCAAATGGATTGAAAATAGGTAAGTGGATTGAAAAAAATGTGGCACATATACACTATGGAATACTACTCAGACACAAAAAACAAGACCTCCACATGGGATAGAAAGTGGATGAATATGAAAAAATTACTGCTAAGCAAAGCAAGTCACATTATGAAAGAGAGATATTGTATGTCCCCACTTAATATATACCAAATGTCCACACTCAATAGCAGAAACTGAAAGATCAGAAGATATAAACACATGGAAATCAATTGTGGATACTAGAGATGGTGTGGGAGGAGGGTGGGAAATGGGGAAGGGTGAGAGGAAGGGAATCAAGAGGAAAAGGGAACAATACATTTAAGAAAACAAAAAAGGAAAATTATCTGTTGATGATAACATGTATAATAATATCTGAAAATATTCTGCCACAGTCAAAGTTCCAGGCTAAAAAGGAAGAAAAAAAAGGGGGGGGGGGCGGTTCCATACCTTGGTTCTCTCTCTTCAACCCTCTGATCACCTACTAATGTTTTCCTTCTTCAAATGTGACTACTAGACTGAGGAGAAAGGGTAAAGCAGTTTATATAGTCCAGTCTTGCACACCACAATCATGCAGAGAAGGGTGCAGAAAGAATTTGAAGGTTGATGGAGAATTAACTCCATAATCCCCCCATAAGAATGTTTCCCAAATTTTGTTCTAAAGTTTATGAAGTCTGATTTAGAAACTGCCTCTTTAGAAAAAAATCAACAACTTTTAACACAGCATTTTGAAAATGACCTCGGTCTTTCTCTTCATTCTCATCTGCTACTAGTCTTCACCTTGTGCCCAATACACCTGTCATTGAACTTGGTTGCTTTCTCCAAGCTGTTCATGTTTAATGGTGTCATAAGATTGCTACCTAAGCTATCCCTCTCCTTAGAATATTATCCAGTTTTTCCTCGTTCTCAGTTTCCAGATCTTTTACTTTTTCTTTCTGCCTTGCTCTGTGCCCCAGGAAATCGATGCCTGTGAAATGCATCAGAATCATCTGCCTTCTATTTCTGGATATGTTTGGTCCTAGATAATCTAAATATACACATTTCCCATTTTACCAGGTACTCCAGTGAACTGTAATCCAATATGAAGTGTTTCCTCCATTCCGGCACATAAATTATTCACTTTCTCACACTGAACTTTGATTCCTTGTTTTTTTTTTTTTTAATTTTATTTATTTATTTATTTATTTTATGTTCGCTTCTCAATAAATTGCAAATTCTCTAAGGGGAGCTCCAATGGCATGTTGCTTATTGTATATCTTAGAGCTCTTACAGCACCTATCATATTGCATAGCATAATGCAGATTGTGGGAATGGATGGTGTACATGGAAGGAGAGCTATGGTTTGTTTAATTAGGTGAGTGAAAATGACCATAAAACTGCAATTTATGATGTTGGAAGCGTATTTTCTCTTCTTTCTACCTACCTGTATGCTAAATAAAAATAAAAACAAGAGTGATTTTTAAGATTTATGCTGTCTGGTTCTTTTCTGGAGTGAAGGAATATTATTTGGCTAACTTTTTCTTTAAAATTCTAGAAGTCAAACAAAATATCTTCCATTACATGGTAAAGTCTACACTATGATTGATTAGAAAAAACAACTAAGAATACGGTGATTGATATAATTTTTTCTGCCTGTACTGAACAAGCCTTAGTACAATTTTAATGTCATAAAAGCAATAAATGCAAGACATTCTCAGGTATTATTTCTGCCACTCTGCATATTTTATATATGAATAGGTCTCATGAATCTGATTCTCAGTAATAGTTGTCAAAGCCAAAAATAACATGTCTACTTTTTATCATGCCAACATCTTCATCATTCCTTCTTGGTAAATTAGTTCTCACTTGGCAGTATAATTCAGGGAGTAGCAAGTTCTTGCTAACCTGCGGAATTCTTGAAATCACTGATTTTGGTTTTTAGATAAATTATAAGTGCAATGAGGAACTATAACTTACATCATTTGTAACCCAACTATTGTGGGAGGTATATTAATTGGGCTCTGTAGTCTCCATTCTTTTGTCTGTAGATGGAATTAAATTGCTAATCAGTGACTCTGTGTTAATCAAAAGAGACATCCATGGTAGTTATGGGGGATTCTGTAGTTCAAGGCTTGAACCCAGTGACCTGAAAAACATTCTGGGCTTGTGTAAGTGCATGCCCAAAACAAACATAAATTTTATGTATTATAAATTCTAATACTGTATTTCAAATTATATACCTAAAATAGCCTCAGAGATATATTTTTAAATTTCTTAAAAATATACCATTGACATAAGAGATACTCTAATAAATATGTCATTTTGAACATTAGCCTTTCATCTTGAACTCCTTAGGCTCAAAGTTCATTAGTGTATATTGTGTCAATAACTGGAGAGCATCAGAATAATGATTGGCCAAGAAGGACAGCTCATTCTTTACACTTCTTGAAGCAACTCAAGTACATTAAGCCTTTCTGTGTGGGTGTCAGCACATTTTTGTTACCGTTGTAGACAATGTAAACCACGTAGCAAATTTTTTGAAATTTATAGAGTACAACAACAACCACAACAACGTACAACAAAAATAAAGAAAATATGTCTCAGAGGTTTAACTAGCCTAAAACACAGCTTAATAAGATAACTTGGAAGATGGCTCCATTTTATCTTGTTACACATTTTTGCAATCACTTGAGTTAGAATGTATTGGTAGAAGTAGCAATCAAAGAAATTACAGTGTTGTTACTTTAAGCACACTAAAATTAATTGTGGCAGGGAAGACTTCCAGCAACACAAGAATTATCATCCATTTTTCCTTCTACAGTCTTGTTCTCCTAGGATCTTGAGACTGAATAAGGTTTTATAATCAAATCACATAAATTATGTCATGATAAGTTTGTCACTATTAAAGACATAAAAAAGCTATGTAGGGAATTTTTTTTTTTATAAACATTTTAAAATCAGAGGCACAAATATGTACTTGATGGGTATTGCAATATAAGGTTATGTTTGGGACTTGGTCACCTACACAGTGTAGAATTTATGAAGAACTGAGAAAAATATATTTTCTTACCCTGTGTAGAAACATGGTAATAATGTAAAAAAAAATAGAACTATTTTAAATATTTCTCCATTCTTTTATACATACATTTTATTTTAAAAACTATTTAAACTATCTTCAACAGATAAATAGTTTTTGATCAACTGGACTGGGGGGAAATGTTCACTGTTGAAATGTTCACTTTGTAAGCTCAACAATGTGATTGACTGTATATAAATAAGTAAATAAAGTTAAATAAAATAATTCTTTAAAAAATAAAAAACAAAAACTATTTAGAGTGACATAATAAAGTTCATCTCTAGATACAAAACTAGTTTCTGTCACTTCAGCAATGCTTTGCTTGCTGACAGTCATGCTTGTCATATTAAATATTACCAAGGTCCAGTCTAGGGGATAGGGTTGGTAGTAAGCCTGACTACGATACTGGAAGCTCCTTGGCTGATTGCAGTTTAGATCTGTGGCCAGTTGACCCAAAACAAGCCAAGTGTGAGTGTGCTCCTGAAGAACCGGTGAATGGAAGGAAGGGGATTGCAGCATAACATGACCCATAGAGGGTGCTTCTCCCTGTCCTCCTTTCTCTCCCGCATGCACATACATTGTGCATCATAAATAAAAAATACATATAATTTTCAAAACCTGTTGTTTAAACTATAGTTAAAATTTGAGCAATATGATTTAAATTCATAGAAATGTAAATATAATATATACTATAACGAAGCATTGATACTTAAAAGGATGGAGCATTTATTATTATTAAAACATTAGGGAAATATCTTTTAAAGAAGAAGACGTTATCAATATTGCATTTATTGTTACTCCGGCACTCATTGAAAGAGAAATAAAAACCTGTAGAAAATAACCCTCAGATCTTTGCATCTGTCACATGCGCTCAGATACGTAATATTTTGCGAACTACTGACTTCTGTTCCTTATTTATTTTTTCTCTTGCACATATAAGATAGAAGATATTTAAAACACAAAGAATAAAAATTTTTTAATATTATACTTCACTTATTTACTGGTTATTTCCAAATACAATATGATTTCCTACAGTGATTTCCTACAATATGAAATTTACAACATGATAATAACCATGTTTAGTTTCTGGAAACTATTGTCTTCTGTGTCTACAGTTCATACTGTCCTGGGCTTGGAGACAGACTGAGACCTGCCTGAGGTCTTCCAGTTACTTTGGTCCTTGATTCAACAAGTTGATGACAACAGCTTGTTCCTGCTGGTCAGGAGGACGCATCAACTCAACACCCAAAAGCAAGACAATACTGAGACAAGATTTTCCTTTTTCCTAAAGGGTTCTCCAGCCCATACTTACACTTCTAACAAGATACAAAGTAAGGATGCAGACACACGTGCAGCCAGTCAGAGGACTGCACTTCAGAAACTTGTGCTGAAATTATGTAGAGAGAAACTGTAGCAGCTAATATTTACACAAGACTGGGTATTTCTTCATGCTCTACATTCATGGCTTCATACAGTCCTCATAACAACAGCAGAAACTATAGCTATCCTCATTTTTCTTATGGAGAAAGATGAAATCCAAGATGGCTAAGCTAGTATGTTTCAAGGCAGTCCTAGGTTGGGAACACTTAGCACTGCTTTCTTTACCACTCAACTCTACTGTCTCCACAGTCCTTGACAGAAAAATATTAAACTACAAAGTAAATTGGAATTTGTATAGTAGACTACCATGAAAAAATTGAAAATTTTATTAGGCAGGAGACAAAAGGAATTCAAAAGAGGACTCTGGGGAACCAGCAGTTAGCGTAATGGCTATGTCGCTGGACTCCCACGTAGTCGACCGCGGTTCGTGTCCCGGACCCGGTGGCTTAAAACTCACGCCGGGCGCGTGTGCGTGCATGCCCAAGATCCCGAGAGGAGAATGGAGGAGAAGGGATTGCGGCGTGACCATCCCCCCTGGGGGGTGATTTCTCGCTTTCTGTCTCTATGTCTCTCTCTGTCTGGCGAGCGCACGCGCCATACAGTGAAAATCTCTCCAAAAAAAAAAAAAAAAGCAAAAGAGGACTCTGAATAAGTTGTATAGTTCATGTAATAAAAAAGTAACATTTTTAAAAGTGGTTTAAGTATTAGGAAGCTTGCATTTTAATTGACTATTTTTCATATGTTGATTTAACTTTTCTGACTCACTAAATAAATTTTCTTCTAGTACAACTGTATTGTCAATTAACTTTGGAAGGTGTTTTCTTCTTGATTAAGGTTACTATTTTAATTATTGTTTATGTTTCTTTAAACTTTAATATTATGTATTTATCATTTTATTAAATATTGTTATTAAAAGTATTTTACTGTAGCTATCATTTTGTTGATTTTTCTTAAAGTAGTAATACTTTATTTCTAAAACATTTACCTATGTTAGAATTGTGACTATTCTTAATAACTTCAGAATTTCTCTTAATTGTTAAAGGGTGAGAAGAAGTTTATGTAAATTTCACCTTGAGATTGTATTCCTGGCAAATATTTGAACTCACACACCATTGTATTTTTTATTTTGTTTGCTTTCTTTTTTAATGGCGGAGGGCATAAACATGCACACAAGAGAGACAGAAAGAGGCAAAGAGGAGGCGAGAGAAGACACATCTCTCCTACCTAGTCACCCCTCTATCCTGTTCCTTCAGTTCTCCCTCTCATCAGTATTTTGGGGACCAGAATTGCCAGCATGTTTTTCAAGCTGCCAGGCCAAAACTCAAGCAGTAGTTGGCCATATGGGATCCAGCTTCCTCTGCTCGGTGCTTTGCTGCTGTGCTTAACCTCTGTGCTACAGGGTCAGCTGATTTTTCTTTTTAAATATATCACTACTATCTTATTATATAATAGTTGAGTTGACATTTTCTTTCAATATGTCTATCGAATTATCAAAGGAACTATGTCATGGTCAAATCACATTAAAATTGTTCTCTTGAAATTTGATGACCTCTGGTGGAAGTGTTTTTTTTATTATTATTTATTTACATTTTTTAAATTCCATTTTCTTTTATACATTCAATCACATTATTTAGCTTACAAAGTGAATATTTCAACATGTGAACATTTCTCCCTTGTGCAGTTGATAAAACTGTAAAATACCTTCAACAGATAATACACATTTCTTTGTCCCATTGATGCTTTGTCTTTCTATTTTTCTTCTAAATATCCTTCTTCAGACCCTACGCTTTCACATACACCATATCTGGTATTTACATCTATATACTGTGTTTCTATATCCTTTAATCAATCAGTTTCAGTCACAGAGTGCAGACACTCGGTAAATATTAAGTGGAGACATACAATGTCTCTCCTTCATAGCCTTGCTTGCTTCACTCAGCAGTAAATCTTCCATATTCTTCCATTTTCTGTCAAAAGCCAGAGTTTTGTTATATTTTATAGCTGAATAGTATTCCATAGAGTATATGTGCCACAGGAAGTGGTTTTGATGCAAGAGTATTGAATAGAAAGTTATATGACATTCCGATGTGAAAAAGACAAACATCTTTATAACTGCAGTGATCAAAACCATCAAAAATGTTTTTTCACCTATGATAATGTGGTTCTGGCTATTAATAAATATTATATATGCAAAAATCCTGTGTATAACAAAATCCACAAATTTCAGGCAGACAGTATTCTGTGCATACTTTGATAACATTTTACTGAAAATGTGTTTACATATCTTCTTCATCCACTAGAACAGTAGTTTCCAAAGAGTAAAAACTTGTTACAATCTGTTCTATGTTTTATCCTTAGTACTCAGAAAAAGGTTTATGGTATCATCCAATAAAATAATTATTAAAAGGACAAATGCGTAAAATATACTGTGATTTATTGATAATCTCAAAATATCCCCCATAAGAAGAGTTCAGTAAACGTATGTAAACTAATTTCAGCATTTATATCCAAACTGCAGAGTCCCAGGCTTATTATAAATACCATGGAGAATGTCAAAATACAGCTTTAATTTGTCTAGTTATTTAATTAATTGTTAATTTGTATTTCCTGGGAAATTTTGCTCCATCTACTGTATATTCTTCAGTATATGTGTATTACAAGAAATGCTTTAGTGAGTTAGACATTTATTACTTATTTTATTAATGCCATCTATTTGTCCATTTTAATCTCTAAATTGAAATGAATAATTACATTTATTAAAATAGGAAATCTTTACAAAGAGTTTAGGTGTTAAAGTTTACTTATACATTTATTTTTTGTCTAATACCAGTTTTACCAATTTGCTTTTGTTTTTTATCATTTAACTCTAGCTGGAAGAATATAATTAATATATATTTGGCAAGCTATAAGAAGGCATAAAAAGCATTTTATTAAAGTATTAGGAGGGACCAGCAGGGGGCGTGGTGGTTATGGTGCTGGACATTCCCACATGGCCAACCGAGGTTCAAGTCCCGGACCTGGTGACATGCTCTCTCACCTTCCTTCTCTTCTCTCTGTGCATCTCTCACTGGTCAAATTAAAATGAATGAATGAATAAATAAAATTAAATAAATTAATATTTTTTAAAAAAAGTATTAGGACATAAAAATAAGGAACATAGGGAGATTGTACAAATTTCATAGTATATGTTCAAAAGTTGTATTTTCTGCTCATTTCCAGCTTCATATGTTTTAAACAAATTTGTAGCCAAATTGTGATTCAGAGTGAAGCAAATGCTACAGCAAAAGGTCATTCTGCAGAAATAACAGTATGCGAACTTCCTCTTCTCTGAGTGAGTTAATGCGTGATGCAGATGTCTTCCCCATTTAGATAAGAGAAGATAAAGGAAATTGTATTGCAATTTTAATATTTCCTTTGTCACTTCAAATAAAACCCATTAATGCTGGGGCTTTTACAGAACTGTCCTACGTGAACAAAGAATGCAGCCAGGTTATTAACTAAATGTAATTGCCTGGTGATAACAGACCCTTTGAGTCTCTATTTGATGCTTATTTAACTTCAACAAAGCTATCAATTAGGGACACCACATTTAAAGCAAGTGGGAAAGTTACTCGTGGACACTTGAAACAAAAAAGTGACACTTTAATGAAATAGTACATATCATTTTTACAATATCAAACTCATACTTTAGTATTTTTTAAAAGGAAAGAACTTAATACATGTTTTTTGGTCCCCTGGTGTCAAAAGATATGAAGCAAATGGATATGCCCAAATTTCCTGTGCCATGAGATCCAGAGAGTCACGTGGCCTCTGATTCTGGCAAATCTGTCTGAATAGCTCAGTTAGGGTTGTAGTAGGGGGGCCTCCAGGACCAAGGAAGATAACAGACGTGCATAAAACTTAAAGAAGCACGTACAGCCTGTGGGGACCTTGTAGCCCTGTCCCCATAGCAGTTAGCCATTCTTAGTGACCTTGCAGCCCTGATAGCAACCTAGCAACTCTGTATCTTCATGTAAGCTTGTGCATCTAACAGCCCAGTAGCCCCATACACGCCTGCATAATTCTGTAATATTCTCCCCAATCAAAAGTATGTAAAAGTGTAATATAACCATACATGGAAGACAAAGAAGTTAAAACAAATAAAAGGGGGAGCCCCAAAAATCTGGGATTCAGCCTTTGTATGTAAATCTGCTGAGCTGCTGCTAACACACAAATAAACAGATTTCCTGCTAAAGCCTCGGTGTCCGGCCTCTGTCTCACTGAATGTCCCCCAACAGTGCCACACAACAACCATGTCGGCGTGTGTGGGTGCTACTCATGTTCTCAGCAAGGAAATGCACTAATTAGCTAATTAAGACATTACAGGATAAAAATGTTGTTTACTGGTTTTATAAGTTTGATAATTAATTTTGAAATCCTGAATCTAGAGCAGTCTGTGTTAACAAATATTACTCTTATTTGACACTGACTAGGTTGGAAAGAAACCTTAGTCACAATTTCACCTTGTGTTTAGGGTGTTATTTCCCTCTAACCATTACTCACATTTTATTCAGGGATATTTTCCTAAGTGAAAAACAGTAGAAATTGGCATCATACCAAGTAGGCTGATTCAGCAAGAATGCACCTGGCAAATGCAAATAATTTTCTTATATACTTTGAGGTTTTCTGCAGTGAAAAGCTATGATAGGTCACATAGTAACTGGGGACAAAATGCTCATGAAAATTAGACTTTACTACTTGAGTGTGCTATATTATCTATGTTGATTACTTCATAGATAAATAAATCTTTGATATATAAATCATGAAGATAAGACTTCATTTTTAAGTTAATTTTTCTTATAAATTTTCTCACTTGTGGAGTTAAAAATTAAACTTACACATATACCACAATGGCTGCTAAATCATTATGGGTAGTTGATTTTAGAAATAGAAACACTGGGGCCAGCAGGTGGTGTGGTGGGTAAGGCATTAGATTCCACGTGGTGGACTTTATGGTTTGAGTACTGGATCCGGTAGCCTGAAAATCATGCCAGGCAGGTGTGCGTGCATGCCCAAAGTCCTTGAAAGGAGAATGAAGGAGAAGGAATTGTAGTGTGGCCATCTCCACTGGAGGGTGATTTCTCTCTTCCCCTCTGTCTCTATCTAACACGTGCATGTACCCTATGGCAAAAAAAGTCTAAACAAAAACAATAATTAGAAATACTATTTTAAAATGTGGGAGTAAATTCAATAAGAGACAAACTAATTTAAAATACACTTCTATAGGTATATTCTAAAAGTCAAGCGCTTTAAAGACAGTATCCATCATAACCATGTGAAACAACAAATATTTTCACCAGCCTTTGGCTGAGATAGGAGAACAGGCCTTTTCTCCAAAATGTTGATGGCAAACTAAAGTGTACTGAGTTCCTGTAATGGTCTATCAACTATGCTAAATGTATATTTTAAACCATTTCCTATAAAATAATTTAACATAGTAGATTTATCTATACCATAGATATATTTCCATAAAAGGGGAAGAAAAAGCTTGACAACTTTCTGAAGTCAAACATCTTGTAAGTAACAAATGTGATAGACTCCCAATTCCATGCTTCCTGCTTGTCCTAAATTTGGTAGAGATTATAAGTAAATTATTACATTATGGGATAATCTTCAGGTTTTTATTTATTTTTATTTATTATTATTTAGATTTCATGACAATTATTATGATTCTTCAGGGTTTGTTAATTTTTTAACGTATAACCCTTAGAATGGTCACATACAATACAAATTAAAGACTATCTTCCATATCCCCATTATTTCTTCTTGGTTAACAAAACCACTAATAGTGATGATTTACAATGCGTGACTAACAGAAGAAGAAGTTATTTGAAATCTCAGTCTTGATTGCACAAAATTACTAATAGTTTGTAACATTTTCAAATCAAAATGAAAGTGAAATAATAGCCTAAAAAAATAAAGCCTTTCAGTTACGATGTTTGGTTTGGTTTTTGTTTGTCTGTTGGGTGTGGGGGTGTTGATCATGTTGGGGCAGGCAGATAGCCAAGCATGAACAGGGATGAGGGAAGAAATCTCTGTGGCCATCAGATAAGGGAATGTAACCAAGGACATCCTGAAAAGACAAAAGGGGCTAAGCCACCTGGACATTACTGAACCGTTGCAGGCCCACAGTGGCTGCACAGGACCTCTCTGTGGTGGCAGTAATGAGTTGAAATGCTATGACACCTAGTAGAAAGTGTGCAGTGCTAGGCAAATAAAGATAACATCTAGCTACACCTACATTGGGCTGTGGTCAGACCAGCAACCCCAGAGAGCAGGTGCAATCCCACATAAATAATCAGATTCACAGTGCAGCGCAGTTCAGGGCTGTTCCCAGTTAGGTGATCCCCCTCCATTAACTCTTCTGGAGTATACTTTTGCTTAATAAATCTTTTGCTTGCTTGGCTCACACTTATCCTTTCTCTTGGCTTAATTATTTCCCCAAGCAGACAAGAATGTATGAGGTTTTCAATCATCCCACCTACCGTAGGTATCAAAAACATTAAGGAGGACTTATACTAAGTATTAAAGATAGCCTACCTCTCTTTGCCTTGGGGAAAAGGGAGTTTATATCTGGTCACTGAAGAAGAATGTTTACTTATTTTACTATCACACTATTAAAGAAGAAAATGTCACCTTGTCAAATGTTTAACAAGAAATCAATGGGTTTATGTTGTCTAAAAAGTCAGAGAAGGGTCTAAATATCAAAATTATTATAAATTTTATAAATAATAATTCAAAAAATTATATACTAGGGAAAAAATTACATTTATTTACAAAATTCTTATTGTAAGAAAACACCAAATCTGGGAATCAGCAGTTGGCATGATGGCTATGTCACTGGACTCTCACATAGTTAACTGCAGTTCAAGTCCTGGACCCGGTGGTTTAAACTCACGCCGAGCACATGTGCGTGTATATTCAAGATCCCAAGAGGAGAATGGAAGAGAGGGGATTGTGGTGTGGCCATCCCCCCGGGCAGTGATTTCTCACTTTCTGTCTCTCTGTCTCTCTCTCTTTGTCTTTCTGGCAAGTGCACGCACCCTATAGCAAAAACCTCTCCAAAAAAAAGAAAGAAAACACTGAATCAGAATGTAAACTAAATATAATTCTATATTTTTGTAAATTCTATTTAGTATTCTCTATTATTTAATGTAATTTATTTTGTTAAAACCCTTCCTTTAAGCAGATCATATATAAAAATAACATGAAATGTAAAATTTCAAAAATAAAACTAAATGTGATATAAATTGATACAAAGTTCTAAGGACTTAACAATGTGAAGAATACCAAGATACCATTTATTAAAAATACTAATTATAACATGGAATTTACATTGTAATTCTTAAGACTAAGAGCCAGAAAATTATTATGAAATCTTAGTTTTTAAAAACTGCATAAATTTCATATTTGTAAATGTAAGTATAAATTTTGTAGGATTAAAAGAAGCTACATAATATCCTGAATCAAAAGTGGACTTTCAGGGCTGGCAGGTGGCATGGTGGCTAAGGTGTTGGACTCCCTCATGGCTGACCATGGTTCAAGTTCCAGACCTGGCAGCTTGTTTTCTCATTCTCCCTTTCTTTATCTCTGTGTCTCTCTGGTCAAATTAAAATAATTACAGATAGAATTAAATAAATAATTTTTTAAAGTGTATAAACACCTACATCACAGAAATGGTTAATTATAGTATTTCCACATGATAGAATGTTATTGAGACATTAAGATCACATTGTCAAATTAATAATATTCCCTATAAATGCACATGCTTATATTTGAATGTGAGTTTATCCGTGGGATTGTTATATGTTGTGTAGATTTTTTTAAGGCACCAAAATGTTAATGGTGGTTTTCTCATATAATGGGATCATGTGTATGTTTTCTTTTTTTGATGCCCTCTGTTTTCCAAATTTTATACAGTGAAATAAATTACTTTCAAAATCTTTAAAGTAATAAACATACTTTGAAAAAGAAAAATTGCAAATTAAAAAAAAAAGTGTACTTTCTTAATTCACCAGTTACAAAGTCACAGGGATACCTCTTTTGAAACCAAAATTGAGCAACAAACTTATTACTCTCCTTCAAATATGGCAGTTTTCACACGGAGGCGAAGAGTTGTAGGGTAACAAAGTGAATGGAAAATGGTCTAAGGAATTTAGTAGACATGGACTTACAAGTCAAGCCCACAGTGTTCTTCCCATGGAATTGAAACAAGTTCCAGAACATTTATAAACCTCCGTTTGCTTGTCTTTTTCACAGCAATAACACTACCATGTGAAACCCACCGAGCACGGTGGATGGCACACTGAAGGACTTAAATCAATGTAGCTATTTTCAAACAACTTTGCAAAGTGGTGACGTTATGTGTTGAAGGCACCTTGCTGCATGAGCACGTCATACCTTCAGCAGTATGCAAACAACCAGAAGACTAAGTGGGTCAGCAGGATAATACTTAACATGAAACTCTTACCCATACCCTGCCACAATAATAAGATTTTTTATGAGTCTTTCCAGCAGAATGTTTAAGTGTACAGTGAGCTTTAGATTTATATTTGGCATCTGCAGGTGAACACAACTTCCAGAAACATTCTAGGTCAGTACAACCCAGCACCTTGTGGTCCACAGGGCAGGCATAGGAACAGAAGCCATGAATACACATTGGCTAAACAATATGCATATAAACAACCACAGAGTCAATTGTATTACACATTTAAAGCAAAATCTGAATAGGTTTAAAATCATTTAAATATTATATAAACATGATATTCTGTATGAGATAGTATAGTCTATCTTCTTTCATAAGCAGATGAAATGGATAAAACCAATTTAGTACAATACAACCATGGTACCCTACGTGACATAGAAAGATAAAATCAAAACAATAAAGTTAATTATTGAGATGCTAATATAAATCATGGAAAATGCAAACACTAACTTTATAATTGGCCATCACTTCACCTAAATGCTTAGGCTTCTTTACAAAGAAGAACAGTATTATTTAAGAATCATCATCTACCTACAAATAGTGACATTCGAAGAATTAGGGTAGAAAAGAATTATAATTTCAGCAAGTATTTGCTCTCAGATACAACTATTGTCCTCGTCTAGAAAATATTCTCAGATAGGGAGTCTTACACAAATGACCATCAGCATACTTTGAATATATTACCTCATAATATATCTTGTAGACAAATAACTAATTTGGATTTTAGCTCTTTCTAAAATGTCTATCAGATCAAAATCTTAGCTTGTAGTATACATAAGCTGACTCCTTGACCTTCTGAATGCATGGGAACACAGGCAAAACCGTCAGCCAGAAGCTGGCACAGGTCTTCAGATTGAGTTACAGTGAATTAAACTGAGCTGCATTGCTGGAAGAAATACGTACATGCAGAGGCAGTTGTGTCTGGGAATGGCAGGAGTTTGCTTAGATTTACCTTTAGCATCTGTAGTTTAGACGTCAAATGACATACTAGTTGATATCACCTAATCCTTCACCTGCATTGTGGAGCCTTTTGTTTGTTTGTTTCTTTGTTTTTCAATTTGTTATAAGGTGTGTACACTTGCCAGAGAGACAGAGAGAGAGAGAGACAGAGAAAGTGAGAAATAACCCACCCCCCTCAAGGAAAGGGTGGAATGGCCATACCACAATCCCTTCTTTTCCATTCTCCTCTCAGGTTTGGGGGGCATGCATGGATACACACCCAATGTGTTTTTCAAGCTGCTGGGTCCAGGATTTGAACTGCAGAGATGGCCATGTGGAATCCAGTCACCTTAACCATGACCCTGACTGGCTCTATTGAGTTTTTCAGATACCTTTCTAATGCTGCGGTAGTAAGTTGAAATTAAATAAAAAAGGAAAGCAGGATTTATGAAAGAGACAGAAGTGGGACTGAACGTGTTTTCCAGAATTAACACAGAAGGAACATGGGTTGATATATTCTGTACACACTGTGTTTTTGTTTATTTTTATTTTTCTAGAACAGGAACAAACAAAAAATAGAAAAGGAAAAATAGTATATTTCAATGATATTACTATGTTACCAACTTTTACTTTTTTATTCTTTATTATCTTTAGTTGGGAGACAAATTATTAGATTATCAATAGGGTCTTTTTTTACACTCTAAGTAAGAGTATCTTTTCATCATGAAACTTTAAAGTGTCTAAGACTTACTAATCTGAAAGCAATCTGAGACAAAGAAAATAAAACCAGAGAGTGAGTAGTAATAGAATTAATTCTGGAAGGCTAAACTATTCTATAAAAATTAATGATGAGATACAGTATCCCAATGGGAAATTTACACATCATTGCATTATTTTGGTCCAGAACATTCAAATTTTTTTTACTTTTGTGGTCCTCTCCCCCTACCTCTGTTGCCCCTAAAAAAATAATTTCTGCATGTTTAGCCATTACCCAATATATTATGTTGTCAGGAAAGTCATGGTGTATTTTCCTGTTTCTCTACGCAAAAATGCATCATGGCTTTCCTGACAACCCAATAATTTCCTCACAGATGTGAGCTTGTCTTTTAGAGCAACTAAAATGCATAGAGCAGATTCTCATCATGATAAAAAAAAAAAACTCTCAGAAATCTAACTGTAATAAAATACTTAAGGAAATAGATAAATCATATATATCTAGGGTTTTTTTTCTAGCTTAGTATTGGAGACAATTTTTTGCTTCTTAATTCTAAACATAACCACCCTTGCTCTTTACAGAAGTAGCACACTGAAAAAATTAGACATAACCTTAAAAATTGTTTTAATGGTGGACATTTTACTACTCTTGCAATGAACGTTTTACCTCCCTTGAGTTACATAACTGCCTTCAGGGATTTAAAAAATAATTATTTCAGTAAAAGGATTTACAGCTCCAGAACTTGCATAATTTCACACAAGAAAAATTAAATCAGAATTACATAAATATATCACTACAAACGCAGTTGGCCCTGAGGCGATGCTTGGGAAGAGGGACCAGTGCAGCCTGCAGCAGTCTGGCTGGCCTCGAGCTTCCTTGTCCTCTACAGGCTCGCTTAAATGGCTCTTGGGAGTAAAACCAGCAGCACATACACTACACACAGGGCTGAAAAACCTTAAAGATAAGAGGCAGTAGAATATTCTAGCAGGACCTCAAGCAGAGTGTGAAAATGAATGGAAAGAAATACACAGTGTTAAAAGCAAGAGAGGTCGAATAATGTCTCACACAGGCTTGGCCTTTAGTGAAGTGAAGTGATCCGTGGAGAAAATCAGAACGGGTGAGTGAGATGAGGATTACCTGATTGTGCGGTCCTTATTTGTCACACTGTCTGATGTCTGGACATTTCTCCTTTCCAAACAAAGATCCTGGAAAGGGATTTTTAGAAGTCCTTCCAAATCCTTAGAAGCCTTTCTGATTTCCTGGTCAAACTATGGCACTCAGTCATGATTCTTTGTATGATGTCAAATAATATTAACTGTGAAGTAGCCTGAACTCTCATTATTATCCCCAAATATCTTGATATTTCCTGTTGAACTTTTGTGCATGTAATTTTAATTTATTATTTTAATTAAAATTAATTTAAATGAACAGTATGTAATTCTAATTACACTTTATTTTTCACTTCTCTACCATTCCCAACATAAACACCCACACTGAGAGCCAAGAATCAGTGACTCTGTCTGTCATATCTACTCTGTCCTCAGACGCTGTATGGTCTGGAATGGAAACGCAGGCCAATAACAGATTTGCTCATTTAATTAGTGCCATATGCCAAACCTAGGGCAGTGGAAATTAAGATAGCTTTCCTTGAGAGACTACTGGCAGTATTTGCATTTTTTTAAGTGGTTAAATTAATAATAAGCAATTAGATCAGAATCTTACAAATATAGATGTCTTTATAAGATACCAGATAATATATAAAGAATTTAACCAGAAAACAAAATTTTTAACAATAAGTTTTTTTTTTTAAGGGAAACTTTTGCAGTAGGACACGTGTGCTTGCCAGCGAGACAAAGAGAGACAGAAAGTGAGACATCACTCCCCGGGGGGATGGCCACCCTACAATCCCTTCACCTCCATTCTCCTCTTGGGATTTTGGGTACTCACGTACATGTGCCTGGCATGAGTCTTAAGCCTCCATGTCCATAATGCAAACTGCAGTTGACTACGTACGAGTCCAGTGACATAACCATTATGCCATTTGCTAGTTCCATGTAAGAGACTTACTTTAATAAATCTAATACATAACGCTGACATTGCTAGAATGTGTCTTTTATAAGAACAGAGCTCAGGTGAATTTGATGCAATGAGGTGTAAATTAAACAGAAGATTTAATCATGTAGTTTATTCTAATTCATTTTACTACCTTAAATTATTTAAAAAAGCAACTCAGCAAATTCTTTCTTTTCCTTCTTCCCTCCTTCCTTCCTTAATTCACTCTCTTCCTTACAGTGAAATTAGGACACATTTGTTTCTGAGTCAGTATTACATATATGAGGCTTAGAACACTATAATGTAAGTAGTCTTTTCTCCATAGATTAAAAAAAGTTTTAAATTTGTAGGAGTTATACTGATACTGTGAACCACCTGCATTTATGATCTTGACATTATTTTCAATGAAACAGAAAATCCAGACTCTTTTTGGACCACTAATTTTTTTTTTCTTTAATGTTTACACCAAACTGTCCTCAACTTTCTGCTTATGTTGTTACTAATTTACCTAAATAACTTTGATCACTTTTTTTTTTAATTAACACCAGCATCAATTAAAGTAGGCACTTGTGAAAGAGGAAGACACATTCTTAAAAGTTGAATGCTATGTCACCAATAATTTTTGCTACTTATGTCATAAGAATGATTAATATCAAAATTTAATAACCATACGTAAACACGGAGCATCAACTGCACTAGGAGAAAACCATCTATGATTGGATCAATATTTTTGTCCTCACATCTGACTGTGTAAGCAAGTTTCCCAGCCAGAGTTCTACAGTGTTCTTGATAGACATGGCAATAAGGTAACACTGCAAACCTTTAAAGATACGTGGCAATGTTCCAGTCAGAGGTTTCTTAGGCATGGGCTCTTTACTTTTCTCTTTCACTCTTTCTCTCTTTTTTTAGAGAGATTTTTCTTGTAAGTCATTTGTACTTGCCAGAGAGACAACAAGACAGAAAGTGAGAAATCCGCCCCCTCGGGGGTTTGGCTATGTCACAATCCTGTCTCTTCCATTCTCCTCTTGAAATTTTGCATATGAACACATACATACCTAAAGTGAGTTTTAAGCCACTGCGTCCGGGATTCAAACTGCTGTTGACCACATGAGAGTACAGTGCCTTAAATACAATGCCACCTGCTGGTCCTGGCACTGACTTTTATGTGTGTGGCTACTGATGATGTAGAAGTGGGAATTTATGTAGTATAAGTGCCTAAGTTTAATATTAACCAACGTCATATACCATGATGGAGATCATTAATAATATAAAAATTACCAAGAGAAATATTTTAGTTTATTGACATAAACCACCTTCTTCTAGTCAGTTCTATTCTAATAAAAGTATCTAAGTCATAATTGAAGCTACTGAAGAGTAGAAAACTATGTATAAAACTATGTATCTACATAGTAGCAAGAAAGTATATAAAATATTTAAATAACAGGAGATAAAAAATCTATTTATAAATGGCATTTTCAAATAATAGAGATTGTGGAAATTTATCAGGAAAATTAAACAAAGATTTCACATCTATTTTTGCAGATTTTGTGCATTTTCAATCAGTTTTGTTTTTGTTTTTGTTTTGTTTTGTTTTGTTTTTGCTACAGGGCATGTGCGCTCGCCAGAGAGACAGAGAGATAGAAAGTGAGAAATCACCCCCCAGGGGGGATGGCCACACCGCAATCCCTTCTCCTCCATTCTTCTCTCGGGATCTTGGGCACGCACGCACACACGCCTGGCGTGAGTTTAAGCCACAGGGTCTAGAAATCGAAACGCGGTCGACTACATGGGAGTCCAGAGACATAGCCATTACGCTAACTGCTGGTCCTGAGAGTTATGTATTTTTCAAATGATTATTGACTTATAGCTATCGACAAATTTGCAAGTTGCCACTTGGGATAACATATCCTTATTTTTACTCTATAGAAGTTTTCAAGTGCTCAGTTTTTTCCCAAAATTACGTTTAATATTTTGAAATGTACCGAATGATTTATTTCACATCTTCAACAAAAAAATTCCTACCCAGAGTCCACCATAAAGCATTCTTAGGTAAATGAAATAGTTAAAGGAAATTAATTCTCTCTTTTTTATTTGATTCTCTTCAAGTTTAAATTTTAATAATTTGCTATATCTTATAATGTAGAAATATAATCTTTCGAGCTTCTCTAAGGTGTTCTCCTTTTCTTTTTTTTAAATTAATTAATTTTTTTTTTTTTGGAGAGATTTTCACTGTAGGGCGCGTGCGCTCGCCAGACAGACAGAGAGAGACAGAGAGACAGAAAGCGAGAAATCACCCCCCAGGGGGGATGGTCACGCCGCAATCCCTTCTCCTCCATTCTCCTCTCGGGATCTTGGGCACGCACGCACACGTGCCTGGAGTGAGTTTTAAGCCACCGGGTCCGGGACGCGAACCGCGGTCGACTACGTGGGAGTCCAGCGACATAGCCATTACGCTAACTGCTGGTTCCCCCTTTTCTTTTTTTTTAATATAGATCACTTTCTTTAGGTTGTGGCAAACCTTACCTGTAAAATGCAGCTGCCACACTTCATCTGTTTTTTTAAAAAAAGGAATAAGGAATTTTTTTAAAAAAATAATAAGGAATTTGATTCATGAGCACAGTATTTAATTTTAATTGCTCTACCAGGATTATTGTTTATATGTTTGTTGGTTTTGTTTGGTTTTGCCAAAACAAAAATGAAACAGAAAGAAAGAGAGAGAGAGAGAGAGAGAGAGAACTCCCCCCAAGAGACATGTTGATGGCACAATCCTTTTTCCTTTAATTCTCCATCCTGTCAGGATTCAGGATTTGGGACATGCATGCACATGTACCTGGAGTGTTTTTCAAGACCCCAGGACTGGGACTTGAGCCTTGGTTCGCCATGCTACAAAGCAAGTGCATACTTTTAAAATATTTTATGAACTATTACAAATTATTCTGTAGAAAATGTCAATATCTTCTAAATTCGCTATGTGTTTGTACATGTGTGTGTGGTGTGTGTGCTGGTACACACTGGAGAGCATATGCACTTTTCAGAGAGAGGAGACAGAGAAACAGGGGAGGGAGAGGGCAAAGCAGCCCCCATGGAGGATGGTCAAGCCACAATTCCTTCTTCTTAACTTCTCCTTTGGGGATTTTGGTCAGACACACACATACCAGGCACTAGGACTGGAACTGGAACCTCGAGGTTGACTGAATGAGAGTCAGCTGCCTTAGCCACTAAGCCATGGCCAGTCCTGGATTTGAAAATGTAATGGATTAACCTGTTTCATAACCTTTACTTTTGTTTCATAACCTTTACTTTTGCTTCATAACTGTTAACTATAACCAGTTATAGTCTGTTTTTAAAATTTTTAAAGCTATTTATTTGTATATGTTTCCTCTTTATTCTTGATTAATTTTGATAACATTTTTCATTTGATTAAAAATCCAGCGAAATTCTGTGGTCGTCATTACATTTTTTTCTCTCTCTCTACATTGTCCTCAATGGTATGGCTTTTATCACCTCATGGAGTCCTGCTCCCGCACACCACTGCCCATATATGAATCCAGACATTGTCAGTCCCTTGACAATAGCTCCTCTGTTTTGTGTTTTTGTGTTTTGGTGAATGGTGAGATTTATTGTCCACTAAACAACCTCTGTTTCTAAGTGGATTTTATCTCCACCTGCTGAGTCTAGAGCTGAGGAGGGAGATCAATGAGTACTATGATAGTCCTGACTTGACAAGAATATGGCATACATGTTGCTACATCAGCAATCATTTTATGTATGAAAATAGAAATAATCTGTCCTTTTGATTTTAGCATAACATCTAATACAAATATTTTTTATGTTTAGTTGAGATTTTTTATTAAACCAGAACCTTAAAAGGATCAGATACATAATTAGACTATAAAACACTTTCATTTTCCTAAATACATCAGCAATCATTTTATGTATGAAAATAGAAATAATCTGTCCTTTTGATTTTAGCATAACATCTAATACAAATATTTTTTATGTTTAGTTGAGATTTTTATTAAACCAGAACCTTAAAAGGATCAGATACATAATTAGACTATAAAACACTTTCATTTTCCTAAATTACTAATGGCCCATTGGCAGCATATAGTTCTGAAACAATACTCATCTAACAGCATCTGAATGACCCAGAAAGTTAATGTAATTTTAGAAGTATCTAATATAGTCCCAAAGAATCACTGTAAGAAAGTGGGTCACTCCATAAGCAAACCTCTCATCCCAAAGAATAGCAGTGATAAAAATGATTAAGAAAAAAATATTGCTGCATGTGTGTAGAGGCAAGCAACTGTGTTCATGAGCCATGAACCATCTCATTTACTTTTTTTAAAAAAAATACTAGGTCTTTAAAAGTATTTATGATCGCAGTTGGCAGTATTAAAATAAATTTCATTTAAAATTTGCTAAAAAACTTTCAAATATATTTTCTCACCTGATCATTTTTTTCAATATTGTTAGACAGAGTATAGATATGTTTTTAAATCATATATATTGACACGCATGCATAAGGTAAAGTGAATTTTGCACATTTTCATACAAGTCTTTTCATTCATAATATACTATTCTATTTACTTTAGTGGATACATACAAAGGCTTTTATTTTTCTTATGATGATAGAATAACTATTGGGTAAATAGAAACACTATAAAAATAGCATTTTTTTTACTTACCTTACCTACTGTTAGCTAAAACAGAATTTTTTTCTGTAAATATGGTTCTTTAAGATATATTTTATATTATTTTCATTTTGGCTAAAATTCAAAATTTCTTATTTGCAATGTATACAAATGTGGGTCACTATTCATGCATAGGAACAATGAAATAAATCTAATGTGTAGCTTAAAAATCCTTAATTATGATAAAGCATACTAAAGTGGAATGTTATGATTTAGCATTCAACAATCTGTACTGATGATTTTCATTTTTAACTGTGTCTTTGAGAGTTTAGCTTTCAGAAGAAATCACAAATGAAAAAAAAATGTATGTACCACCGTTTTCAGAATTCCTTTGGATAATTGAGAGAAACGTTGCTATAAATTTGTAAGTAGAGCAATTAAATATAATGCTTAAAGGTAAAGGTTATGTTATCAGGGAACTACTGTGTCAAAATGATCCTGGTTCCTCCATGTTTTAATGCTCTAAAATATTTTAAAAGTTTGATTCTCATTAAGACTCAAAATGTTGAATTTTAAAACTCCTCCTTCAGTTAAATATTACATAATATATCCTTTAGTATTTCAGTGACTACTTTAAATGTATTATATACCAACACATATAGAATATGTGACTACGTCTTATTATATGTACACACCACACAGGAGCACTGGACATAGAGTAGTAAATAAAACAAACAAGAAATGACCCTGTCCTTGCATGTGGTGTCTATATCTGGTAGAAAGTAAGTCTGTGAAACAGAACATAGTCTTGTATACAATTAGGAAATTATATTTGGTAGGTGACATGAATTAAAAGCTCAGGAAGCTATGAGAGTAAGGGTGAAGTTCTGTGTGAACTTTTTGTGGCATTCAGAGGAAATCTCATTGTCACCTAAAGCAAGAGAAAGAAGTCAAGGGAGGGATGATGAACACAATGTCCTGGCCATAAAGAAAGGGACTGTGCTAAACTATAGCTATGGGCAGAGCTTTATGGGTTCAGGAAATAAAAAAAAAGAAAGAAAGTAAGAAAGAAAGAAAGAAAAATCAATGCTGCTGAAACAGAAGAAATCAAGTGCACAGAAAGCCACTCAGAAGGCTTATGCCATCCTAAATTTCTCAGGTCAATGTAAGAAGTTCAAAGACTTCTTCTAAATTTAATGAGAAGCTATTGAAAAGTTCTCACTTGGACAGTGACATAAATTGTGTTTCTAGGAGACAACTGTTTAATGGAGAGGATGTGCTGAAAGTGGAGACAGGAGTGAAAAACTATTATAGCAGTCCCGGGTAGAGATGATGGTAATATTGACCAGCATGGGGGCAGAAGGTGAGTGGGAGGGAATTAAGGGAAAACGAGAAAAGTAAAACATTTAAGGGACACAAAAATGGAAAATTATTTGTTAATGATAATGTCTATGGTAATATCTTTGACAGAATCAATATACAGTATCCATGATGGGAAAATTCACTGGTGTGCTGAAATCATACACAAAGATTGAATGTAAAAATAATATATATTTTTAAAATAAAAAAAAGAAAGGTGGAGAGGTTTAAAGCTAGATGGAAATTGAACAGAATTTAATGATTTAATAGGAAGTAGTAGAAGAAAATGTCAAGAACTTAGTTTCTGAAAAAGTACTTAGTATCATATTCAACTACTATAAACAATGATAAAGGCAAGGCAAAAGGTATTTTAAAAGGTTTAATAGTATGGTTGACTACATTGAGCCATACCATGATCTTAAGAAAAGGGAAGAATGTGAAGGTAGACTACAATGGGCCTGGATTTATGCCTGGGGGAATCTTCAAATAGCAGCACAGAGAAGTAGAGACAGCACTGTCTCAACAGTGAAGGGAGCACTCAGAGGTCAGAGTTTGAGGATGGGCGAGTAGCCAGGATTTAGATGGTAACATACCAGAGAGAAGTAAAGTGCTGTAGACATCTGCATAAAGTGTACCTGAGGTCTCACACAATTCCTAAGGGGCCAAGGGCAGGGCGAGTCCAGGAGATCACACAGAAAACAGATACAGAGAAGCTAAGAAAGAGCTCAGCTTCCAGAGGTCTTGCCCTACTAGGGAAACGTTGAAGCTCCTTCCCAGTCAGAGTGGAGAGACACATTACGTTAGACTTTAGTTGAGACTCTAGAAACAGTATTGCCTCAAGTAAAAGCATGCCTTCGTGGTGAGAGCCTGCCTTAATGCCAGGATAAATTAAAATAGATCTGTGCTTAGTGGCTTAAATACAAGAATTGACTGAAAGTGGTGATACTCTATGACTTAAAGATTTGATAGAATACAATTCAATAATCTTAAAGAATGAAAACGTAACTCAGAGTTTTTGTGTCATATTATACACAATGTCCAGTGTGCAGTTGCGAATTACGCATACCCCAAAATCACTTATAAGTCATTGATAATTTAAAAAACTAACCACCAGTGCAAACAGATATAAAAATGCAGATATCGGAGTTAGTCAAGGATTTCACAGTAGATATGATTTACGCATTGTGGAAAATGTAGAAAAACATTATGGACATACTGAATGAATAGGTGGAATATATTTCCACAAAATTAATTCATGTAAAAGAGTCAAATGGAAACAGTGAGTTTAATGGCCAACTGTATACAACAGAAGACAAAACTATTATTTGGAAGTCAATAAAAGATCAATAATACTATCAAATTGTAGTGCAGAGTTAAGAACACCACCAATAACAACAACTAAAAACAAGAATGTAAAAGGTGATGTCCATAATTAAAAGGGTGTGAAGCAAGGCCCCAGGAGAAAGGAGGAAAGAACAGAATAGGAGCAATGGATATGATTTTCGCAATCTCTTAGGAGTATCAGCCTAGACTCAATACATTACATTTTGCAAAACCCAACCAGGTTATATGTAAAGAAAATATCACAGGAGCCTGCAAGTGGTATGGTAGTTAAGGCAACGGGCTCCCACATGGTGAGCACAGTTCGAGTCCCAGACCTGGCAGCCTGAAAATCACAACAAGCACATATGTATACATGGCCAAAATCTCAGAAGACTGGAGGCAAAGGAACTGAGGCATGACCCTCTCCCCAGGGGGCGATTTCTCACTTTCCGTCTCACTATGTCTCTCTTTCAGGCAAGTGTGTATGCCCTATTGCAAATACCTTAATTAGAAAAAAAGAAAAGAAAAGACAAAAAAAGGAAAAAAAAAAAGAAAAGGAAATAAAGAAAGAAAAGAAAACATCACAAACTGCTAAAACCAAAATCAAGAAAAACAAAAATAGAAAAGTTGAGTGCAATGAGTGTACCTGTAGGTCGCATCCCAACTACTCAGGAGGCTGAGGCAGGAGAATTGCAATATTAACGAGATTTTGTCTGAAAAAGCACTACGCCGTGCGTGCGCACACACACAGCACACACACACACACACACACACGCACACGCAGCACACAGCGCACCACACCAAAAATTAGACTAGTCATGTGAAAGAAAAATAAAGATGACAGAGACTTGAGGGATAATGAAATGTAACTGATTTATATTTAGAAAAGAGAAAGTGACAAAATTATAGGTCAGGAGACATACACCCAGATATAGCAAGAACTGCATTAAAAGTAAAATGATTAGACAATTCTAGTTAAAGGAAACCTTTCATGGTAGATAATAAATGTAGACTGAATTATATTCTATTTATAAAAAAATAATAACCTGAAATAAACAGAGACTGACGGATAGAAGAGCATTATAACCATTCAAATAGTAAACAAAGAAAATAGATAGGCTCTGTTAGTATCAACAAAAATAGACATGGGTAAAGGGGTTTTATGAAATTCCACATACAACATTCAGAACTCTCTGTTTTAGATACTCCCAGATACCTAGTAAGCTAACCATATTCACCCTACTCTGCTTTATAACACTAGACATTACTCCTCTTAGCTGTAATTTTATTTCGGTTAATCAATATTCTTTTATTTCCCAAATAAAAGAATATTCTCTGTGGATGTGTGTAAAATTTGACCCTATTACACATGCCCGGAAGTTCCAAAACATGTCACAAAGGCATGGACTTTAGTATTGATAAACAAAATATTTAGGCCTAAAACAGCCACCGTACTCTCCCACATGGATTCGTAGGGATAAGCTGAAATTGTACATGTTTGGCTGTTTTCCTGAGCGGGTTGTTAAGTTACAGCCAGTCACACTAACCACACTTCAGTCAACCACAGAGAGCCCACCTTTTAGGCTGTTTTGCAGCCTACCATCCAGCCATAACCAATCCAACTGTTTCTATAACTCACTCCTTCACTTTCATTTTTGTAGGTCACTTCCCTTTTCCAGAACTTAAATATCCAGTGTCCCAGGAGGCTAGCTGGAGTTGCTCAGAAGTTGAATAGCAAACTCCCTGACTCAGATTGTGTGGAGATTTGCTCAGTTAAAACTCCATTTGATTAGGGGCCAGCAGGTGGCATGGTGGTTAAGGTTGCTGGACTCCCACTATGGCTGAATGCAGCTCAAATCCTGGACCTGGTAGCTTGCTTTCTCTCTTTCTGTCTCTCACTCTATCCCTCTCTGATTAAATTAAAATAAATTAATAGAGCTAAATAATATAATTCTTAGGGAAAAAAAAACACTCCACTCAACCTTTTTTTCTTTTAACAGTAATTGATTGCATTCTTCCTTTTCTCTGTTTCATTATGATCTGTTTAAATAGATAAATTTAGGTTAAGATATATAAAGTTAGTAAGAAAATAAATCTTCCTTCATTTGAATGTTTAATCTTGTTTGTAGAAGGAAAGAATTTAAACTGCCTTTATCTCACGAATTACTTCCACTTTCCAATGTAGCGGCCCCTCCTACTGCAGGGCTGTTGAGCAACTAAAAGACAACAATACAAATAGAAGGGTGTAGCTTCAATTGTTAAATAAGTCCAAAAAAGAATGAAAAACATTTCATTTTAAATACGTATTGATGTTGGCAATTAAAATATGCTGGATATACTTTTATTCTACGCTAAGTATAATAGATGATTAAGTCATTTGTGATTAAAGTTAATTTCATCCATTTCTTTGTTCTTTTTCACATGTGACAGATAAATGTGCCTCACATATTTTTATTGTACAGTGTCACTTTAAACTAATTTTTAGGGACCAGCAGGCGGTATGGTGGTGAAGGGGTCAGATTCCCACATGGCTGACCACAGTTCAAATTCCAGACCTGCCGGCTAGCTTTGCAAGGATCCCATTCTCTCACTCTGTCTCTCTTGGGTCAAATTAAAAATAATAATTATAAATAAAATTAAACAAAGTGATTTTTTTTTAAATTATCTAATTTTTAATGCTGGTAATGAAATGGAAGAGAGAGTGGATATTTTTCTGGTCAGTTTCATTTTAGAGAACTTTTAATATTCCTTAGTAATGAAAAGCTGCTGCTCTAATCTATGATCGAAACCACAGGGAAATTTCTAGAAATGAAGGAATATTCTGCACCTTGAACAGATTTCCTGTAATTAATCATTTATTTTAAGAGTATTGCCAGGCAAGAAGTTTATTGAAGGAGAGGGAAAGGAAAACAGATCTCCCTAGGAAAAGGGAGGGGTCCCGGAATATGGGCTGTCCTGGAAGAACTGAGGTGAGTGGTATCTATTTTGGTCAGAAAGGGCTTTGTCAGGACTTGCTCCAGATGGGGTTTGTGAGTGCATTCTCCTCGTGGGGGGCGGAGGGCCCATGCTGGATGGGTCCAGTTGTTTTCCTAATTTTGGAGTGGGTACACAGGTCAGGAGGTTCTTTGTCTAGTAGCTTTGGATCATTTTAAAATAACTTACTATATTTTTATTATGAAGTATTCCATGCTGGCAAAGCACAGCAATAAATCCCAAGTACCATTCACCTGACCTATAGCAACTGCAGCACCATGGTAGACCTTACGCCATTGAAAAGTATGCTCATGGCTGACTATCTCTGCATCATATTTGTGCATGTATGGCTATGAACTGCTTACGGTATGGAACGTGGATTGTTCTAAGATAATACTGAAGTATACCACCTAAAGTTCAAGGAGAATACCTTTAAGGTCTGAAGTCAGTTATTTCTACCATATATTCTGAAGTAGTTCATTTTCTTTTTCTTTCTTGCCAAGAGTTCCTGTCAGAACAGGAGGAGAGAATTACTTTGGCAGAAGTGAAGAGAGAGCAAAGGTGGAAAGTGAAAACCATTTGAAGGCAATATAAAAGCTGTCAACCAAAATGAAGCACACTCTCCTGAAATAAAGGGAAAAAAATTAAATTAGGGCAAAAAGGAAAGAGAGTGAGTAGGAGAGTATGTGGAACAGAACAAGAATAAGACAGACACAGGCTGTGCTGAGCTGGGCACTTGGGTCCTGCCACTTACAGACAGAACCCCACTCTGTATCCATTCCAGAACACTGCAGTGGAACTTTCCAGTACTATTGAAGTGCTTCAACAATTCTGCAATGTATAATAGCTATTTTGATAGAAAAGTGTAAGAAACCATTTCAAATATGACTAACATGGAGCTACCAAGCTGCCGTAAGTCCCATTGCTTTTGTATCAACAGCTGGAACAATTTTATTCTTATCCCAGTTCCTGTGACTCATTGTCTAAACTGTCAAGGTAACTGTCATTTTTAAAATAAGTTTAAGCTGGTCTTATATTCTCTGCTCCATTTGGACCACATGTTATCAATGTCGTGTTTTTTAATTCATTTATAATAATGTAGGTAATGTGATCTGAATTAATATCTCCTCATGTAAGTAAAATGCAATAGACAAAACAATTAACAGAGACAATAAAGAGCAAGCGTATCAGACATCAATATAATGCTGCATATAAACTTCCTCAGCTAAGATTTAGATGTGGACATAAACAATGAGCTCTTCGCAATTAAATTAAATTCTTATATATACATATATTCACATATATACATTGATATATAAACACTGCAGCTAATTTTAACACTTTGGCAGGAAAAATAAAGTTTATTTTCAAGAGGCAAACATCAGACTAACAACAAATGTCTCCTATAACACTATCGTAGTGGAATAATGTTAACTGATGACAAAACTTTGTGCACCTAAAATTCTGTGCAATCTTAGCTGTTCCTCATGTGTGAAGCAACAGTACCAGCTTGCTTTTCTAGGGAAAATGATGGTCATCACATGTCAGATAACTGAAAAAGGAACCAAAATAAAAAGTTCAGCATTAGGAAGAGCTAAATCAAAATGTCGACAAAACCTTAAAGCTAATTAAGAGTTCTAACAAAATATTCAAATATGCTTCCATTTAAAAATGCAAAATACCTGGGGCCAGCAGATGGTGTGGTAGCTGAGAGGTTGGACTCCCACATGACTGACCATGGATCAAGTACTGGACCCAGTAGCCTGGAAATCACAACAATTAAATATATAAACAAATCAAGAATTAAAAATAAATAAATAAAAGGGCAAATACAAAAAAAAAAGCTTAAATTATGTATAGTAAAAAAAGAAAAATATTAATCTGGGTCTAATCCCCACTAAATAAGTTAATAAACATGAAATTATGAGTGTGACCCTTAGTAGAAGTCTAGAGGCATATGAAATTATGACTTCATTTAGCTGGGAGGAAAGGAAGAAGCACATTGATAAGGTCCTAAGCCCCACATAGAGTCATGTATACATACAAACTGCCTTCGGTCACCTAAGAAATGGCATAAAATTGAAGATTCAAGAATATTCAAATCGTGGTACAGGTTGGCTAGTCAAATATAACAATTATTATTTTTAAAAGAATTATTTAAGTTTATTTTTTATTCTTACTATAAGAATTTGGTACAGGACATATGCACTCACCAGAGAGAAAGAGAGAGAGAGAGTGAGAAAGCAAGCCACTAGGTCCACAACTCAGACTGTGGTCAGCCATGTGGGAGTCCAGTATCTTAACCGCTACACCACCCGCTGGCCCCCAAGAAGTCTAATTATTGACTTAAATCGAAAGCACAGCAGTCACAAAATGAAATTTGGAGTAAAATAACATAGTGCATTTGGTAACACTATGAGCTCTTAGCTTCGGTTTATATATTTTTTCATTCATGTAAATTTTAGAGGGGCAGAAAGAGCAAAGAGAAATATTAAGATAAACCACATGTCCTGTAGGGGGTATTTCAAATGTAATTTGATTTCTGATGTTAATTACAGAGCTGTTCTTAAGAGATTCCAGATTTGAGGGCCAGCAGGTGGTATGGTGGTAAGGTACTGGACTCTCAGATAGGTGACTACAGTTCAAGTCCCAGAACCAGTAGCTTGAAAATCACACTGGGCAGGAGTGCACGTTTCCCCAAAGTCTTGAGAGGAGAATGGAGAAGGGATTGCAGTGAGGCCATCTCTCTGGGAGGTGATTTCCCACTTTCCATTTCTTTGTATCTGTGTCTCTGACAAGCTCATGGGCTCTATAGCAAAAAAATAAATGAATAAAGAGAGAGGAGAGTCAAGATTTTTGAAATAACTAAGATGACAGAAGTGTAAGATCAAGATATATAATTCCCAACCAAGGGCAGAGGGTAAAACATGGCAGCAGTGCTGGCTAGCACACTCTCTACAGAAAACACAGAATGTGTAGACAAGAAAGCGAAAGGAATCAAAGAAAGAAATGTATTAACTTTATACTTAAGACATTATTGTTAATATTTTAAACTACTTTATCAAAGATAAACATTCAGATTGACATAAAATAAAACCAATTTATATTATGTATAAAAGAGACCATAGGGCCAGAATGACACATTCAAGACAAAGACCAGCCTTCCCTACAGCTGAATTCTGACGCTGTTTGGGAATCTATAGAGAAGGTAAAAACTTTCCAACAGTTTCAAAGTAGTCAGAGAGAAAGGCCTGGAAATAAAGGAAGTGGGATGGCGGCACGAGAGAAAGCCAGGAGCCACCTCAAGGCACCCAACAGCAACCCTGGGAGAACCTAGAAGCTTGAGAACAGGAAAGGTTGAACCAATGAACAAGTTCATAACTGGAAGGAAATGGAGACAGAGAATAAAGTAAGTGTAAATGTTCACTTTGTTTACAAAGAGCTCAAGAAAGAACACATTGTATCAAAGATATTTAAAATAAGAGAGAACAAGAAAGACCACAACTTGGGAACCAGTAGTTAGCATAATGGCTATGTCGCTGGACTCCCACATAATCGACCGCAGTTCACATCCCGGACCCAGTGGCTTAAAACACACCGGGTGCATGTGCATGCGTGCCCAAGATCCCAAGAGGAGAATGGAGGAGAAGGTTGCGGCGTGACCATCACCCCCTCGGGGGTGATTTCTCGCTTTCTGTCTCTCTGTCTTTGTCTTTCTAGCGAGTGCACGCGCCCTATAGCGAAAACCTCTCCAAAAAAAAAAAAAAAGAAAAAAAAAGCACTTGCCTCTGAGGGAAGAGTCATGGATTAAAATGAAATATATTTTATGTGTTTATGAGGTCAAATATGTCATACTTACTACCTCTAAGGCTTGTTTGGTTTAAAATGCCTTTCCCAAAATAATGATCCAAAGACTTTCATTTTCTTATACTTTCAATTTTCTTCTTTTCTCTTTTCTTTTCTTTTTCTTCTTCTTTTTTTTTTTAAGGTTTTTGCCATAGTGCGCATGTGCTCACCAGAGAGACAGAGAGGGATGAAAGAGAAATCCCCCTCTAGGAGGCATGGTCATGCTGCAGTCCTTCCCTTCACTCTCCTCTCGGGATTTTGGGCTCACAGGCATATGGTGCCCAGCTGTGGGAATGGGAATCCAGTGCTCTAACCATCACACCCCTGCTGCCCCTCCTTTTGATTTGTAATGTTACCTTTTTAATCTACTTGCAGTTCCACTCTGTGTGGTTTAGGTATTGATTTTTTAAAGATTTGTGTAGTTGTTGTTACCATATCAAATTTCACATATTTATTTATTTTGCTTGTTACTAATTTAGATAGACCTAGGTAGAGGGTTCATAGACTAGTAAACTCTGTAAAAGATCTAAACTCAATTCTACTTTGTTATAGTGAGGAAAAACACATAAAATTTACATTTCATGTTTTAGACCTCATTTTACAGGTCTCTTAAATATCACAAATGCCTCTTTCATCCCTTAAATAGAACTGATACAAATTAGCACATATTATACCCTTTATTTTCTGCTTTTTATAGATTTTACAAAATCTGAATTTTAAAAACATAAAAGGGGGCACCGGCAGGTGGTATGGTGATTAAGGGTGTTGGACTTCCCCATGGCTGACTGCAGTTCGAATCTTGGACCTGGAGGCTTGCTTTCTCACTTTCCCTCTCTCTCTCTCACTCTGTCCCTCTCTGGTCTAAGCTAAATAAATGAAAAAGAGTTAAATAAAAATAATTTTTAAAAAACATAAAGGGAATTTCATACAAGAAAAATTTTTAATTCTTCTTAAAATGAAGACTTAATTATAAGTCTCGGTAGAAGACTATGCACATTTCTTACATTGGTTAAGTGTGAGTAAATAATATGATCTTCTCAAAATCAGTGTTACTTGTACTTTCTCTGCAGACCTCTTCCAATATTTGAGACTGGGGTATTTGAAACTTTGCCAAATAATCATGTCACTTACTGGCACCCAACCCTGGGAGCTGTGCAAAAATCAATCCTGACTCAGGGATGCCTGGCAACAGGAAATGGACACCTCTGTTATGAAAGCACTTACACTTTTCAATTCTCAGTTCCTGTTTTTAAATGTTACTTTACACATTTTTTTGAAGAAACGCTCTTAGGAATCTCTAGAATTAGAAACAAGTTATCTCAGTATTATTCAAGACATTTGTTGAATTATTTCCTGGTTTCCAAGTAGTCGTAACTGTTGCTGCCTTTGGCGAGGTCATTTTAAAATATTAAATATATATTAAAAAACAAACAAACAAATAAAGAAGTGATTGGTGAACCCAAGAAAGACAATTTTATGTGTGTATTTCAAATTTGTATTTAATCTATCCTTAATTTAAACCTCATAAAATAATAATGAAACGCATTGCTATATAGTTGTGTGCAAAGACTTGCTCTAGAAGTTAAGTAGAATCTTGAGGAATGGGGGCAGGGAGACTCTCAATTGCACTTGCATTTGGGAGCGTGGGAGAAGAGGTCTGGTAAGGTGCCCCTACTCAGTGGGGCACAGCCACAGAAAAGCAGTGAAGCATGGTCAGGCAGAGGGAGGCCCTCGTATTTACCTTATCAGAACTTCATTCCGTTCTCATTCGCGTTGTGGCTGAGATGAGAGCCCACACTCTGAAGGCTCCAGCTTGGTGGAGGAGATGTGATAGCCACTGGTTGGTAGGGAACGTGATGGAATGTGGGTGGGATCCAGGGGACAGCTATACCACAAAGAGCCACTATGGAGCAAGTTTAGTGAGAAGAATGCAAAGCCAAGAGAGGAGAGTTCACATTTCGGCATGGGAGCCCAGTGAGGGGCCCTGTCACCACTTGGGCTGCTAATGGGCCCACACTCCCTGCTGCATCACAATAGCCAGTGCAGACCTGTCCTTGGTCTTTTTGTCCTCAGTGCTGAGTCCCATCAGACTTGCCTTCTAGTGTTGAAGAGAAACAAAAGCAAAGGTTGGTGAATGACAAGCCTTTTATAAAGAGACAGATTAATTTATCAGATAGAAGTAGTCCTTACTCCCTGTGAAAAAGATTTCGTTTCTCCCACAATCAGTGAGGGAAAAGGAAAACTGGGTGTGTTATTGACTGAGTTAATGTTTTGCAGGTTGGCTTCACTTGAAAACAGATATGCAAGACTATTTATATGTCTTTATTCCAAAGTAAATTTTTTACTCTTAAAATTAAACTGAACTATGAAGCAGTAAGTTGTGATATAGAAATTGATTAGAAAGAAATACTCAATCTAAGTAGAATTGCATACTTTGCTTTGTTTCTACCAAACATAGGGAAACCACAGCTGTATGTCAACCTGATTTGTACCCAGATATCACTTATTTGCCAGTGCTGAAGAGCTCCTCTGCTCTTTACTGCAGAAAGGTCTGTCCCTGTGTAAGTCAAGCTCTTTCAGTTTCTCAGGGGTGCTCCGGGGTTTTTCTTAGCTTCAGTCACAGGTGATCTATCACATTTTTTAGGATGTTTGCACCAGAGTGCCAACCTTACTTAGCCTGCTCTTTCAGTTTCTCTAAAACACAAAATGTTTTTGCCTAGCTCCTCTACGTACTTCTGCCTGTATCAAGAATTATACTGGGGGCCAGCAGATGGCATCATGGTTAAGGTGCCAGACAACCACATGGCCAACTATGATTCTAGTCCTGGACCCAGCAGTTTGAAATTCACGCTGGGCGCGTATGCATGATTGCCCAAGATCCTGAGATCCCTGCATCCTGAGATCTTGAGAGGAGAATAGAGAAGGGATTGCAGCATGGTCATCCCCCCTGCAGGGGTGGGAGTGATTTCTCACCTTCCCTCTCTCTGTCTCTGTCTCTTTCCTGAGAGTACACACACACTATGGTAAAAAAATTTTAAAAAAGGATTATATTTATAAAATACAATAATGTATATGTTATGTAAAAAATACAATAATATATTCTACTGTATATGTATTATATAATACACATTATCCAGTTACATAAGAAGTTTAGTTTTTTCACATATCCAACCACCTGCACTACATAGACAAAAATACATACACACAGAATTATCAGTTAAACGACTGGTACTTTTACTGAAGTGCAGTTTTCTTAACAACTACCCAGAAAGTTTCATAGTTTGTACTGACTTTTTCTTGCAGATATTAAAAATCTTCTGGATTTTATGTGAAATGCATTCTGAGAGCTTCCTTTGCCTTCAAATGTTTTAGGCCGTTTAGGACGGAAGTTGTTTGAAAATGACACTTGGATTGTCTCTACCACAATATGAAGTATCTACTAGGCAATAATTTGTCAAAGCCAAGAAATCCTTGATCCAAGTACTGAGTATAGTTTTCAAGTATCTTTCATTAATATTTAATGTTACTGAAAACCGCACGAGTGAGATTTAAGAAAAATAGAAAAGAAGAAAGGACATCAGGATGTTCCCACCTGAGGTCTCAATCTTGAATGCAGCATAATTTGGGAAATAATTACCAATTTTGTAAGTGCCAGAGTTCAATTTCCAAGTTTTTGTTTGTTTCTTTCAATTCATCCAGAGATCTCTGAAGCTTATGGATCGGACTCAGGGACTCAAGGTAAAAGCAAAGCAGAAGGTGCTAGAGGTAAGTTCAGAGCTCCAGAGCGCGCCCTCGTAATAACAGCTAACTACACTGACTCACGTACTGGAAACTGCTGAGAGGACCAGCCCATGGCCTAGTGGCTAAGGGTCCCACATGGCCAACTATGGTTTGAATCTCAGTCCCAGGAACTTGAAAAACACAGCAGATGGCGTGGTGAAGGCACTGGACACTGCCACATGGCCGACAGGGTTCAAGTCCTGAATCTCATGGCTTACTTTCTCATTTCCTCTCTCTCTCACTCTCACACTCTGTCTCTCTCTGGTCAAGTTTAAAAAAAAAAATAAATGAATGAATAAATAAGATAAAATAAATAATTATAAAAAAATAGAAAAACACCCAAATGTATGTGTGTGGATGTCCCATCTTGACAGGTTGGAGAAATGGAGGAAAAGAAATCGTGACCTGACCATACCCCATGGGGGAGTGCCTTCTCCCTCGGTCTGTTCTGTTTCTGTCTCTGGTGAGTGCACAAGTCCTCTTGCAAACAGGAAGGAAGGAGAAAGGAAAGAAAGAAATTGCTGAGAGATTTTAAGTGTTCTCATCACAAAAACATAAAGACGTGAAGTGACGCGTATATTAAATAGCTTGAGTGAGCCATTGCACAATTTGTATGTGTACCACACTGTGCCCCATGAATGTACACAATGTTGACTTGTGTGTGTAAAATAAATTAAAACAATGATAAAATGTAAGAGAACAAACACATGTGAGCACTCATTTTACTTGACACCATTTCCCATATCCTTATCAATAAAAATGCTCTTAATAATAAAAAATGACAAGGTCTGTTTTTTGTACAAAATGTTCTTATCACTACTGTGTTTATATCTTCTAATATATAAATATATTTCTTTTTTTTATTTGATATAGGGCATGTGAGCTTGCCAGAGAGAAACAGAGAGGGAGGAAGAAAGAAAGGAAAAGTGAGAAAGCTCTCCCTAGAAGGACGACCACACGGTAATCCTTCTCTATTCTCGCATTTTGGGCACTCGCACACACACACCAGGCGTGTTATTCAAGCCACCGGGTCCAGGACTCGAACTGCATTCTTGGCCATGTGGGATCCAGCCACCTTAACCACCGTGCCACTGGCTGCTCCCAAAATATCTATTTATTTTCAGTAAGAAAACTAACGTGCATATTTGGTAACGTAACAAACATCAAATTGAATATTTGCCAGTCTTTTCTATCCTGCTGCCATCACTGCAGTTCTTTCTCCCTTTGTCTCGCCTACCTATGGAAGTCCCTGTACTGACACTTGTGTCTGTTACTCCCGTGATTTTGAAAAAAGTATGCGCACACATACACGTGTACACTGTGTGTATATAATATGTTACATATGCACATATATACACTAAAAATATTTCTTTGTTTATATGTATTATTGAAATGTGACAGGTATCATTTTAATTGTTTTTAACATAAACACAAACAAAATGGGTATCTTCCTTAGAAATATCTTAATTACTTTGATTCTTCATAATTTTAAAAACAGCATAGTGAATGCTATGAAGAATTCTATTTTTTATTTAACCTGGAATTTCATTAATTCCACAGAACAATTCTGGCATGTTTGATACTGTTTCAATATGTAGTATTTTTCCCCATGAAAATACTCTGTTTTAAATTTTTATTTAGGTGATCTTTAAAATCCATCCATTAAAAAGTATATTTTTCTAAAGGGCAATTTTCCACTGAATTTTAGATTTAGATGTAAGAATTTTATGTCTCATGGTATTAAAAGTGATATTTTAAAATTTTCTTTAAGGGCCAGCCCTTGACCTAGTGCTTAATGGAGCTAGATCTCACATACTGACTGATTGGTCCTTGATACACAAGCTGGGCATGTGTATGTACATGTCCAAAAGTCTCAAAGGGAGTTACACCAAGAGGGATAGACATAATTTAAGGTGCAGAAAAACTAAACGAAATGAGACCAGCAGATGGCGTAATGGTTACATCCCTGGACTCCCACATAGTTAGCTGAGGTTCAAGTCCCACACACAGTGACTGAAAACTCACGGAAGGTGCATGTGCATGTGTGTCCAAAATCCCAAAAGGAAAATGGAGGAGAAGGGATTGAGGTATGGCCATATCTTGAGGGATGATTTCTTGCTTTCTGTCTCTGTGGCTTGTACACATGCACTATAGCAAAAATCTCTCTCTAAAAACAAAAAGAAAGAAAAATTAAACAAAAGATGCCAGATTTTGAGTGCAAAATAATAGAAGCAATGTACATATGTACCAAATTATTCAAATAATTAAAATGAATAATAGCATCTCTATTAGAATATGTAGAATACTACATCATTTTGAAAACGAGTGTTTACCATATAATGTTAACTTTAAAAGCATGTTCTGAAACTGTGCATAGAGTAGGGTCTCAGTGATGTCAAACATATACCTGTATCTGTTTTCTAAAGGATTTGTTTTCCTGTCTTCCATTGGACACAATGGATCTAATGGCAGAAAGTGTGACCTGCCTGGGAGGTGACACAGGTCAATGTGGTGAGCACAGGAACCTTCTACTGCATTGTCTGTAATGCTCTTTTATTTACCATACAATCTGGTGACAAAATATTCAGACTTTAATTCCATCTCAAGATGTTCTTTTGTACATGTGAAAACACACCTACATAGGAATAGATATAAAATATAAGACTGACGAGAAAAGGTTGAAAAGAAGTAGGGAGAAAAAACGCTATCTCTGACCGGTAGGATTATTGGTACTCTGTATTTTCAACTTTACATTTGTTTTGTATAGTTCATTTAAAATGAAAAGAATGTATTATATATTTTTTTAATTAATCTACTAGAAAGAAGTGGGGTGGGGGAGAAAGCACTCCTAATGGAACATGGTCTTACAATCCTTTCTTCTCTCTCTCCATTCCGTCAGGATTTGGAGCACACATGCACATGTATCCAGCTGGTTTCCAAACTGTTGGGGCCAGGGTTCAAACCAGTCAGCCACATGGGATCTGACTCCCAGTGCACAATGTTTAGCACTCTGCCACAAGACTGGCTCCAGAATGTGTATTTTTGATCAGAAAAAAAAAAAAAATCACTAAAATTTGAGAATGGTGGGAATATAAATTGTAAGCAAATTTGGAATCAAAGAAAGTCATATCAAAAGTTCTAAAAATATTCATATTTTTATTCATCATGTACTGAAATGTAAGAAAATAATATTAGAAACAATAGAATCTGTTATCCCGTTAAGTCAAATTGACTTAAATGAGGAATGAAAGTATTGTGTTTAATTATACTCCTGGAGTTGGATAGGACATTCTGTAGACACTAAAATGTTTATCTGTGTTTTATAACATCACTGTTACATTATTTGAGAAAAGTCTTTATATTATTGTGAATAATTTATGACCTAAAATGATATATGAAGAAAACACTTCCAATGGTGGTGGCTGTTATATTATTATTGTAACTCATTTGGTTGTAAAAGTCTTGACATTTTCTAAATCTGAGCCAAGATTTAATAAAATTTATAATAAAATATAAATTAACATTTAAATTAACTCTAAGGATGTTTTAAGAACAATGACATGTGCCCAAAATATAAACCAGACCTTTACGATCTTTCATCTGGTCTACCTCAAAGATTTGGCTAAAATGAAATTATGACTTTATTGCCTTACTAACCCATTTCTCAAGAGCCTCCAGTGCCTACAAAATAAATCCAATACCTACTCTTGGACATAAATAATTTCCTACTTTTCTTTCTCATGTCTCTCTCTATCAAGGTAATCTCAATTTTTGTTATATTCTCCAGCGACTAAACTTTCACAGTTCTCGACATTCAGTGGGTGGATTTGTTGTCAGATGTGGTGTTCATTTTATTTTTTCTTACTCCAAGCTTTTGCATGTTCTCTCTTCCTTCTTAGAATCAACTGTTACTTTATTACTAAAGTCTTTATAATGTCCCTCTGTCTCTTCAGTGAGCACATCTGTGCTATAGCAAAAAATCTCTCTCAAAAAACTAGGTTTCTTAAGCATTGATATTCTTATTAAACCTTTTAGAGTCTTGGTAAAAATGCAAATAATGACTCTGTGGGTCTCAGATAATGCTCAAGATTTTGCATTTGGACAAATTCCCACATGATGCTGATGTCACTAGTCCTTGTAACAGAGTAGACGTCAACTCAAGTGCCCTGTATTTAAGGATGATGCTTTCACTAGACATTCCTTTAAACCTGGTGTTTACTTTTAGCCTTGGACTTGTCAAATTAAATTATAGTTCTCATGTTTTTCTGTCTCTATATCATAGACTGAGCCTCTTGCTGTCACTGCAGCAATGTTGTGGGGTGTGTGTGTGTATGTGTGTGTGTCTGTATGTGCAAAACACCATCTGCCCTCATGTGTCCCAGGTCCTTCCCTCTCACCCACTTAAGGACACACAGCTTCATCAACGTGCAGTGCTCTGTCGTATGTCGTCTGGTCTCTGTCTCACTTGACCATTCCTAGCAACGTATTGATACTGACAATTCATTCTGCCTGGACCCTTCTTCCAACAGATATCTGGGTGATTCTCCTTTTGAACAGATATATGAATGAATCTTTCATGTTTTTACTCGAAGCTCAGGCCAGACACCATATTTTATATTGCAGTCTGTCCCCAATGCAAGAATTCTATTTCTTTCCAATAATCATATAATTTTTATCTTAATAGCTTGTGTCGTTCTACACTGAAATGCAATGCCACAAATCAGGGTGTTCACTTTATTTATTCATGTGTTTTGAGAGTCTGTAATAATAATTGCTTGTTAAGAAAGGGTAAATGGATGCTGGACAGGCTAACGCGACAGACGTCCTTCCTCTGTTGTTGAAAATCTTTGCCAAGAAATAGGCTACAATTTGAAAAATTCTAAATAAACAGTATCCTAAAGCTTTCTATATGCCAGATGAATCCAATTTAATATTTACTGTGAGTACAGAATAATCAGTTTGTTCCTATTACTACTCTAGTAAGGCCCCAGGAAGTCTTCAGGAAAGCTGCATAGATTTCTCAAAATTTATGGCTTAAGAAAAACATTCAAACCACGTCTCAAAATCTGACCAAACTGGCAATATCACAAGGGTCCAGCTACAGCCTAAAACTTGATGATGTGGTGACAATGATTTCAGCCAAACAAGTGTTACAGTTCTTAAAAAAATATCGATTTTCATCATTGAAAAGAAATGAAAATATAATAAAAAGAGGCTAGAAAATAAAAACCTGTTAGATGGGGCAGATTACGACACACAAATCTCATTTTTATTAGTATTATAAATCTTCACCCAAATAGCAGAGGAAATAAGAGACAATCCTCTAATCTACCCTTCCTTTAGCAATAGAAAAAGATTCATTACTGTCGTGGAACTTAAAACAAGGTGAGCATCCGTCAGGAATTCTGGTGAGTTCTTTGGCCAAGCTACTCCAGTTCTGCTCTAGGGCACCCATAGTGGGTTTCCTTATAATCTGTCCACCTTGGAATTTGATTATGGTAATGAGGAGTGAGGGCATACATTCAGAAAAGTTTCTGGTTTACAGATTTCCTAAACTCAGCTCACAAATGCAGGACGTTTGTAAGGAATGAACGGGCATGAAAATTGGCCAGCTTCATATAATCAGTCGAATTTGCACAGGTATTTAGAATGGGAATTAAAATGTTCTAAGCCACTTTATTAATAATCATACTAGAATAAATTCGTCACCTGGAAAGCACACCAGTAAAGTAACTGAGACACGGTACTTCCACTTCTGGGCGGGCCAGCTCCGAGGAGTAGCAGTAACACCGCTCAAGCAGAGCTGCATCCATGTGGAAAATTACAGGCGTGGTTCCCTGGATGACCTGAAGCTGTGGGATGTGTCCCTACGGGATCCTGTCTTTCTCTTTCTCTCTCTCTGTCTCTCACTTTCACGAAAGAAATAAATAAACTTTGAGAAAGTACTTGGTGATCTTGGATGGAAAGTAGTTGCCTTCTGAGAGATTTGCTAGGTAAACAGCATGTGTTACGTGATTCCACATAGTTTTCAATATCAGAATCAATTTTTCTAATACTCTATAGTAAGAATGTAATTTTGTACATATATCATTACTGAAACTAATAGGATAATATGTCAGTTGAATAATTCCATCTCTGAATTAAATTCTTTAGAGCAAAAGGCATGATATGTGCTTTTAAGTGAACTGATACAGTTCAGTAATTCTATATGGAACACAGGTTCACATTTGAGAAAGCCCCATCTTGAAGGAATTGCATTTTTGGAAATAGTCTGTAGAAAGTTTTCTCTCACTGGACTTTTACAATTAATGGTATAATAAAAAACTGTATTCTCAATGTTTTGAACCAATCATTTCCCACAAGGCCTTACTGTCATCTTAAATGACAAAAAGCTAGAATACCCATCTTCAAGTGACTGTATTTTGTGCTTACATTCCTTTCTATTTGGGAGCACATCTGGGTAAGTATAATTGAGCCCAACATGCTTGGTTTAAAAAAATAAAATAAAGGGAAGAGCAGATGGCAGAGTGGTTATGTTGCTGGATTCCTACATGTCTGATCATGGTTCAAGTCCCGGACCCAGTGACTTGAAACACACCAGGCAGGTGAGCATGTGTGCCCAAGATTCTGGGAGGAAAGTGGAGGAGAAGGGATTGTGGCATGGCCATCCCCCCAAGGGGGTGATTTCTCACTTTCCCTCTTATTGTGTCTGTCGGTCTCTCTGGCAACTGCATGTGCCCTAAGGCAAAAACCTCTAAAAATTAATTAATTAATTGAAATTAAAATTAAATATGAATACAATCTTTAAAAAATTTGGAGAACTCATACTTTCTGATTTCAATACATACTAAAAATCTGCAGTAATCAAGACAGTGTCTCACTAGCATAGGTGGGACATGCAGATCAGTGAAATAAAACTGTGTTTAGAACCCAGAAATAAATTCTTATTCATGTTCTATTGATTTTTGACACAGCACAAGAAAATTCAATGAAGAAGCAGTAGTTTATTTCAAAAGATAGCTTTGGAACAACAAGATATCTGCAATAAAAAGAATGAATTTGAACCCCCACCTCACACCATTGACCAAAAGGAATTCAAAATAGATCACACATCTAAGTCTAAGAACTAAAATTATAAAACTCTTAATAGAAAATACAAGAGTGAACCTTTAATACCTATGACTGAACAACATACACGACACCGAAAGCACAAGTCTAAAAAGGAAGAAAAATGAACAAATTGGACTTAACAATAGTTTTATGCTTCAAAAGACCCTATCAAAAATTTTTTAAAAAATCTGTAAATGGAAGAGGCAAGAGTAAAAATTTGCCAATTATGTGTGTGAAAAGGAATTTGTATCCAGAACAATTATTTTTAAAACACAAGAGAATTCAATTATAAAAAGATAATTAGCCCAACTGAAGAACGGCAAAAGATCTGAATGGAAATTTTTATAAAGAAAATATACAACTGGTCAGTTAACACATATAAAATTCTCAATATAATAAAGCACTAGGAAAATTCTAATCAAAATCACAATGAAATACAACTTCAAGAATAGCTCTATCAAAAAGATGCATTCTAACAAGTATTGGTAAGAATGGGGGCAAACTAGAATCTTTAGATATTGATTGTGAAAATGCAAAATGATGGAAACATTTTCACTGGCAATTTCTTCAAAGTTAAGTATAGAGTTATCATATGATCCAGCGAATTCAAGGTAAATAAAAATCTACACAAAAATAATGGCAAGAAGTGGAAACAACCCAAATACCAATCAACTGATAAAAGAGCAAATGTGGAATATCCATACAGTGGGATATTATTGAACATACTAAGAATGAGGTATTGATCTATGCTATATGCATGAATTTTGAAAACATTGTGATAAGTGACAGAAGCCAGTCCAAAAGAGTCCAGATCCTATGATTTCATTTACATGAAATGTCCCGAGTAGATAAATCTATAAAGACAAGAAGTACATTAATGATTAGTAAGGGCAGAGGCAAGGGGAGATTGATACTTAATACATATAGGTTTTCTTTTTGAAATCATTTTTAAATTTATCATATTTTAAAATTAGATTATTGCTCAACTCTGTGATTATACTAAAAACCATGCAGTTGAGTGAAACACGTTAAATGGGTGAATGTTATGATATCTGAATAAGATCTTAATAAAGCTATTTAAATAAATTTCAAAATAAAGGTGACATACATTTTTAGTTACTATAATTTTTATGTATTCACCCAAATCAAAAGTAATTCTAGTGTGTCTACAAAGTAATTAAGTTAATTGCATATATCCAGAGGCACCAAAGTTTTAAAGAATGTTACCATAAATAATTGTATCACTGGAATCATTTTATCTCTAAAACAACTTTTGAAACATTTTTGAACTCTTGAAATCTTCTTTAATAATTGATTTGAAAAATGGATAACGATGATAAGTCTAAATATTGGCATTGTTTTGAAATGTATTTACATAGATAATCCTTCATGATTGCTGATATTTATATACAAAGCATTCCGTTATATTAAATGACATATACTAGATTAAATTTTTCTCTTTTCTTTTTTACTTTTCTCTTCTATTAGGTAAATTAATTCAGCATTATGACTTGTGGGAGTGAGACACCTGACATCCCACAGTGCTGGCAGTTCCTAATTTATACCCTGAGGCATGAATTCTGACCATTTGTTCAGGGTAGCATAGCAATTGCAGAAGCAAAGCTAGGGTATCATGTGACAAATCTGTAGCTGAGAGAATACTGCAGTCATCAGATTACTGAGGATGGCAATATTACAAGTGTTTACATGTGTCATCTTTTTTTATATAATTATTTATTTTATTTTTTATTTATTCATTCGTTGATTTGTTAATTTGACCAGAGAGAGACAGGGTGAGAGTGAGAGAGAGAGAGGAAGTGAGAAAGCAAGCCACCAGGTACAGGACTCAAACCCCAGTCAGCCATGTGGGAGTGTCCAGTGCCTTAACCATCATGCCACCCGCTGGTCCCATGGTGTGTCATCTTGACCATTTACCTAATTTTATCCTAACTAAAGACATCTATAAAGGATCTCTTTCCATAGAGTAAAATATTTGTATCTAGATATGTGACAAAATGTTAAGGGTATTTAATTTGTAACCAGTAGTTCACAAGGACTTTGATATGGATATTTATTAAAACTCACTTCAAGTTGCATTAACTTGAGTAATATGCTAAAGTATTTGTGCAAAGAATAACAATATCTTGTCTAATATCAAAGGAAAACAAAACCTTGTCAAATCATTTTAATGTTAATTTTCATGACAACAGGGCTTATATTTTGATCAACACATGATATTCATCTTTCACTTTCTTCTTTGAGTAATGAACAGTAGAGAACACTAATAAATCACCCGGGAACCAACAATCTTCCCTTCTCTATTTTATCTGCTCAATTAACACACAACAGATGTCAGCTTTCAGAAGGAAGCTTTTAAACAGCACTGGGCGATGTGCCTCTGCCTTTGGACATTGGGATGAAATCCAGCAGCAGGAAACTCAATGAAAGAAATGAAATTACCATTTTTGTCCCAAGTTTCATTCTGTTATCACACATCAAGCAACTAGGCTTAACCTCTAACTAATGTAGGATATAAGTATAAAAATCTGTTTAGTCCTCATCTTTTTAACCTAAAGTAAAGAGAATTGTTTTTAAAATGAGTTAAGAAATACAAATAAGAAATGTGGCTTCCATAAGTTTTCATGAAATTCTCTTAAAGGCATTTAAATAGCAAGAACAAAAGAACTCAGAATAAACCTACTTGCATTTTCATATTCTAACATGGCTTAGTAACTCTTCCTTGTGGATCTGTATCCTAGCAATTCAGCCCAGCAAGATTGAAGATCAGTTATAAGGAAAGTAATAAGTGGCCATATTTGTGATACCTTAGGATTATATGGCTTAATAAATTTGGGAATTAATTCAATATATAGTGAAAGAGAAAGAATAGAATAAAAAATGATCCATCTGTTTTGCCTGAGCAATAGAACAGCTAAAGGAGAAAGTTTAAAGATGAAAGTTTCAGAGTTGTCAGCATATAGAAGGCATCTAAAGCCATGAGGATTAATGTTGTCACCTTTGGGGTGAGTGTAAACAGGCAGAAAATAATTAGAAGAATAATTGTGGGCAGACTTGCACATGCAGAACTGAAAACACAAAAAGGATCAGGACAAGACTGAGATCAAGAAGTATGGTAAAAGACATTAAAATAGAAGAAGAAATGGTGAAATTATTTCTATTTACTGATGATATAGATATTGAAAATCCAAAAGAACTCAGTAACAAACTAAGGATGAAGAAACTGAGGTAGAATTGAAGAAAGCAATTCCACTTGGCACTGGCCACAAAAAATATAATCTCATAGAAATAAACCTAATCAAAGAAGTGAAAAATCTCTACAAGGTAAAGTATAAAAAAATAAAAAATAAATTAAAATTGATACCAAAAAGGGAACCAGCAGTTAGTGTAATGGCTATGTCGCTGGACTCCCACGTAGTCGACCGCGGTTCGTGTCCCGGACCTGGATTAGATAAATAAGTATAATCAAAATATCAACCCTACCCAAATTAATCTACAAATTCAATGTAATTCTGAACCAACTACTAGAGATATTTCTCACAGAAATAGAAAAAATCACACACTTGTCTGAAATCATAAAAGGTCATGTATCACCAAAAAAAGAATAATAAGAAAAAGAATGCAGTAGAGGCATCTCACTTTCTGATCTCAAAATATATTTCAAAGCTGTGATAAACAGAACAGTATGTTGTTGGGAGAAAAAAATAGAAACAGGCAGGTAAGCCAATGGAGCAGCATTGAGAACTCAGGAAAAAACCCCAAAACATACAGTCCATTTTTTTTTTTAAGGGAGATTTTTGCTATAGGGTACTGGAGAGACAGAAAGAGACAGAAAGTGAGAAATCATCCCTTGAGGGCCATACTGCAATCTCTTCTCTTTGGTTCTCTTTTCATATTAAATCAGGATTTGGGGCACATATGGCATGCACATATGGCATGAGTTTTTAAATGCCGGATCCAGAACTCTAACTGTTGTCGACTACATAGAAGTCCACCAACTTGACCATCATGCCACCTACTGTCCTGTCCACTGACTTTTGTCAAAGGGCACAAGACAACCCAATGGGGAAAAGAAAATCTCTTCAGCAAGTGATGCTGGTAAAACTGAAAATCCATCTGCAGAAAAATAAAATTGGACTCCATTTTTTCACCATTAAAAGAAAAAATGAACTCAGAATAATTAAAGGACCTAAACATAAAACCTCGAACTATAAATATACTAGTGGAAAATACAGGGGAAACTCTTGGAGACATCAGAATAGGCAAAGACTTTAAATTAAATCCCAAAGTACAGTCAATAATCCCGAAAATAGACAAGTGGGACTACATCAGGCTAAAAGGAAACAGCAAAAGAAATAATAATTATGATGAGTAAACAACCCTCGGAATAGGGGAATATATTTAGAAACTATGCCTCAGATAAGGGACTGATAACCAGAATATACAGACAGCTCAAGCAGTTTACCCCTTCCCATAGTTATCAATCCAAGTAAAAGATGGGCAAATAAGCTAACGCAGACAACTCGAAGACATACGAACAGCCACAAAGCATATGAGAAAATGCTCAACATCTCCTAACATAAGGGAAATATTATCACTTAATCCCAGTCAAAATGGCTAAGATTCAAAAAAATAAAGAATGACAAGTGCTGGTGAGGCTATGGAGAAAAGGGAACCTTCCTCATACACTGTTAGTCGGAATGTAAATTAGTCCAGTCACTGTGGAAAACCATATGGAGGTTCTTCAAAAATCCACAAACAGACTACCATGTGACCTAGTAATTCCATTCTAGGGTATCTACCCTGAGTATAAGAAAACCTTCAGTCAGAAGAACAGTTGCATATCCATTTTTATTGTAGCATTATTCACTATAGCTAGGACATGGAACCAATCAACATGTCCAATAACAGAGAAGTGGATTGAGAAAATGTGGTACATGGAATTCTACTCAGCCAAAAAAAAAAAAAAATTGAGACCCTGGATAGAAATTGAGACATTTGATATAAAGTGGATGAATATGGAAGAACTAATGTAAAACTAAGTGAGCCAGACTATGAAAGACAGGCATTTTATGCCCTCACTAAGTATAAACTGAGTATCTGAACTCTAGCAGAAAGTAAAAGATTAGAAGGTATAATAGCAAGGAGGTCAATTATAGCTACTAGAGACAGTATAGAAGTGGGTGGATACTAGTGGGTGGGAAGAAGGAATTAGGAAAACAAACCAAGAACACATTTAATACACACAAAAGTAAAAAGTTATCTGTTGATGGTAATGCATATGGTAATGTCTTTGACTTGATTATGTACTATGTTCATGTTGGGGAAAAATATTACACCCTGTAAAGATGTACAGTGATTAAATGTAAATTTAATAAAGAAGTATGGTAGAAGGTAAAACACCAGAAACTGATCTACTAGAATATCTGTATCCTATCTATCTAACATCATGTCTGTATGTCTGTTGGAAAAGTGAGTTAGACTCTTTGCCCAAGTGGAGGGGCTGACCACAGATGGGAACTTGAAAATTTTATCCACACTATCAGTAAGGCTGGCAGAATATAATGATTTCAACTAATGTATGTACTTGGTAGGTGGGATGGTGAGAATGTGCCATGAATATTCCATGCTCTATATCCCTCTTTGTTTCTATTTCACAGTAAAATCAGAGGAAAAAGTATAAACTGAGTATGTGGAGGAGTAGTGAAGGATTACAATTTTTAAGGGAGAGAGGAAATAAAATCATCATTTAGGAGACAGCGTTATTGCCAGAGCACTATAAAACCACTTAAGATGAGTGGTTGTGAATTGTAACCATGGTACTGGTTTTTCCACTGCCACACACAGTGGCAATTGAAGCCAACGTTGGATTTAACTGGACCTGAGTTTTAAGTGAGTATCTACAGATGTATGGTGGGAAATTGAGGCATACATGATGAAGTGATTATAATGTTGAGCCATCACATTAAAGTATAAGGAGTAAAATCAGAAACGGAGGTGAATAAATGACAATAGAAAGATTATGTGTCTCATAGGGTTGAAGTCTTGGATACTTATGGTTCTAAAGACAGTAAGCTGGAAAACTAAGAGAGTATGTTTGGACAGTGGGATAATTAATTTGAGACCCTGGAGAAAATACAATAACTAGTAAAGTATTGAGAATGTGACCTTGGAACTGGGTTGTATCTAAAATATGACATTAGGATTGGATTGCTAAGGTTGAGTCAAGGACTAGATAATTGGAAGAAAAGAATTTGAGGAAACCAGGGTTCAAACTACTGAAAGTTGTCTTTTCGGATTGTGAAATCACCAAATACTCCTGGAATGGTGTTGAGAAGAGTTGCAAAAAGCTAGGTGCTAAAATCCCAAGGATTGATGGAAATTGACCAGAGCTTAGTGAATGGCAGCATTGATAGGGGGTACTAAAAGCTAAAAGCTATATCTATATCTATATCTATATCTATATCTATATCTATATCTATATCTATCTATCTATCTATCTATCTATCTATCTATCTATCTATCTATATACATGCTATAAGTATACAGGAGAGGACTACAAAAAGTTTGTGGAAAAATGAAGTTAATGTATGAGTTTATATTGGTGCAAAAGTGTTTTGAAACCCATTCACAATTTTTCATAATATATATTTTCATGAAATTTTTGAAGACCATGTGTGTGTGTGTGTGTGTATGTGGAGAGAGACAGGACAGTGGTGGAGGTGACAATGAGTAGACTAGTACTCTGGTGTGTATGTGTATTTATCTTTTTGCTGTAGGGCATGTGCAATCACCAGAGACTGATGGAGACTTGAAGAGAGAAGGAAAGTGAGAAAACTCTACCCAGAGGAGATGCCCATGCCACAATCCATTCTCCACTCTCAGGATTTTGGGCACATGTACACATACACTGGTGTGTTTTTCAAGCCTAACCTGGGACTCAAACTACACAGCTGGCCATGTGGAATCCAGTCACTCAAACCTCTCCCCTTCATTTCTTCTCCCCTTGGCTAAAAATAACTTGTATCTATTCTTTAATTATGAGTTTCTTCTGAGTTTCTCCTGTCTCTTCCAAGAAGCTTTATGATTGAATTAATCTAGTTTTCCTAGTTACCCAAATGTGGTACTAAACCCACTTCAGGACAATTATGCTTTTCTTAAATGAACTGAAATTCCGTGAAACCAGAGGTTATTCAATACATATGTGAATGTCTACTCAGTGGAAGTTGCTGTTGTTGGCATTTTTATGTCATTGTGTCATCTAAATGCTGCTTAATTAAGGACCTGAAATACAATAAGAACTCATATACTGTATTTTATTTTTTTAGGAATTCCATGTATAGGATGAATGACTACAATTCACTTATTGTCATTTCAACTAGCAGTCACTAGGTGAACCAATTTATAGCAATATCACATTTATGGTCCACTAAAGAAAAAAAAGAGTTCTACTTTCTTAGAAAATTGTTTTACTATTAACTGATTTTAATTTCTCAACACTTACAAAAATATTACCTTCTTCACCAACATATGCAGTAATCCAAAACTTCACTGATGTCATAATCCAAAAACTTGAACATTAAACAAGATGTTAAACAAATGGTCAGGGTTTCAAGTAATAATATTAATGGACTAAATGATTTGCACCTGGACATCACACACAACTCCATCAAAACAAATCTTACACATTACATAAGGAAAATTTTGTTTCTGAAAGTATACATGTTGACATGACACCAATTGGTTGAGTAAAAAAAAGAAACACATGTGCCGATATTAAGCCAATCAAGAAAGTTGGAAAATGTGCTTCAGAAGGTTTTTATGACATATTAGAATTAGAAAATCATTTTAGTAAAAGTTGAGAAGCAAAAGAGTTTTCACAGGTATAAAAATCACCTCTCAAAGTCATCTCAACCATCACATTTCCTTAAGTAATATCCCTAATAGTCCATCTCTAATCAAGGAATACTCTTCTTTTTTTGCTTTAGGGCATGTGAACTTGCTAGAGAGAGAGGAAGAGAGAGAGATAGAGAGGTATAGTGTGAAATCACCCCATAGGGAAGATGGTGGTCATGCTGCAATTCTCTCTTCTCCATTCTCCTTTTGAGTTTTTAGGGAGACATGCACATGCCCCTAACATAATTTTCATACTGCCAGATCTGGGACTTGAACCCACTGTTAGAATGTGGGATCCAGTTGCCTTAACCTCCACATCACCCATTGGTCCAAAGATAGACTATTTTTAAAAGGTTATGAGTTCTGCTTTAACTTTTGTGAAGGGACATTACAAATAGACTTCTGTGGAAAACTTTATAATTTAAAAATTTTGAATAGTACAAGACATTAATTCTGAATAATAGTCTCAAGTAATAGGGCTACAAAGGAAAAATCGACCCTTACTGAATTCTACTCCCTCCATTCATGATTGAGCAAGCAGAAGAACAGAGAGACAGTCATTTTCCCAAAATTACCTAGCAAACTGGTGAGATTCTCTCAGGCCACTTTTCCATATCTCCCACCTATGCTCTGTATGTCTGGATGCTACTTCTATAAATGTATTCTCTTTTTCTAGAATGTGTGTTCTTGGAAAATTAGGAATATAGTTATTTTCTTTGTCAAATGCTAAGGAGACAAATTAACAGATAATTAGGCAGGAGAATAAATAAATACAGGATAATTGGAGTCCACAGCTGTCACCTCAGAACCTTAACTGAGTCTCAGTTTCTACCTCCTTGTTCTCCCACCAGGGTATGACATTGCCATTTCTATTCTGCAGAGCTTCTCCTGACTTTATTGAGGAAGACTAAGGAGCTCAAGCCCTGCATTGAGACTTCAGACGTTTACCTGTCTTTATGCTGCATCTCTGATACAGTATTTGCTTTAGTCTGAGATCAAGACCCCCAAATATCTCCCAGCTCTGAGGAGATTCCTTACTTGATACACTGCCAAGTATTGCAATTTCTTTTCACTTAGGCCCTTCATGAATCACAACAGTTCTCTCAAAACAGGAGTCCTACCTAGATCCATTCAAAGACTGCAGGAAGGTTTTATGATAGATGGTGATTACATGCAGACTCCAAAGACTATTTGCCCTTAAGTTCTCCAGAATCATGCTTACTTAACACCTATGTGGAGCTCTGTCATGTAGGCTGCCGACTAGAATGATTTTGCTCTAAATTTGACATTCTGGCTCTGGTTTACCTCCATCCCAGCTATCAATGTTGTTCTAGATTTCAAGTCTCTTACTCAGCTCTGTTACTCTTTAGGATTTGTGTGTGTGTGTGTGTGTGTGTATGTATGTGTGTGTTTATTTAATTGTTTTTTATTATTTTTGAGAGGTTTATGCTATAGGGTGCGTGCACTCACCAGCCAGACAGAGAGAGACAGAGAGACAGAAAGCAAGAAATCACCCCCCAGGGGAGATGGCCACGCTGCATCCCCTTCTCCTCCATTTTCCTCTTGGGATCTTGGGCACACACGCACATGCACCCGGCGTGAGTTTTAAGCCACGGGGTCTAGGATGCAAACCGTGGTCGACTACATGGGAGTCCAGCAACATAGCCATTACGTTAACTGCTGGTCCTGCTTGTTTTTAATTTTTAAGTGATTTTTGCTATAGGGCACATGTGCTTGCCAAAGAAACAGAAAGCAAGAAATTACCCCCATGGGAGATGACCATGCCCAAATCCCTTCTTCTCCGTTCTTTTCTCAGGATCATAGGCACGCATGCACACAAGCACTTCAGTGAGAGTTTTAAGCCATTGGGTCTAGGTCAAACTGCAGTTGACTATGTGGGAGTCCAGTGACGTAACCATTATAGCACCTGCTAGTCCCAGGTCTGTTACTCTTGATGGAGTTATGCCTAATTGTATTCTGAAATATGACTAGTATGTGTAAAGCAATCAGATATTCAGTAAGTTAATTAAATTCTTAAAAAGTGGTTTATTCCAAACAAGTGTGCTATTACCACGCAATGAGGGAATCATAATTTTCCCTTTCCTGGGTGAGTCAGGTGTTTGAAACAAACAAAAAAACAGAACTTCTGTGAGCTTTATTATCTGCAACTGTCACCCAAAATAAAATATTTTTGGCTTATTAAAGCAGTACAACGTATAGTTTTGTAAGGACATAGGTTTCATATCTCTAGAAAATACTATATAGCAGACGTGTTAGCTCACCTACTCTCAACATTGCCAAAGCAGAAGAGCACTGAGCATGCATATCCATCACAATTTTCTTTCTGGCCTTAATATGTGTGCCAGAATCTCTCACGGCAACCTGGCCCTGGGAACTGAATCTAGTTACTTCAATTCCATTTCCTAGTGAAGAACATTGGGCCCCTTTGCTTTCCGAACTAGTCTTTTGTTCTGGTTTAAGATTCCTGTCAATGTGTTTGTCTCATTCTGTTCTGTTTTTTTTGTTTTGTTTTGTTTTGTTTTGTTTTTTAATTTAAAGGAAGTGGGTGTACCTATGTCATTTTGACAGTTGTATTCATCTACTCTTATTGTTGGGTCTCTCCACTTTCTCTTTTGACATTACTAGAATTTGTCCTTATAGGTCAATACCTCTTTTCTGTACAAGCCAGATTACCTATTTACCATGCCTGTAGTAACATTCATCTTATCCCTCTTTCATCCCTTTTGGTTGCTAATCATAGGGAATTAGCTTCTACTTCCTCTAAGAAGGACTCCCATTGGAGGTAAGGCCTTTAATCTCCTATCAGCGTCACAAGCCATAAATGCTTCAAGATTTTTCTAGACTCCCCTCCCATCTCATACATCTGTTTTCCATCTGCTTGGCTGCTGGCCCTGACTTTGATAATATTTAGGTGGTTATGCTCAAGTCAGGGCTTCAGATGTTCAGTGTTACCTTAACTTGGTATTCTGCTCCCTCCCATTTTGTAGAAAATATACTACAAGGGTTTGAAATTCCCTTGGTTAAAAAACCATGAGAGACAGAGAATATTATTAAATGAATACTCACATTTTTCTAACAATGGGAGCTATGTTGATTTTCCATGTCTTTTACCTTTGTTCCTAGGCACTTGATAAGGTGACAAGATAAAAAATACTTTTTATTTTTGGTTTTGCCTTGAGCACTTACTAGAGAGAGACAGAGAGCGTGAAAGGGAGATATACGTTCCCTGGGGGATGGCCACGCTGCAATTTCCTGTCCTCCATTCTCCTGGAACTTTGGACAAACTCACACACATGTCCAGCATGATTCTCAAGCTGCCGGGTCTTAGACTTAAATTGTGGTTTGTCAAGTGGAAGTCCAGTGCCTTAACTACCATGCCCTTGCTGGCCCCACAAAAAATAATGAAGTAATTTTAATCTACATTAAGTAATGTTAATTTATCATGTTATGTTTCTAAATAATTACCATCTCTATGAACAATCTTTATAATAACTTTTTGATGAATATTTGTGTATATCTATAATAAATTTATATATCCATACATACAAATTTATAGATAAATTTTAAATTTCATATTTCTAATAGAAAGACAACTTTGATGCTTGAAAACATAGTATTTCAAAATCATTTTTTAATCTAAGGTATAAGAACAAATATTTATTCTTCTATTCTTCTTCCCTTCAATTCATCTTTCAGTAGTTCTGTGGTTTAGTTTCTATTTCAGTCCACAGAGAGTGGTATTTTTAGACTTTAATTAGGATGTCATATTATGTATAACTCCTTACCATTTCTGATGCTTCTTTTAGTGTGGTAGATGCAAGGAAGATTAAATAGAATTTTAAACCTCACAAATGATTTTATTATATTTCTTTTCTTTCCATGGCAACTGATAAAAACAAGACAAAACCACCTTCCCACTACACTTTAGCTTTATTTTGTAAGTGGTGTTAAAAAATATTAATCTTACCAATATACACTATTTAAAAATAATTGACAAAAACCTATATAATAATTATATGTTTATACAATACTTTGAAAATATTAGTTGAACTCTTTTAAAATTATCAGTGTTAGTGAAACTAATAAAAATAAATACTTAGAAGCTTCTCCTGTAGAAAACTTACATAATTTTCTTAACTCATTCAAATATAGTTAGCCCAATTTGTACATATGAGAGGTCTTCAAAAATGTCATAGAAAAAATATATTGGGTTTGAAAATATTTTGCCCTAAATAAACTCTTATTTTAAATGAATTTCCATGAGCTTTTGAAGTACTCCCATATTTTAAAAATTTATCATATTTATTTATCTTGAATTAAGAAAACTACTTCTTTCTCATATAAGGGAAAAAATAGACCTGCTTTTTAATATTTCTTGATATGGTGTGCTATGAGAAAGCATAGTCTTGCTTTTAGAGTTACTACATGTAAAATGTATCAAATTATAAGTGAACTCTTAAATATGTTTAATTATGTGTTTTATATAGTATCGTTTTTTTTCACTGACAGCAAAGACATACAAATAGCACTTATAGATCAGACATATATTTTCTTTTTAAATTTCAAATATTCTTGATTTCATTATAACGTGACAGAGAAATAGCTCACTTAAAGATTTCACAGTGTTACAAATCTTAGGGTTTAACTATAAGCAGTCAGTCTTTTATTGAAAGTACCAGACTGAGCAAGCCCTCAAAATAATTTCACTTCCCACAGTAGTTATGTAATCAAAATGTCTTGTAATAAAATGACCTGTCTGACAAATCTTCAAAAACAGACAGACTTCAAATATTTGAGAAACTAGTAATGTAGAAATTTAAAAAGCATTTAAGTCTAAAAGTGTAAGTCTACCATTGATATTTGGTTCTTTTTCTTTTCTTTTTTTTTTTTTTTTGGAGAGGTTTTCGCTATAGGGAAGTACTCCCATATTTTAAAAATTTATCATATTTATTTATCTTGAATTAAGAAAACTACTTCTTTCTCATATAAGGGAAAAAATAGACCTGCTTTTTAATATTTCTTGATATGGTGTGCTATGAGAAAGCATAGTCTTGCTTTTAGAGTTACTACATGTAAAATGTATCAAATTATAAGTGAACTCTTAAATATGTTTAATTATGTGTTTTATATAGTATCGTTTTTTTTCACTGACAGCAAAGACATACAAATAGCACTTATAGATCAGACATATATTTTCTTTTTAAATTTCAAATATTCTTGATTTCATTATAACGTGACAGAGAAATAGCTCACTTAAAGATTTCACAGTGTTACAAATCTTAGGGTTTAACTATAAGCAGTCAGTCTTTTATTGAAAGTACCAGACTGAGCAAGCCCTCAAAATAATTTCACTTCCCACAGTAGTTATGTAATCAAAATGTCTTGTAATAAAATGACCTGTCTGACAAATCTTCAAAAACAGACAGACTTCAAATATTTGAGAAACTAGTAATGTAGAAATTTAAAAAGCATTTAAGTCTAAAAGTGTAAGTCTACCATTGATATTTGGTTCTTTTTCTTTTCTTTTTTTTTTTTTTTTGGAGAGGTTTTCGCTATAGGGCGCGTGCACTCGCCAGACAGACAGAGAGACATAGAGACAGAAAGCGAGAAATCATCCCCCAGGGGGGATGGCCACGCCGCAATCCCTTCTCCTCCATTCTCCTCTCAGGATCTTGGGCACGCATGCACACGCGCCCTGCGTGAGTTTTAAGCCACCGGGTCCGGGATGCAAACCGTGGTCGACTATGTGGGAGTCCAGCGACATAGCCATTACGGTAACTGCTGGTTCCCGATATTTGGTTCTTTTGAACATAAAACAAATACCCCAAAAATGTCTTTGGATGTCCCTATTTTCCATTGTAATAATTTTTATTGGAAACCCTTAAGAAAAAAATTTTTCTTCCCTAAACACAATAAAATGTCTACTGATTCATTTCTGTCTTATTTTAAATAGTTCCTATTGAATTTTGTTCTGATTTTACATGAAGAGAACATTTTAATTGGAGTAGGAAAATAGCATTATTCCTTGAATGCTGATATGGCTCCCCAAGAACTTGACACACCAATCTTATCAAACATGCTCAATAATCTAGCATTAAAGTAAAGATCCTAAATAAGATTTAATTTTCATTTGCAAGAAAGGTAGTTGAATCAACATAAGTTTTGTCATAATACAAATGGTACACATAATAAAAAGTTGAAAGATTAGGATAGTATATAAAAACAGAAGACTTTTATTTATTTATTTTTAGTTTGCTTGTGCTTTCCAGAGAAGGTCAGAGAGAGAGAAGGAAAGCAAGAAAGCATCCCTATGGGGATGATCCCACCTCATTCCCTACCCTTCAGCTTCTTTCAGAATTTGGGGTACACATGCCCATGAGCCCAATGTGGTTTTCTTTTTTTAAAAAAATTTTTGCTATAGACTGTGTCCACTCACCAGATAGACAGAGTCAGAAAGCGAGACCATCCCCCAAGGGGGATGGTCATGCCTACTCCCCAGAAAGCATCCCTATGGGGATGATCCCACCTCATTCCCTACCCTTCAGCTTCTTTCAGAATTTGGGGTACACATGCCCATGAGCCCAATGTGGTTTTCTTTTTTTAAAAAAATTTTTGCTATAGACTGTGTCCACTCACCAGATAGACAGAGTCAGAAAGCGAGACCATCCCCCAAGGGGGATGGTCATGCCTACTCCCCCATTCTCCTCTGAGACCCCCCCCCCAAGGGGGATGGTCATGCCTACTCCCCCATTCTCCTCTCCGAAATTTGGCTGCACACATATGCTCCCAGTGTGAGTTTCAAACTCCCAAGTCCAGGATTTGAACCACTGTTAGTCAATGCGAGTCCAGCACCTTCACCACTATGCCACCTGCTGGCCCTCTGATGTGGTTTTGAAGCCACCTGGTGAAGGATTCAAACTGAACAGTTGGTCATGTGGGATCCAGCATCTTAACCACCACACCACCAGCTGGCCTGAGAATATATTTAAATAGCTGAGTTGGTATCTTAGTTTTTCTTCTCCTATCTGTGACCATTATAGTGTCATCTGCTTACTTAATCCTCAAATTTCTGTAATTACAATATCTAATTTTAAGGTTGTGGAAATGCTTACACGAGAAAACAATATAATTATAGTCATAATTAAATGAGTAAATTGCTACAATAATAAACAGACAATACTTAAAGGATTCTAGTAAAGATCAGATTAAATATTATAACATTGTTATGTGTTAAATACTGAAACATCCAATTAAATACTTTACATAATGTGAGATTACATTAAACACTGTAAATCAAACGCTAAATATTTAACACAAGACCTAGTGAGACTGATTATGCATAATTTCTTGTATTTTAAGATATGTTTTCTTTTTTTCCCTTAAAGAAAGAAAGAGGTTTTATTAAATCAACTACATGCATTTCAGTGGTAACATTCATGTCATCCCACATTTATTCATTTTATAGGTGGAGGGTGGCCCACAGAGACAAATGACTAGTATAACATTGCACTACTACTAAATGAGTGAGCCTGAGTTTCCTTCCAGATCTGACTCCCTTCTTTTATTTTATCTAAAATGCTCTTTACTGTGTCAAAATTTCAGGGCCAGATTGAGTTTTCTTTAACCTACTTTTTAAAAAAATGTTACTCAATAATAGTCACAGATCAGAAAGATATTACTTCTTTAAAAATTCCTACTTTTTTATGTTTTTCCACTAGGCATAGTTTTTAGGATCCTTCAGTGCTCTGTTGAACATATGATCTACTGGAGTGTGGATCAGGCCATGACACTCCCCCACCAGACTATCTACGGCTCCTGAGCTCTTTCCACCACCCAGGCCCCAGAAACAAGGCCACAACAAATATCTCATACCTTCCCCCTCAAGGATCCACGTGAAAATTTCTCTGAAGATGAGTTTAAAAACAGTGTTAACATGAATTAACATAAGATATACACAACACGGACATACTGTGCAAAAACACACTTATACAAAAAGACACACAAAACTGCACGTATGACTGCCTATGAGGGAGAAGACTGGGAACTGGGTGTGAGGATAAAAGGAGGGCATGAACAGAGGCCAGTAGATAAAGTATCAGATATTGTTCAAAAAACAATTACATACCCGAAGGGTAGAGGATGGCGTGGCATAAATGCAGCCGACACTGGGGAGGGATAAGACAAGCCAAAGAGCCCGTTTCCGGTGTTTCCATGTGTCTGCCCTTAACACGTCCTGATTACTCAGCCTCTTGACTCAGGCTATGGTTTCTACTTCTGTCAAACACATGAAAGCTTCAGCCGAGGATACACCACGCAGGATGGGTTTGGATTTTCATCAGGTCTTGAGGGGGAACAGGAAGCACTGGGCCTAGGAGAGGTCTGGGGAAGTGGAGGAGCGAGATCACCGCGAGTGAGCTCAGGAAATAGTTGAAACCTTCAAATTACTCACAGAAAGGGGAATCGCAGTATTGGAATGATTCCGATTACAAACAGGAAAACTGGGTTGGGGACTTCTGTTCACGTTTACCTTGAGCCTAGGAGGTCATTTTAGAGAACGTGAGACGGTCGGATCACTGGCACGCTGGAGACCCGCTCTGGTGACTGGCCAGAACCCCAGTTGGGGTGTCGACAATAAATAATTAAAACGAACAATGACAGACAATTACTTGAAAGAAAAGAAACAGGACAAATCCTTTCTGCTAGCAGTATCCAGTGAACACTGCCATCCTGACATTTACTTTGTTACATTCAATTTTGGGTATTTCTGTTTGGACAGCCCTCACTCGGTGAAACACTCTCCTTGGGAAAAATAAAGTTATATTCTAATGGAGAGGTTAGGAAGTAATAAATATTAAATGAGCTGGGCTGGTTTTTAAAGTTCAACTCAGTGCCCGGGTCTGTGGTGATCTCATTAGAAATTGTCACCTTTTGTGTCCCCATGTGAACCTGCAACTGGCCTCTTTATTATTTCTCTTTAATCTTACCTGAAACACTTACCACATCTTTTTCATAGGTAAATGTGAATTTCAGTTTACCGCTATTCTCACAAACTTAAAATCAGCAGGTGTAAATTAATGAGATTTTACAAAAATAGATTTAGAACTGGGAAGATTGCTATGTCCTTGCAAATAAAGGCTTGTTTAAAAATCCCAGTGTTAGTTTAGATAATTAATGTTTTGTCAGTTTAAACAAAGTGTCTCTCACATTTATCATTGATGATGACATCAGACTTTTGAGAAGACTCACCTCTTAGACAGAAGGAAGCATTAAAATGTGAGGCCGGAATGAGCCGAGCTGTAATAATAAGGTGATAATTGCTAAGTGTGCAGCTGCACCCACGATGCATTTAGTCAAACACTAACACTTGGAGTGTGAACTGGCAGGGCTCGATAGTATCTTGTATCTTATGCTCTCCATCTGTTTAGGTGACTTCATCTTTTTAATGTGAAAACTAGAAGACTTACTACATTAATAATTCTTTGTGTGTTACCGTGTTAGTAGGTACAGGCCATGATACATGTCTCTTTTCAGCAGCAAGCCATTTTATTTATGTTCCAGTTTTAAAATCGGTTACCCCCAAATGTGTTTGTTCAAGAGTTCCCAGAGTTATGAATTTGGGTCTCAACCATACAATCTTTTTTTCATTAGGTTGATGATTCTGACATTTGCTCTAAGAATTTCTTTGGAAGTTTTTTAAACTCACGTGCCACCCCTTCACCCCATAACAATTGAGTCTAATTTTCTACACGTGAGGATTAGTATTTTTTTAATCCTTTAAAGTGATACTATAAGCAGCGATGTTTGAAAACTTTTGTATTAGACTTAAACATTTACTCCAGGAATGTTTGTTTATCTCCATATTCTTAAACCTAGAATATTGCTCAGAGAGAAAAATCTAGCTCAGTAAGTCTTAGTTCAATGAAGAAAACAATGAATTACTTAAAGCACAAATGTTATCTTAAAATTAGGTGATTTTTCTTCCCCTTATTTATCACAGAGCTTTTATATTTCAATTACAATGTGTCAGCTCTCATTTTATGCAGTTTCAGTTGTGTAATATAAGCATCTGGTGCCCTGATTTGTATTTTTTCTATCACGAAAGAGTTCACTGAATATTTTGAACCTTCTCTTATTTATAGAAGTTCATTTTTTTACTGAACATATACAGAAAGAACAAGCCAAAAGTATGGAATTTGAGCTAAGGGTAACAATTTCAACATGTACTAATCACTCCATGTGAATCACCACATTAGAAGAAAGAAAGCTAAAAACAAAACTACATGATCATCTCAATAGATGAATAAAAGAGTTTGGCAAAGACCAGTCATGGTAAAACATCTAAATAAAATAGTATAGACAGAAATGATCTAAATACAATAATGAAAAACCCACAGCTAACATTGTGATCAATGGGAGAAAAAAAAAAAAAAGCTTTTCTTCTAAGACCTGGTTCAAGATAAAGATGCCCACCCTCAATGCTTCTATTTAACATAGTATTGGAAGCCTATCTAGAATAATTAGGCGAGTGAAAGAAATAAAAGACAGTAAAATTTAAAAAGAATAAGTAAATGTAAGTAAATAAGTAAATAATAAACAAATTCAGTAAATTTGAAGGATATAAAATCAACATTCAAAATTCAGTAGTGTTTCTTTGTAGCAATGACAAACTATCCAAAAAAGAAATTAAGAAAAAATCCCATATATGATAACATTAAAAGAATGAAATACTTAGAAATAATTTTAACAAGGAAGTTAAAGACCTATTCATAGAATTCTGTGAGAAATTTATGGAAGAAATTGGAGACACATCAAAATAGGAAAATATTCCATGTTAATGAGTTGGAAGAATTAATATTGATTAAATATTCATAATACTCAAAGCAAATTCAACACAATTTCTATCAAGATTCCAAAAGCATTTTTCACAGAAATAGAGAAAAAATTCTAAAATATATATAGAACCATAAATCACTCCAATAGTAAAAGCAATCTAGGGGGAAGAGAATAAAGTTGAAAAAATCACACTACCTAATTTTCGATTATATTATATTGTTAGAGCAATTGGGACCAGTAGATGGCATAGTGTGTAAGGCACTGGACTCCCACATTGTCTAACACAGTTAGAGTCCAAGACCCAATGGTGAAAATCACACCAGGCTTGTGTGTATGTGTGCCCAAAATTCCAAGAGGAGACTGGAAGAGAAGGGATTGCAGTGCGGCCAACCCCCAAGGGAGTGATTTCTCACTTTCTCTCTCTCTCTCTCTCTCTCTCTCTCTGTCTCTTTCTGGTAAGCACACACACCATGTGGCAAAAAATTTTTAAAAATTTTTAAAAAGCTATAGTAATCATAACATTATGATATGATTACAGGTAGTGATATAAAAATATATACATAAATCAATGGAACAGAATAAAGATTCCAGAAATAGACCCAATCATTTTCAGAAAGTTAACTTTCAAGAAGGAGCTCAAGAATTTATAACGGGGGTCCAGCAGTTAGCGTAATGGCTATGTCGCTGAATTCTCATGTAGCCAACTGCGGTTTGAGTCCCAGACCTGGTGGTTTAAACTCATGCTGGACACATGTGCATGCATGCCCAGTATCCCGAGAGAAGAATGGAGGAGAATGGAGGAGAAGGGGTTGTGGTGTGGCCATCGCCCCTGGGGGATGATTTCTCGCTTTCTGTTTCTCTGTCTCTCTCTCTCTCTTTCTGGTGAGCGCACAAGCCCTACAGCAATAACCTCTCAAAAAAAAAAAAAGAATTTATAATGGAGAAAAGATTAATTCTTTAATAAATAGTGATATAAATACTGTATATTCATATACAGAAGAATAAAATTAGACCACCGTTACACTGCATCTTCTACCAGACATAAAAATAAACCCAAAATAGATTAGATTTAGACCTAAGATTAAAACCATAAAGCTTCTACAAGAAAACATAAAAAACCCTCCTTGGCATTGATTCTGGAAATTTTGGGGGTATATGAAACCAAAGCACAGTCAACAAATTAATAATAAACGAGCTAGGACTACATCAAAATTAAAAAAAAAAAAAAAAAAAAAACTTCTGCACAGCAAATGAAATAATAAGCAAAATAAAAAGGTAACCTGCACAATGGGAGAAAATATTTATAAATCAAATACCTGATAAAGGGCTAATATCCAAAATCCATAGGAACTCATGCAACTCAATAACAAACAAACAAAAAACACAAATAACTTGATTTCTGAAATCTGTCAAGTTGGGCCATCAGGTGGCGGGGAGGGTAGGGTGCTGGATCCCACATGGCTGCCTTGCGTTTGCGTCCTGGACCCAGTGGCTTGACATCATGCAGGATGCCTGTACACGCCTACCCAAAATCCTGAGAGGTTACCGGGGATAAGTAATTGCAGTCAGAGAATGGTTTCTCACTTTTCCTCTCTGTCTCTCTCTGGTGATAACACACACCCTACAGCAAAAGCAAATAATAAAAACAAAGTTGCCCATGGCCTGAATAGACATTTTGCAAAAGAGATGCACTAATGGCCAACAGGAACATGAAGAGGTGCTTAACATCACTATTCATCCGAGAAATTAAAATCACAAGATGTCACCGCATACCTGTCAGGATGGCTACTATCAAAAGACAAGAGAGGACAAGTGTTGTTGGCAAAGATGTGAAGACAAGGTAAATCTGGAATACTATTGATGGGAATGTAAATTGGCCCAACTATTATAGAAAACAGTATGGGAGTTTTTAAAAACTAATTTAAAAAATCCATATATGACCCTTCAACTTCTCTCTTGGAGGATAGATATGTAAATAGATAGATAGATAAACACATACATCCAAAATAAATGAAATCAGTATCTCAAAGAGATATCCGTAATCTCATGCTCATTGTAGTATTGTTCACAACAGCTAAAATATGTATACAATCTAAATATCCAGTTTTGGATGAATGAATAAAGAAATTTTGAAATACAAACACCCCCCCCACACACACACAAATATTATTTAATATTTTAAAAGATGGAAATTCTGCCATTTTCAGCAACATAGATGATTTTGGAGGATACTACACTAAGTAAAATAGCCCAAACTCAGAAAAACAAACACTGCATGATCTTACTCATATGTGGAATCTAAAACTGTTAAATTCATAGAAGCCGAGAGTAGAATAGTGACGACCAGAGGCAAGAGGGCAAGACAGAGGAAATGGCTTGTCAGTCAAATGTACGAAGTTTCACTTAGGTAGGATGAATCAATTCCAGATACCTAGATGTTCAGTGTTTTCACCCCAACAACAAACAAACAGGAACTATGTGGAGAGGTTATGCTAATTAATGGTATTCAGTCCCCCATGCTTACTGAAGCACCATTTGGGTGCATCTTAAATATATGTAATTTTTCTTACAATATTAAAATTAAAATGAAAAAGTTAAAGGTATGAAGAGATAAAGAATAAATTTAAAGTAATTAAAATTAAATAAGAGTTAATCTTTTAAAAAACAGTTTAACAAAAGGAAAAATTAAACATAAAGCTAAATCCAATTAACCACGCAGCCAATTCCATGATTAAACCTTTTTAAGTCTATAAATAGATCATTTGAAGTTTACCTAACTTGTGCATTAACTAAGCTGAACTCATGTTTTGTATTAAATGGCTGTCAGCATTTCTATCATTTGACCTATCATTGACAATCAAAGGATATTGATAATATTGTAAATGTATGCTAAGAGCCATATTTTAACTAATTCCACTTACAAAAATTTTTGCCAATGAAAATAGATAACGTACATTTTTAAAAGGTCATTGAAGAGTTATGTTGGGGGAAAGAATCCAAATGACCTTTAGTAAGCAAAGACTGACTAAATAAATTTGTATCCAAGGAAATAATGTTTCATCCCTTAAAATATCACTTATGAAAACTACAAAGCAGCTGGTTATATTGTGTTGCTGGAAAAGTCTTGATGCATTTTGGCATAGAAAATCATAGGAAAAAGTCATGATTTTTCTGATAACCTAATAGTAATGAATAAAGTAGAATGCAATATAATTTGCTACAATGACTATAATTGTGAAGTTGTCTAAGCATCTGAAAACTATACACTGAAGATGTTATAACAGCGAGGTAATAGTTGAATTTTTCCTTTTATTATTTCTTCTTCATGTGATGTTGCTTTGATGAGCACCCCTAAGTGAGAAAGAGACAAAATATTCATGTATCAGACCCTGTTAGAAGGCAATTTACCATTTGGTGTTCCCATTTGTAACTCACACTTTGTGACAATGATGTAAGGGCATTATACTAATAGGATTGATACTGTTTACTAGTCCATTTGGTTGATAGTACATGTAAATTTTATATCTTTTAGGAGTTTGTTCTAGCAATCATTACTAAATCTCCGGTTTGTAGAAAATCAATACTTCACTATTGTAATGTTATTTTTCAGTATATCACTTTCCTAAAAATACCATATTGTGACTGAAAATCTGATGACTACAACCAAATAATTCAGATTATAATACTCACAGGAGTTGACAGAGTTTTAGTCAATAGTCTTTGATGACCAGTTGATAGGATTGAGTCTCAGACCACTGAAATGTTTTGTATTAAAATCTATTTCAATGTATTTATTTTTAGCATCAAATATAAAACATGCCTCAATACTTCCCTTCATGGAACTCTGGTTTCTAAAGACTGTTGGAAAGTGGCACAAATTTGATTTGGCAACCAAGTCACAGGACCACACCCATCATTCATGTTTGGGAATTACCAGGTCCAGGACTTCCATAGCAAAAGGCAACAATATTCACACAGACACACACACACACACACACACACACACACACACACACACACACACACTTATTCACATATAGTATAACAGAGCCCACTGTCTTGGTTATAAACAATTTTCCTTCCTTTTTCACCTGAAAAATTTTACTTTTCTCAACAAAAATTACCAAAGTGACTTTGCAAACACAACACTAGTCTCAAAATGTAAGATCTCATGATAATCCCTACATCAGATCTGATGTCTTCTCTTGCTTTAGAGATCTTTGTACTAAAAAGGCAGAACACCCACACATACACCCACACACCCTATATACTATAGAGAAACTAGGACAAGAAAATTCCAATAAATATTTCCATATAGAAGGGGAAATAGAAACCGTTCATGAGATCTAACTTCACAGATGATAAGTGGCACCTACCCCATCATGGGCAATGGTGCTTTATTTGGTTGGGTTCTGCTCACTGGAAATAGTCAGCTGTTCTGTAGTTTTTATGGACTTTAACATAGCTTTCTCTAAGGTTGTTCATCTTTTTTTATTATATACTGTAGCCATATCTGAGTATACTAAGAAAGAATATTTCCTTCCAGTCTATTCATAGCATCCTCAGTCAGCTTCATTCTCATGGAATTTTGGAGGAAGAAAAGATTGTTCCAAATCTTGAGAACTGTGTCTTTTAGGCCAAACTGGAAACTCATTTATCAGTATGACTGTCTTTTCTTTGTGTTTTTTATTTTTTGCTAGAGGGCATATGCACTGGTCAGAGACAGAGAGACATAAGAGAGAGAGAAAGCATTTTCCATGGGGAATGGTCACACCACAATCGCTTCTCTTCAATCTCTCCCTCCTTTAAGGATTTTGGCACACATGCACACTCACCTGGTGTTCTTCTCAATCTGCCAGGTCTGAGACTTGAATCCACACTGTCGACGATGTGGGATCTGGCTGCCTTTAACCGCTAGGTCATGGAGTTGACCCACCAGTGAAACTTTCACCAAAATTTTGTCATCTTTTCTTCTATTTGATTCCAGTAAATTCCACAGGTTAATAGATAAATCTGAAATTCTTTTGGGGGCGTTCTACTCTCTGATATACCTGCAGTTACTTTGAATTATGAAATATTCTGATTGAGGCTCACTCTCATTCTATTCTCCCTATACCAGTTTTGACCAACTTGAAGGTTTTTATTAGGACCTTGCCTTAGTAGATTCAGGGCTTTAATGACAGGTTTGATGGCCACATCATGGATTTGGCCCTTGCCACAAAATTCAACTTTAGTTGACCTTTATTGTCCAAAGCCATCCTTGATTTTATATTTTATCACTTGGGAATGAAAATCCGAAGTCTTACCACCCTGAAAATCGAAGAACCATTTAGACTTCTATATTACTTTTATGTATTTCTGAGAATTCAATAATTCTTTTTTGAGTTCACTTTTCTTTTAGGTATTTATCAAATTAATCCATAGCAAGTAAGAAATGTTCATTCATATCTTTCCACCTAAGAACTACAAGCTTACTCTATATACATCAACTGCTTTTAAGGCACTACAGGAAACTGAAGTATCAAATGTTTCACTACTTCAAAATATGAGCATCTCTTTTCCAGCCTTCAATATATTTTTTTCACCACTTGCTTCTGACATTGAAGCAAATGCCATGCATTTTAAGTCTTTTTTCTTCTACTATTTTAATGTCCATACCAGTAAGCTTCAACTAAGATTTCTGCAATAACAAACAACTCCAAAGTCTCAGCAGCTTACCCATGTGGGTCAGCAAAGGTTCTGCTTCATGTCTTCATTTCAGGATCAATGTTGAGAGAATAATGTCTATTTTAGAGATATTGATCATACAATATGAGACATGGCAGGAAAGACACATGGAAAAAGAGGCATGGCAGAGCCTTGGGTTGGCCTTCATAGCGTTTGATGGCAGTTCTGGCCTCTATATGCAGCGGTAGCCTACCAGACTGCAGACCAAGAAGCCACACATCAACTGCAGCTCAAATTCCTTGTGTGAGGGCCTGGAAAAACAACCATCATGTTGGCCAGGATCCCAGTGAGCTGGATGCATGGAAGAAGGGATTGCAGAGTTTGCCCCCTTCCTTGAGTGCCTGTGCACACACTGTCATGAACGGAAAAATGCCTTCTGAGGGCACATGGCACACATAACTTCTCCTCATAAAGCAATGGCAAAGCAAACCTCAACGGACACCCTGATGGGGTGATGTGCAAGCACAATTCTCTACAGAGGAGCAGTTAATCTGATCACCTTGAGATCATAGCTCATTTTTTTTTAATAGACCACAGATTAGTTCATTTTTAACACCCATCATGCCATGAATTCATAGGGAATAGGTTCCAGTAGCTCAGGCTCCTTTCCATTGGTTCTCACAAAGTGTGCTTCTCTGGGTGGAGCAGGCTGGCGCTTTAGTTGAACCCAGGTACCTTTCTCTTTGGCTTCTTTCTTTTTCTGGTCATTTTCCTTCACACATTTTAGGAAGCTATCTCTACTCTTAGAATGTTTAATATGCGCAATACGGACATTGATTCTCTTGGTAAGAATCTTGCCCTTAACTTGTTTGTTCACAACAATGCCAACAGCATGCTGGGTAACATTGTAGACTCTTCCAGTTTTGCCATGGTAACATTTGTGGGGCATTCCTTTTTGAACAGTACCCATTCCCTTAATGTCTACAATATCACCTTTCTTGTAGATT
>NW_006159681.1:1574856-1601526 GCF_000334495.1 Tupaia belangeri chinensis | reverse complement strand
TGTGTTTGTCATTTTGGTTAATTACTGGAAGATGGTGGTTCCGGCCAAAAGGAAGGGCCCATAGCTCATTTTTTAAATTACTCAGTCAGAATGCTAAATAAGATCTTTGGGGACTAGTATTTCCTTACTCTGAACTCTGGAACATATTACCATTTTCTTGGGAGTTAGTCCCAAGCAATTTCCTGTAGACCTAGATTGACATACAGATTTACTCATCACCACCCTCTGCAAGTAATCCCATTTTAAAGCTATCACAAGAATAACGGCTATGATAACATGAAAACCATGAGCCTTTCCACTACATTGCTCATCTGCTTCAGTCTTCCACAGCCCAGCCCCACTTGACATGAATATTGTTAAAAAGTGCATATATCTTCATGAAAAGAGACATATCAAAGATGAAATGCCTGCCAAATCAGCATTAGTAATAGCAGGGGGCAATGTATGAGCCTCTTGGAATAATTCTGTCTCCATGTGATGTTATTAAGAAGAAAATCTACTTTGCTTAATTAGAGTAGTTTTGATTAAAAACTAAATCTCAAAATGTGGAGTGTATTCTATTACATTATTCCACGGAGAAATAATTCAACTTTTAAAAAATGATTTTGGACTGCTTGGCATTATATGAAAACAGTCTTTACAACCAGGGAACTAATGTGTGTGTGTGTGTGTGTGTGTGTGTGTGTGTTTTCCTCAAGAGAAGTCCAACAGGAGCAGATGCAGCGACTGGAACACCATCTGAAATCACTGCTGCTGTGTGTTGACGGCCCCATGCTCACGCTGACACTGCAACTGCTTCTTTGTTGTTAGTAATTGCAGCAGTTACAGGTGTACCATCAGGACATTACACAGAGATGTCTGCCTTCCAGAAACTTCTGAAATAGTCTGTAAATCATTAGTGAGTAGGTCTTACAAAACAAAATACCATACCTAAGTTGAATATATGACAGCCCTAGAGAGAAAATATATCATAATATATAATCATAGCATATGTCGTATTTTTCTGTTGTATATGCTTAAGGCTTAGAACATAAAACACCAAGCTTTAACAATATTGTGTCCCAATTTAAACACACACACACATGCGGACAGTGGAGCAGGCTGAAACACTGCAGCTATAGAGCAAACATAAAACATGCTCTATTAGCATTGCAGATACTTGTATTTGTATGTGTCATCTTTTTCTGTTTCTTTATATTTTTTATTTATTTGAATCATTAAAATATGAAGGTTTTATCACAAATGATGCCACAGGTTAATAAATGAGAACAAATGGGGCCAGCCAAATGGCATAGTGGTTAAGGTATTGGAATGCACGTGGCTGACTCTGTAGTTCCAGACCTGGATCAAGTGGCTTGAAGGACATGCTGAGCGTATATGCATGCATCTTCAAAGTCCCCACAGGAGGCTTGAGGAGAAGGGATTGCATTATAGCAACTCCTCCCTGCCCCCAGGGGATTATTTCTCTTTTTTTTCTCTCTCTCTCTCTCTCTCTCTGTAGAGCAGATGTGCCCTATGGCAAAATTTAAGATAAAGGAGAAAAATGCTTTATTTGTGCTGTGAAATACTATTCTGAAGCTCTCCAGCTTATGTTCACTTATAAAGTATCTTGTCTTCTTTTGGGGTGAGTTTCTCTTTCAGTTCTTCCAGCTGAAACCTCAGTTTCTTTATTTCTGCCTCATTTTGATCCACATGGTTGTTTGCCTTGGTCAGTTCGGCCATTTTTGCCTGATATCGTCTGCTTAGTTTACTGTAGGCATGTTGGAGGTTCAACAGTTCCTACCAAGAGAAAGTGAAAATTACATATTTAATAATGCACGTTGATAAAGTCAGAAGAATGGCAAATTGTTTCAACAAAGAAAAGTATTTTGGGAAGAACTGAGGTAAGTCATCCCCTTTTTCTGAAACTCTGCATTTCTGTAACCAAATATTATGATTTGCATATAACTATGAATAAAATATGTAAATGGCTAAGATAAGGGCCAACAGATGGTGTAGCAGTTACATCACTGGACTTCCACATGACCAACTGCGGGGGCGAGTCTCGGACCTGGTAACTTAAAACTCACGTGGGCACATATCTGTGTGTGCCCAAGATCCTGGGAGGAGAATGGAAGATAAGGGATTGTAGCATATCCTCCCTAGGGGGTGATTTCTTACTTTCTGTCTCACCTTCTCTGTCTGTTCTCTCTCTCTAGCAAGCACATGCATCCTATGGAATAAAGTTTAAAAAAAAAAAAGACTAAAATATTGGCCATCTCATGGTCTGATGGTTGGAATAGAAAGAGCCCAAGTGCCATCTGTGTTTTAGTCCCTGGAGAAACACGCTGGACGTGTGTATGTGTGTGTGTGTTTCCAAAATCCTGAAAGGAAGGAGAAATGGAGGAGAATAGGAGAATGAATTGCAGTGTAACCGTGTCCCACGGGGGTGCTTTCTCCCCTCTGTCTCTCTGCCTCTTTCTGGCAAGTGCACATGTCCTCTGGCAAATTAAAAAAAAAAGGCTAAAATACAACGCATCTTTATATTGTTGAGTATATGATCCATTTTCCACCTTATGCAAAAGTAATTCTAATATATGGTTTCCAAAAAAAGGAATTATATCCACAAATGAAGAATAAGATATTCATTATAAAAATAAATGCAGAAAGAGGTATTCATCTACTAAGTCAGAATAATTGAAAGATAGCACACTATATGTTTCAAATTACTTTCTGAAGAAAACATGTTTCATATTCCTGCAGGCTTGATGTCACCTGCTACCTCTTCTGAACTTAGACGACTGTGGCTCAGGGACCTGGAGAAAGAGGCCTATCATGTGCTAAAAGAAACAGATGACTCTGTCGACCTTGAAGTGATTGGACCACCAATCAATCTTATTATAATTAGCACCATAAAAGATATGAATTAGCAGGTTACAGTAATTGGCCCCGAACTATTAACAAAGTTATTTCTCATTTTTAGTTAAAGTATAGTACAAGTTATCCAGTAGCATGGTGGACAAGGTGGCTGGATCCCACATGGCCAACTGTGCCATTCTAGTCCTTGACCTAGCATCTTGAAAAACACATGTGCATGCATGCCTAAAATCCCCAGAGGAGAATAGAGAAGAAGGGATTGTGGCATGGCCATTTCTCTTGGGAGTGATTTTTCACTTCTCTCCCTGTCTCTCTTCAGCAAGTATATATGCCTATAGTAAAATTTAAAAAATAAAAATAAAAAATTACAGTGCAAAGATATTAGCATTATCATTATAAGAAACATCTTTGTTAAAACCATAAATAAAAAATAACTCTTCAGGTCCTCCTAATGTTATAGTAATATTGTAGCAAAACCTAGGAATGTCTTTAATTTTCTTCCATACTTTTGTAGTACTTTATGTATGAAAGAGCACAAAAAAATGGCACTTGTAAAAAATGCATAAATTATCTCAGAAAAAGTAGACTAGAAATAGAATCTCTGTTACATAGGGTACCAACAGTATTCTTAATAATGAGATTGAACAAGAGATTCAGAAATGAAAAAATATAAAAGAGATAAGATATTAGAAAATATTGGAAGAAAAACTTGAAGACCTCATTTTATTTTTTAATTACCAAGTAGGGGAATGTTTTCTAAATATAATCCCAAATTGTGAAATCATTAAATGATTAATTTAATCACAATAAGTATATGACTTGTGTATAGCAAATAAGCCCTGTACAGAGCACGCTGTGGCAAGAAACAACATCTGGGGACTGGATGGTAGCACAACAGTAAAATGGAAGGCTCTGCAAGGCAGACCCACATGGGAAGGTTGGTAGTTCAAGTCCAGAGACTTCACTCAGTACATGGGGTACACATATGCCTATAATCTGATAGAAGCCAGGTGTGAACTGTGGCATCAGGACCCTTCACTAATGTTGTAGCTCTCTATCTCTCTGTCTCTCTCACTCACTCATGGAGCAAAAATTCTTTAAATTAAAAGAAAGAAAGAGAGAGAGAAATCTCCTATGCAGTCATATCAAGTCAATATAAACTGACTCGATATAAAATATGGAAGGACAGAGTTCACAGGAAAGAAAATAAGAGTATCTCATAAAATTAAGATATTTAGCTTCACTCAGAATATGGGGAAAATTATTTCATGTATAACTTTTTGGAGAAGGGGTTAGTGGTTACCAGGGATTAAGAACAGGAGAGGAGAGTCAGAGAGCTAGGGGTGGATCTAAAAGGACATCGGGGTCCTTTGCTGAGATGGCAACTTTGATCTTGCCTGTAGGAAGGCCAGGATCCTGCGCATGCTCTTCACCATCGCTTTGGAAATGATACCACTGGAGGAACTGGGCTTAGGGCAGAGAGACTCTGTGTTATTTCTGACAACTGTATGTGCATTTGTACGCAGTAATACATTTTATTACATATTTTATTTGTAAGAATAAATAACTACACTTGGAAATTACAATTCTCAAATAAAAAATTAATTAAAAACACATTAAGATATAATTTCTCATGTTTTCAGGCATTTAGCAAGGGTTAAATGTATTCAAAGGATCTACTAGTAAAATGTACAGAAACAGGGATTCATTCGTGGAAAAACATCAGCAAGATTCGTTGAAATAAAAAATGTACATACACTCTGACCGTCACCCTAGTTCCAGGAATGTATACTGCAGATATACCCAGTGTTGTGTGAAATGCTGTGTGTGTAAGGATATTTATTGAGCACAAATTTTTGTTGTTGCTGTTAACAATAAATGTCTGGAAACTAAATTGCCATAAGGGGCTGATTAAATTTAAAACCCATTAAACTGCTAAATATGACATAAGAGCCTGTTGTATACTGACATGGAGATATCTTCACAATATTCTGTTAAAAGAAGCAAAAGACAATACAGTGTGAAGACTATGGCGTTACAGGAAATAAAGCTGATACAAAGTGACTTTTCATATGACACTTTGGTAACTGGCAGGCTCCTGGCCTCTGTGAACCCCAGGGCTCCAATCCGAACAGGTGGAAGTCCCGAATGCAAACCACAGGGCAGAACCTGGTGCAGAAGTTGTTGTCACAACCCTCAGGGAGCTAGAAGGCAGAGGTGGAAGAGGAGGCCCCCATACCTGTCAGCCGCCCCCTCCCCCTCAGCAGCTAAAGAGTGTTTGCCTCCAAGCATCCACTGACAGTGTGGGTGTCAAATAATGGGGAGAGTCTTAGCATCAGTGCTGCTGCCCTGCACATTCTGCGTACCCCCTCCATGAGAGTCAGAATCACACTATTGAAATTACACCTGCATAGAGTTAGCAAGCAGTGGAGAACTGACAGCTTCGTACTGAACCGCAGGACCATGGCATTCAACAAGGTGGCTGGGCAGACTAGCATGGTCACTTCAGTGTGTGGCAACTTGGAAGTGTTTTGCTGAGTTACATCACAAATTATATTTGAAATGTAAACAGATTTCTCATTTCTTCTCTTCAGAATGCAATTTTCAAACGTCAGGTTATAGTTATATACCTTGGCCTTTTACAAAGAAACGCAAAATAGGAAACACAATTCTTTTATTTGGAATGACAGTGAAATATTTAAAGAAAGTTCATCTTTCTTCATGTCAAACATAAAATAAAGAATTTGCTGCAAAAATAGTATGGAGTGTAATGAAAGAGTTATGGCAAACTTGCAAGAGGACGTCTTTTCCTCAGAAATTATGCCTCCCTAGTAACAACTACTTAAATACCTTTGTGATTTAGCACAATTATTTTTCAGTCAATGCCTTGTCATTAAGGCTTGTAAAATGTATGCAGACTAATTTAAAAGAAATAAAGTAAACAAGACTATGAGGTATGCATTAAGAAAGAAAAAGGAAGTGGAAAAAGAAAAGAAAGGAGAGAGGGAGGGAAGAAGGATAAAAGCGAGGGTAGAATAGGGGAGATGGAAGGAGAGAGGAAGGGTGGAAACCACTGCTTCCCAACACAATTTGCACCACAACCATGTGACATCCATACAAGCCGGTCCCTAGCATTCATACTCTGCTGCCTGACCATTTGCTAAGAGAACTTAGTTTGAACTTAGTCTCAGACCTAAAAAATGGATATGCAGTAGTCCAAGTTTATTTTAAAAATAAATTCAAAATGTTGCTCTGAATGCGTGGTACCTAAGACAACACCCAACTTGGGAACTTTATGTAAAACCTACTGAATCTGAGACTCTGGAGCTGGAGCTCAGCAATTCTCTCTTCAACAACTCTGAGTCTTCTTTATTCAGTGTAAAGTTTGAGAACCACTGGAATAGGTCAATTTTAGTAAACCTTAGTCAGCAGAGTAGAAGCAATATAATTGAGCAATAGGGCATGAAGGGATTTCTTGCATGGGAAATGTTCTAAAATTTTTTGACACTTGAAAATATCCAAGGAAAGGCCAAACTCTGTGGCCTGGGAGATAAGGTAGCTGATCCCACACAGCTGATCAGTGACTTGAGAAACACACCGGGCATATGTGCATGCATGCCCAAAATCCCAAAAGGAGGGAGAAATGGAGGAGAAGGGATTGTGACGTGACCATGCCCTGAGGAGGGTGTTTTCTGATCTCCCTCTCTCTTGTCTCTCTCTGGAGAGCACACACACCTGCTAGCAAGACATAAATACTAACAAAAATATGCATGAAGATACACATGTAGAGTTACCACAGCAACCTGGGCACACAGGGAAATCTTACAGCTGAGATTGGCAGATCTGGCCTGTGTTGGCTTTTTGTTATGTGAGAAAATACATCCAACTTTATCTAGAGCCTTATTCATAGCCAAACATATCCTCATATCCTTTTTATATTCATAGGGTATTTTTTTTGTTTTTGTTTGTTTATTTGTTTGTTTGTTTGTTTTTTGAGAGATTTTCACTGTAGGGCGCGTGCGCTCGCCAGACAGACAGAGAGACATACAGACAGAAAGCGAGAAATCACCCCCCAGAGGGGATGGTCACGCCGCAATCCCTTCTCCTCCATTCTCCTCTCGGGATCTTGGGCACGCACGCACACGCGCCCGGCGTGAGTTTTAAGCCACCGGGTCCGGGACACGAACCACGGTGGACTGCGGGGGAGTCCGGCGACATAGCCATTACGCTAACTGCTGGTTCCCTGTTTGTTTGTTTTTGACAAAGGGTGTGTGTGTGTGTGTGTGTGTGTGTGTGTGTGTGCTCACCAGAGAGACAGAGGGAAGAAAAGTGACAAATCACCCCCCAAGGAGATGGTCATGCCACAACCCCTTCTCCTCCTTTTTAAAATCAGTTTAAAATGAAAGTAATTAATGTTTGCCAAGTACCTGCTATGCAATAAATTCTTCACATACCTTCTCTCTCTAAATTTACATGATTATCCTGTGTTGAAGGTAATACTTTCTCTCTTCAATCACAGACAAACTGTGCAAATAGCTTATAACCAAGCTAACTGTAAATAAATCCTGCACTTCTATGTCAAAACAATATATGGCAGGCTTTCATCTTGTTATCATGACTTATCTTCAAGATTTCATAAGTTCTTTGAGATTTCAATCTATTGATTTGCAAGACTCCCCACATTTTTCTTTTTCTTTTTGAAAACCCTTCTTGTAATTCTCAATTCTCTTTTCATCTGAATAATGATATCAAGTCTTGATATAGAAAATAAAACATACAATGCATTTGTATATACATACAAGGGGTCTTCAAAAAGTTCAAAGAAAACATGTACTATGAAAAATACTATGCATGAATTTCAACTTTTTGCATCAAAATTAACACATATTTTAATTCCATTTTTACTCAAAATTTGTAGTGTCTTCTCATATATTTGAAAGGATAATATTATTCACTCAAATAATGTTGGCATCCATCCTTGGTGCTAGTTTCCTTAAGCTGCTCCTCTGAAACTCCAAGGAAGACTGCCTGAATATGAATCAAAGAGGATAATGTGTAATCTATAAGCATTGTATAGAACAGGCACCACATGACCTAGCCAGGATCAGGATGTTTCCCGTGCTCTGCAGATTTTTCCGCAGCCCCCTGGTATCTAAACCATGTGTCAACTGGTTTCAGTGAGTAATTAGTGAGGTCTTCTGTTAACTACCTCCTGTATCTAGGTTGTATACCCTCACAAAATAATTGTCTTAGTTCTAACAATGTAAAGTATTTGATGGGAGACTTTAAAATGTGTATAAAACTCATGAACTCATGCAGTAGATTTTTTGTTTGTTTGTTTAGATAAGGATATAGCTTTCAACCTATAACTGGCTGTGCATGGATTCCTGAGTCACTACATGGAGAAGAAGCACCAAAGCCTCCTGGCTGCAGTAGACCAAGAAGGGAACAAAAAATAAACTCATATTTGAGGCAGAGATATTAACCTTGTTTGTTATTTAGTCTATCTTTACTATTTTTTTTTTTTGGAGAGGTTTCTGCTATAGGGTGCGTGCCAGAAAGACAGAGAGAGACAGAGAGACAGAAAGCAAGAAATCATCCCCCAGTGGGGATGACTATGCTGCAATCTCTTCTCCTCCATTCTCCTCTCGGGATCTTGGGCACACATGCACACGTGTCTGGTGTGAGTTTAAGCCACCAGATCCGGGACTCAAACCATGGGCGACTACATGGGAGTCCAGCAACATAGCCATTATGCTAATTGCTGGTCCCTACCCTTACTATTAATAAGGGTAGGGACCAGCAATATTATAAGCAAAATTAATAAAGTTAGCACAGTAATATTAGGTTAAATCATTCTGACATACTTGAAAAATTGTTTTGAAGGGTCAGCGGGTAGGATGGAGACTAAAGTGCTGGATTTCCCCGTGACTGACCATGGTTCCAGTCCTGGACCTAGTCACTTAAAAATCACATTGGGCACTTGTGCTTGCATACCCAAGATCCCAAGAAGAGAATGAGGGAGAAATGATTGGGGTGTGGCCATCCTCCTTGGAGAGTGATTTGTCACTTTCTCTCTCTCTCCCTCCTTCCCTCCCTCCCTCCAGTGATCACACACATTCTAGGAAAATACCTAAAAATACATAAATAAATAAAAATAAAATTATTATTTTGACTAATTAACTCATTGGATTTTATTGCATTTCTTAAGGTTACCAGTTTTGTATTTGTGTGTAGTCATTTCCAGAATGATCACATTCTACAAAAGAACAACAAAAAATGAGTCTTTATCTTTCTAATACACAATAAAGACTAATAGGAACATAGCTGCTTTATTTTTCTTCTTCTTTCTTTCAACTGAATGATTCACTGATTATCCTAAGTGTATAAGATAGTGCCTGAAACATTGAAGGCATTCATTAAATGATAAATGAATATGTAAATAATGAATTTGAATTTTGAATTTTGAAATCCACACATACAGTTTTTCATAATTCACATTTCCATGTACTTTTTGAAGACCCCTCACATTTGCAGTATTTCTTATTGATTTCTGAAGCAAACAGTTTTTATTGTTTGTGATCACAGACCGAGTACAGGCTACACTATAGAGTACATGGGCAACAGGAACAAGGGGTTCTTTAGAGGGAGCGAGGCCAGTCAACATAGAGCCAGGAGTTGAGGAGTACCCAGTAAATGAGAATAGAATGAACTACACTATAATGGTGCTATTTTCAAGCCTCTTTTCTAAGGATGACCACTTTTCAAATTTGCTAATACATAATTTAGTATTATTCTCTAAAACACTGATTTTTTTAGGTTTTCAAACTAAATTCACTGTTCTAAATTTAAATTTTCCTGTAACTTTCCAATTTTTCCTAATTTTAGAATTAACTAGGGCCAGAGACACAGCCCCAGTCAGGGGCCGCCCAGAGAAGCCAGGATCCTAAACCCTCACCCCCTCCCTGGGAAGCCCCAGTCCAAAGAGGCTCCACACACAGAATAATAGAAACCAGAGGAAAGGGGGAGGGCCTGGCCAGACAAAGGCACACAGGACCCAGCCCTGGCATCTCTTCTTTTCTCCAGCTGTGGCCCTTTGCACCCTCTAAGGAGGTCCCTCACAGGCAGGGGTAGGATCATATGGTAGCATGGTGGTTAAGGGTCCTGGGTTCCCACGTGGTCAATTGCAGTTAGAGTCCTGGACCTGGCGACTCTCTCTCTCTCTCTCTCTTTGTCTCTCTCTCTCTTTCTCCCTCTCTGGTCAAATCAGAATAAATAAATAAAGATAAGTAAACTAATTCTTTTATTTTTTAAAAAGAATAAAGTACAGATTCAGATATACATTAATAATATTGTAATACTAATGAAATACTAAAATACTTACTAGAGTGTCTAAATAGGTTAGGTTAGGTTTGGATAAATAAAGTTCTAATCTCGAAATACACTTTTTGTCACTTTCATTCTGGGAGAAGTCAAGATATTTGTGATTGTAAAGATTTTTTTTCTTACTATATTAAATGTAGAAGAAACCCAGCCCCTCTCTCAAGGGGCTGTTGTGAATGACAAATGTATAATATAAAATGCCTGATAGAGTATTTAACATGTAATAGCATATTTATAATGCTGTCTCCAAATGCATTCGATGTTGGATACACAGCTAGTTGCTGTTATTGTCATTACCACAGAGTAAACTACCATCACTATGTTCTGATCATTGAATGTGCATATCCCTTTGGAGGGATTCAAACAAAAACATATTTAGCAGACATTCATGATGCATAAGGTCTTTGTTGCATGAGTAGAATTTCATTCCATACATTTTTATTTTATGATTCCCTGAAGGTATGTACTGTCAATAGAGAAGAAACAAATACTATTTTGAACTAGTCTCCAATGAGTCTACCTGCTAAAGTCATTTTTAAAACACATTTAGGGTTATCTGGCATTCTGATACACTCCTAGATACTGGTGGAGTGAACCTGCTAGTCACTCTTTCTCCCCTCATTGGCCAAGTTTTAGACAGGCAACTGCGTAAGCAACAGAGTATGGCGAGGGTGGGAGCGTGTGGTATAGGAGCACCTGTAAGGGTAACATAAGACATGCCTGGAAGATTTAGAAAGTCTTAAATACTCATTAGTCATAAAAAAATTAAGTAGCACTTTATATTTTAAACACAATCAGAGGTGATTAGCAGGTGGCGTGGTGGTGAAGGCATTGGACTCCCACATGGCTGACTGCAGTTTGATTGTTGAACTTGGTGGCTTCAGATCATGCCAGGTGTGTATGCATGCATGCCCAAAATCTCAAGAGGAGAAGGGAGGAGAATGGAGTGTGATGTGGCCATCCCTTTTGGGGGGCGATTTCTCTCTTTCTGTCTCTTTGGGAAGCATGTCTTCTATTTCTCCCTGCTGAGCACACACATCCTATCACAAAAACCTAAAAACAAACAAACAAAAAGCACACAAATAGAAATGTCTTTTAATCCCATGCCCTATTCAAGTTATTGCACCTATCCCTGTTTCCCTTCACAGCTAAACTTCCTAAAAGAATTTTCTGTATATCTGCATATCTGATCATTTTGTTTTCTTGTTCAATCATTGCTTCTTCACAAGATTCCAGTAAAATTGCTTTTGCTGAGGTCACCAATGGCTTTCAGATAGTCAACCACATGCTAACTTACATTCTCGACAATGTTCTCCATATTGAGGTTTACTAGACAGGTAACAGATAGAGATATATAGATATGGATGGTTCTGTCTACCCACTCATTTACATTGAATGCTGAGCCCTAGATGTCTATATCTTCTATATCCAACTATCTACTTGACTTAATAATTCCAGTGACAGAGGAAATGTAACCAGCAGTCTTCTTTCTTTCTTTCTTTCTTTTTTTTTTTTTTTTGGAGATGTTTTTGCTATAGGGCGCATGCGCTCGCCAGAAAGAGAGAGACAGAGAGACAGAAAGTGAGAAATCGCTCCCAGGCAGGATGGCCACACTGCAATCCTTTCTCTTCCATTCTCCTCTCAGGATCTTGGGCATGCATGCACATGCACCTGGCATGAGTTTAAGCCACTGAGTCTGGGACTCAAACCATGGTCGGCTACATGGGAGCCCAGCGACATAGCCATTATGCCAACTGCTGGTCCCACCAATAGTCTTTTTCCTACAAACACATAGAAATGCCATTATGACCAGCAGAAGAAAAGAATAGAACCAAGATATAAACTTTCGCATGCAATGGTTTGGTTTTAAAAGTTCATGAGAAGTGACATTAGGCTTGTGTAAAAAGAAAGAAAAATGCAAACTTGTTTTCTGCTCACATCAGAGCATTAAACAAATTTCCGTCATAAATATATCAAAACTCAGACTAGGTCAAGAACTGTTAAGGAGGTCAGGAGCTAGAGTGATCACGATGCTGGATGATCAGCCTAATTGCCAAGTGAATACAGAGCAGAGTTGAACCCAAATGACTCAAGATCCCAGGGCACACAAGCCCACAGAAAAAATCAATTTGAAGGGAAGTTAGTTCAAAATAAAGTGTCAAATACTAAGAAGTAATGAGTCAAAGTGAGGGGGAGTAAAGACACATAATAGGAAAATTAGCATCCCAAGAATTTAGCTCCAATAATCTGAAAATGCCACAAAATAATCACAATGTCATTTAAAAAAAAAAAAAAGCACTAGAATGTTATAAATTAATAGTGACCCACCAAAACAGAAAGGGCAACTTTGGAAAAGATTAAAGTAGAACTTATTGAAGAATCAAAGCCTTAAATATTTTAAAAGTCAATAAGTAGAGAAAGAAGTTTAGATACCATTTGATGAGGAAATTTACCAATGGAGTAGAAATAAATTATACAGAATGCAGCAAAAATATGAATAAATTATAATAGGATACTAATATGATAGAAGGGACCATAGACAGATGCTGAGGTCTGGACTTCCAGACTCTCCACTTGACATGTACACTATAATACTTTACAAGTCTGTAACAGCCTTTAAGTTGCTTATCCATTCACACTCCTTTTGGGCACAGTTCAAGCACATTGTCACCTATGGGTGAAGGACCACTGGGAAATTCACTCTACCTACACAACCAGGAAGATGAAGAAGTAGATTCAGTACAAACTTGCCAGGACCCTGCCAAAAGGATACAAATTAAAATGATAATTTTATAGCAAATTTGCATGAAAAATTGAGAAATTTGATTTGCTATATAATATATGTGCAGATATAGAGGTTTATCCCTGTACCATCAAAAAAAAAAAAAAGAGCCAATAAAAAGGGAACCCATTCATTTTTGGGTTTTGTTTTTTGTGTATTTTTTTGAAAGAAGTTTTTGCTATAGAGTGCATGTGCTTGGTGCTTGCCAGAAAAACAGAGGCAGAGAGACAGAGAGCAAGAAATCCCCCCCTCCCCCAGGGGGGTGGCCACGCCACAATCCCCTCTCCTCCATTTTCCTCTCAGGATCTTGGGCACACACGCACACGTGCCCAGCATAAATTTAAGCCACCTGGTTTTGGATTCAAACTGCGGTTGACTACATGGGAGTCCAGTGACATAGCCATTACACCTACTGCTGGTCCAGGGAACCCATTCTTTTTTAAGTTCTATACAACGAACATTTTCAAAGTTGGCAATATACTTGTTCACAAATCACGCTTAGCAAAGACTGGTGAATTTCCCCCTCAGCAAAGTCAAAGTACTGTACGTGGACTATAATCTTTTAAAATAGCTTTACCAGGGCCAGCAGGTGGTGTGGTGGTTAAAGTGCTAAACTCCCACATGGCTGATTGCAATTCAAGTCCTGGACCTGGCAGCTTGATTTCTCACTTTCTCTCTCTCTATCTGATGAGAGCATATGCTTATATCAAATAATAATAATAACAAATAAAACTAAATAATTCTAAAAAATATTAAAAGTCATATGGAAATGCATATGTGTTAAAAGAAATAACAATAATAAGTACAAATAAAAGTCTTACATATACACTGTGGAGTATTCAACTAGACCAGTGTTTAGAGGCCAACTTATAGCACTGGATATAATTGTTAAATAAAATAAAGATTGAAAATAAGTTGAAGATAAAACTCTAACATGATTAATTAGAAAAAGGACAGAAGAGAAAATGATATTTTAAGGAATGGATATAGATATAGATGAATTGGCTATTTAAAAAATGCCTTGAGAATACTATCGGGTACATGTAGGCCGTCGTATATGAAGATATAAAAATGAATACCACTTTATAAAACACAACATCAAGAATTGAACAACCAAATTAAAATAGCGTATAGAAGACGTGAATGAGGGCTGTCAGGTGGCATGGGGGTTGGTCAAGGGCGCCAGACTCCCACATGCCTGACTGTGGTTCAAGTTCCGGACCTGGCCTTTCCCTATCTTGATCTCTCCCTCTCTGGTCACAGAAGGATCAGAAGATGTATTAGGCAAGTGTTACCAAACCTTAGATAAACTTGCTCTTCTATAAATTATGTCAGGGAATGCCCAAATATCTATAAAAATGTGTTTCAAAAACACATTATATTTAAACTTATATATTTTAATATCTATAGGTGTACATATTTACACAGATATTCAAAACTCATCAAGCAGCATTTAAAGATGCACCAAGCACAGCGTGGCCAAGTCTGTGGGCACGTAATTTGGCAGAAGCACCCGCAGAGCAGCCTGGCAATACCCTGGCATTCCAGCTGAAGTACACACAGCAGCTCTGAGTCCGTGAAACATCACTAACCTGGAGAAATTCCTCCCATCATTTATAAGGACTGTCAATTCAGCAATGAATTGGGTAAATGTATTCATTCATCCACTGGGAATCGATAAATAAATTCACAAAGATTCCTTTAATATTTATGATGAAGGAATTAGGTTTACATTTGCCAACATTCACATACATAAAAAAATAGTCTTAGTGTAGAAACCAAGTTGCAGAGTTGTATAGTACAATGTCAGTCATTTTAATTTTACATGAAGTAATAATATATTGCTATGAGCATAATAATGTATAATTGAAGAGTAAAAATTACACACAGAAAGCGTATTCACCAACTATACTTCTTCATTATACGAAGAGAGAGGAATGAAATGGAAGGCGATTATTTAGCTATAATTACTGTATGTGTCATTTTTAAAAATATCTGAAGGAAATGTAACAATCTGTCATTATGGTTAAATCTGGGTAGTAGATCCCTGTCTGTTTTATAGATGAATTTGGTGTTAGCCAAGCTCTGCGTGAAGAAGGCAGCCCACCAGTTTAGGATTAAGAAAACAGGAAGCACATGGAGTGTTCCTTGTTCAAAGCCCAGAAAGAGATCAATTAAAGTGAAATAAAATATGCAGGTAAGATATGGATATGGATAAGAAATTCAGGCCTGGGTGTAGCAAAAAATATATAAGGCATGTTAAAGAGATGAACTGTTTTCCTGCAGTCAGAAAAATACTGAATTATTATCATACCAATAATTGGAAGATAATCTGAATTCTGGAAAGTCTTCCAGTTATAGTCAAGTTTCAAAATATTGAGTGGCCTCGTCTCCAGAGATTCTGTTCTACGTGTGGAAGGTGACACACGGATCATGATGTGTCCAGCATCCGCCGGGCACTCCCGCCATTGCAGTAAAGACTGAGGACCACGAGGCCCAAGTGAGAAGAAAGGGAGGGAACAGAATGTCCAGGTGAAGTCCAGCCAGAGGATTTGAGGTAATCTGAGCTGTGACTCCAACCTTCCCCTTGAACTCACAGCAAATATGTGATTTATTTGGACTGGCGTAAGGATAGCACAGAAAACCTGTCATTATCAGTATGAACAAAGCCATGAATGAGCATAATCAAAGCATTCAAGGTTCCAGTCTAAATGGAAGGGTCCAAGTGAGAGATGAATCTCCTTTCCCAAGCACTTTTATTGAGATTTCTTTGGTGACTGTACACAGTGCTCACCGATTATTTCCTCTTAGAGACCCACAGCAAGGGACAAAGAAGAAAGAAAACTATCAAGATACTCTTACCATAACTGACAGAAAAGAAGGTCTCTAGACAGGTGTTTAAATGTAGCTGGAAATGTTGCAAAGAAAAATTACAGGGCCTAATCAGGTAGACTGTACTTATTTTTACATCCTGTTTAGGGTTGTATTTCTGTACGGGTACATTCTGAGCATATTGCATTCATTTCTTTTTGCATAGATACTAACTGGTTATTGTGATGTAGGCGAAATGAAAATGTTTTTGTTTTCTTTTAATAGCATGCGTTAATCACCAATTAATTGCACAAACAATGAAGTTTTATAATAGTAAGCAGCACATTTTCATCTATTATAACACAGATTCTGGCTCTGTGATATTTAAGTGTTTCCAAAGAATTGAAAATACAGCTAGTGACCCAGCAGCTAAACCATAACCATAAGTAACAAATACAATGCAGTATTCTTGCAGCGTTTGTGTCTCTAGAGAATATACAAATATTGAGTTAAACCATGAATGGTTAGTCACCCAAATTGTAGTTGGAATCACAAGTTCCCTTTCTATTTTACAGGCCCCTCGTGGTGTGGGAAAAGTGAGATAAGTGACTCACAGAGGGAAATGCTTCACTCCTACACAGCTTTTCTCAACGCCACGCTCTCTTAGCTAAATAATGCTTTATAACTAAAGTCTCTAGCATTCTCTCTACCCACACTCATGCCCTGTAATTGCAGAAAGTTACAAGTATTCAGAGAAAATGCTTTCGGTTGGTGTTGAAAATGCTTAATTTCATCGGATAAATCAAGTTTTTATAGGTCCTCCAGGCCACCCCACGTTCATGAGATGCTGCCCAGAGAAAACTCTCCTGATACAGAAAGTTACTGCTTTTGCTCGTAATTCTAGAGAAATAATTTATTTAACTAAAATATGTAGACATCTAAACTGAGTTTCACATACCCAGTGTTCAAACAACTTCTACCTTATTAAAATATGTAGACATCTAAACTGAGTTTTACATACCCAGTGTTCAAACAACTTCTACCTGACCAGGAGAGTCAATGTAGGAAACAATAAGAAATTTGTCAGGGATTGCCCTAGGGCCTAGAGGCTAAGGGAGCAGGATCCCAACATGAAGACCACAGTTCAAATTCCAGCCCAGTGGGATTGTAAAACAGGCCGAGCTCAAAATTCCAACAGGATGGGGGCTACCAGGTGGTGTGGTGGTTAAGGGCATTGAACTCCCATATGGCTGACCGCAGTTCAAGTCCCAAACATGGCCAGCTTGCTTTCTCACCTTCCCTCTCTCTCTCTCTTTTGTTCTGACACTCTCAGTCAAAATAAAATTAGTAAATAAAGTTAAAAAAATTGTTCAATAAAAATTCCAGTGGGATGGAGGAGTGGAGGAGAAGGAATTGTACTCCCCGATGTTCATCGCAGCGTGCTTTCTTCCCCTGCTTCCTCTCTCTGTGTGTCTCTCTCTGGCAAATGCACTTACTCTCTGATGATGAAAGAACAAAAAGAAGGAAAAAGGAGAAAAGAAGGGAAAAAGGGAGGAAAGTTCAGACAGTCATGTAGAAATAAAACCAGATGAGCTGGTATCTACCAGGTGGCATGTGATTTGGGCGCTGGACTCCCATATGACCAACCATAGTTCGAGTCTGAGTCCTGGTGGCTTTCTTTCTCATTTTTCCTCTGTTTCTTTCTTCCTATTTGTCTGTCTCTCTCTGGTGACCACACATGCTCTAAGGCAAATTAAAAATAATAATAATAATAATAAATAAATAATTCTTTTAAAAAAGCTGTTCATAAAAATTAATGGGAAGTAACCCACAAACCAAGATAAAGATATACAAAGGGAAAGAAACTACACAGAGAATTTCACAATCCAAAAATGGCAATGTATTAATGTGTATTAATAAAAATATTGACAAAGAAATGGTAAGAAAGACATTTTCATACACCACTAAAGGAAAATGTAAATTTGCATTACATTGTTAGGGAAGAGGATAATTTACAAATATGTATCAGGAGTTCTTAAATCTTTCTTATATTTCATAACAGGAAAGTATCCTAGGATACTGGATACAGTGTGGGAAGTGGGTGGGAGAAGGAGGAGAGTATGAGGAAAGACATTAAGGAAAAAAATAGAGAAGCAAGAAGACATTTATGAGATATAAAAGTGTACTATTAACTGTTGATGGTAACATGTATAGTATCCTCTATCCTCAGCTGGACTAGTGTGTAGTGTATTCATGTTGAGAAAATTCACATTACAAGCTAAATGATGTATAATGATGGAATGTATAAAATAAAATATATTATAAAAAAAGAAAAATACCAAGATATATACAAAAGGTTTATGTTGAAAAATATTTCCTCAGCATTTCTTCTAATACTAAATACTGTAAATAGTCTATATAATTTAGCCCTTAATGAATACGTTGCAATTAATCCTTGCAATGGACTATTATAAGCCTTTAAATATACAGGAAGAATTTTGATGACCTAAAAATAATAAGGCTAATGTAATGTGGCATTAAAAAAACAATGCACAGTTTTATGTCCATAAGAATTCTAATTACATAAACATAAACAATGCACACAATATATTATATACCCAAGATATAAAAAAGATGGCTTTTCCCCTTGCCTAGTTTTATCTAGCGTCTTATATTGCAATGAAAGGATGCTTGGTCTCCTCCCTTTCCTAAATAAAGAGTCTAAATAAACAAACAGAAAAATGATAACCAGGAAAAAAACCAATAAAATAGTGGGAGAACAGAGCAGTCCTGTACCTTTCAGCCCCGGCCCAAAGTTGTGTAACAGGAGGGTTCCACCTTCACAGGGACACACTGGAAAGGACTGTTATCCAAGCTCTGTGCCATTCCTCTCTTCTTCCCTAGAAATTTCTCCACATGAAGCCAGATCCAGGGGACCCTAGAGAACATTCTGGAGACCTTAACGTGTTTCACCATGGGCAAAGGAGGCAGAGTGTTTTCTCATTCACACTCCAACAGGGAAAAGTAGCTGTTTCTGCAGAGCAGGAAGGCGGTGCGTCACTAGCAATTGCATATTACTGAATTTGTTGGAACAAGAATGTATAAAGGTTAAGGATGAGCCAGGAATGGGCTCTGCAGAGAGGAAGTAGATTTGCATCCTTAAAAATGCTAAGAAATAACATAAATGCCACTCAGAAGAACAGTTGGTTGGGCCAGGTGACACCAACAGAAGACGTCTATACAAAGGAAAGAAATTTCACAGAGAAAGGGCTTTGAGAAGAGCCCAAGCCCTGACAGTGGAGTGATTGGTGACTACCTGCAGGAGGAGTCTCCAGGAGAAAGGGAATGTGACAGCCTGTGACAACAGTGGAATTCCGGCGACTGACCAGCACTACTAGTCTTAGACTCCTCTGTCTGCTTTCTCCTTCCAGCCATCTTCAGCCTTGAAAAAGTCTGAGGCAACCTAGTGAGGGATAAGGAGTAAAGGAGCAAGGTGGGAAAGACCTAAGATGCGCACCTGCCCTTTAGTGCAGGCCTCCCTGCCTGAGAAGGTGCAACTGAAGAAATGAAAAGCCTCAAACTAAGTGAAAGATGGAAGCTGGTCACTGATGGGAATGGGCTTTGTAACCACTGACCTAATAGATCATTACCAATATCTATTAATAATGTAGAGAAGCTCTACAATATTCCTAGACTTTAATAAGAAATGAAGAACAGAAATTATTCAAGGCAGTAGTTAGAAAATAACTTTTTTTCTTACCCTTTGCAACTCTTTCAATTAACCAAACATTCCAAAATGTAGAATAACTTTTTTTCTTATCCTTTGCAACTTGTTCAATTAACCAAACATTCCAAAATGTAGAAAGCTGTTTTCTTATGTGCATTAAAATTAAGGTAATTTTCATTTTACTTTGCATGTTCATCTTCATTTTCAAAGTACTATTAAGAGCATAAAGTCCAAGATAGTTTTGTTCAAGGAGCAAGAAATCCAAGATCATTTTGTTCAAGGACATCTTTCAAAGGGAGCCAATAATTTTGCACCATCCAGAAATGTAAAGGAGTAGAAAAACTGAAAACTGCAGGTTGTATCTGACACACAGGCACTCCGTAGTGAAGTGTAAGAAAATACTTTAAAAAAAACGGATTAAGACAGAACCTGGATTTTCAAGAATTAAATAGTGCCACACAGTAAAGAATTCTCAGTAAGCACAGTGTGGAGATACAAGACCAGAGGTGGTAAGAAAAGCAGCAGCCTTACTAAGGCGAAACAAAAGATTAAAATGGCAAAGTATGAGTACGTAACTTGAAGCATGACAAAAATTCTTTATATCATATGAGTTATCCATGGAATAAAGCTCCTCACTTATGGTATTATTGGGTTCTTTGGAAAGTCATGATGCGTTTTTGCATAGAAAAATATGTCATGGCTTTCCTAATGATCTAATTTAGCTAACTTTTGATATACTTCTACCTAGATGACTGAACACATCCTACTCAAGTGCAAACCCAACCTAATTTTAATCTTTCCTAAACTGACTCCACAGTCCCTGACATGGAATGGTACAATGAGTCTTCCACATAAATTATGCCGAACCACGTTAGTGGATGTTGGCAACTAATCCCCCATTATCTTCAAAGGCAGAGTCATGAAAATTTTATTCTCATCCATATTGTCGATTCCAATACTTTCTCAGGTATAACACTTTTGAATTTCTGCTTGTTGTCTTGTAATTTTTTTTTAATTTCTGTATTTATTTCTTCTATGAGATAGAGAAAGACAAAGAGACAGAGAGAGAGCATCATCAACACGGTTTTATTTTTATGCCTGAAAGCTTTTGCACATAATTCAGAAAGAAAGAGAAAGTGGGAGAGAAAGCACCCGTCAGTGGACCATATTTCCCTTACCTTCAACTGTCCATCACGTCAGTGTCCTGGACAGGCATGTGTCTGTGCCCAGTGTTTTTCATGAGCTGAGACCAGTACTTGAACTCTGGTCTGCCATGTGGGATCTGGTTTCCTCTGCTTAACACTTAACTGCAGAGCTATGGAGCTACCCCTCCACATACACTCAGGGTCTTGACACCCTAATCTAACCCCAGCCTCAGCCAGCTGCAGATTGTGAGCAGGCGCATGACCAGAGTGTCAGGGAGAACTCAGATATGAATCCTAACTTGCCCAGATGAGTCAGTCTCATGGTGTGGCTTTTTCCCCCTGTGCCATCTTCTGGCTCCCTGTCTTGTACCCTCTTACATTCCTGCAATTTTCTTGGTTTAGATAATAAATAGTATGTTGATTTGAATTGGGAACCACATTAAATGCTATTTATGCTATCAATTTTAGTCTTTCCTTAACTTTGTTATCCAAGTATTTTATACTTTTCCCATGGCTTTTGCACGTCTGTATACTAATGATCTGAACATTATGCTAATCCCTGCAGTTAGGCCATCTGCTTATTTGCTCTGAGATCTACTCCTCCCTCCTCCCTGCTCTCTGCTGTACTACAGGGAAATCCATTTCACAGGGCCTCTTGCCAGTTGGCTTCCAGGTCAGTTCAGCAAATGGGAGGGCCTGGCAGTGAATGGAGGGCAGAAGAAGGGGAGGACCCAGAGCTCTTGAACTTACTGTCCATAGCAACCTCTCTCAAGGCAGTGGCCTATCCACTGTGGCACTGAGGACTATCTTACAGCCTTTCCTTTGAAAAGGGAAGCATCAACAGCAGTTCTCGTTAACACAGGGCTCCAGTGACAGGGTCTGACAACACTGTTTGATGTTGTCTCTGTCTTCCTGCTGTTGCCAATCTACAGATTCCCCATAGCAGTCTACCTCTTAGCACCTCAGCTCTGCAACTGTGCTAAATCCCCTCTGCTTACAGACCTGGTGTATTTTCTACATACTAGAATGGAGCCTGATTGGTATAGAGGAAAACAGTTTCCTCTTTTGCTCACATTTGTATCTCTTTCAATACCGACAACATACATTACAAGTGGATGGTATTGGAAAGGAAGAATATCAAACTGAAAATAGAAAGTGGTACAAATATTTGAGAAAATTTTCTTTCTATTGTATTAAATTCAAGCATTTTAAAAACTAGCGTGTACTCTGTTAGTAAATGAATATTAGCCTCCCAAACGTTACTGTTCCATGGACTACCAAAACGCACCAGTAATTTTGACAGAGCACTTGGCTCAGGAATAAGCTGAGAGCCCGTAGGTATACAAATCGAATGGTCCAGTCTTTATTTATGATCAAACAAGGATAGGTAGATACACAATGCTAACTCAGTTTAAACCTAAACTGATAGAGATATACATTACTCACAAACTCAGATCATCTCCAAAACATAGGAATTAGATGCCTACTTATGACATCAATTAAAATTTAATTCTCTAGATGGCTTCAATATCCAGAAATCAATACCTATTACATAATAAAATCTTGAAAACTAGGGGTCAACATTAACCAGTACACTACCGTGCTCTCCTAGGGAGTCTGGAAAGATGAGACAGCTTAATGTGATGATAAATTAAGGCACATAAATAAATTAGTCAAAGCTGGGACCAGCAGAGGGCGTAATGGCTATGTCGCTGGACTCTGATGTAGTCAACTGCAGTTTGAGTCCCGGACCTGGTGGCTTAAATTCACGCCAGGTGCATGTGCATGTGTGCCCAAGATCCCGAGGGAATGGAGGAGAAGGGATTGCAGTGTGGCCACCCCCCCGCCCCCCGGGGATGATTTCTTGCTTTCCGTCTCTCTGTCTCTCTCTTTCTGATGAGTGCATGTGCCCTATAGCAAAAACCTCTCAAAAAAAAAAAAGTGTGGAATATTTTATTTCATCTCTCATTCTGTGTTGATGTTTCTAAAAGAGAAACATCAGAGGACAAAAATAGGCAAAATATTAAAATAAAATTGGAAACTGAGTAACTTAGTTTATCTGAAACTAAATCCCCATGCCTAATTTCCAAAGGTCACCTATTATACAAGGAGGGTCCAGCTTTGCTCCAGGGTAACAAATTCAATGAAGTGGTTATTACATAGGTTAAAAATTAAGCTTCTTGGAAAAAGAGCAAAGTTAGAAAGCGAAAGCGTAATTCAGCAAAAGAAAAAAGGCAGAGATCTCACACATGAGTGCTCCTGGAGAGAGTGACCAGAGCCACCTGCTCCGCTGGGACCCCTGTGGGGTCTCGTCTTCAGAAGATCAACACTCACTTCCTACTGCTCTCTTCCATGTGTCTGGCCATTTGAATTCATGTACTAGCTTTTCACACAAGTCACACATGCCAGTACCCAAATCATGGGAAGGTCAGGGACGGCGGACAGACAGTGCTGTTGAAGCCAGCTGGTAGTAGCTCACCAGAAAGGCAATTGTCAACTTTCCTGTGTTGCAAAGGTAGTAGGTAATGCAGTCCTGGCCTAGGGGAGCTTACATGCTACTAGAGGGAAAAAACAAGATAATAAACACGAAAGCAGAATACGATGAGTCTGCATGTTAGAGCTGGGAATGGTTGCTACGGATAAAAGAAGTGCAGAAATTCACAATTATTGGGTCATCAGCAAAGTCATAATGTATTTTTCTATGCAAAACTATGTCATGACTTTTCCAACAATCAATTATTTTCCTACACAGGAAATTTGTTCTAGCTCCATTGTTTACGTCAGGTATACCTCTGTGCATAAGGGCTGTAATGTGTTTTGTTAATTTTTAAAATGGTTTAATACTAAAATACAGGAATTTAAATGATTTTAACATCTTAAGTCATTACCCAGTAAATGTTCTTTATTTGAACATGATCTTGTCTTCCTTTTTTTAAAAATAATAAGCAAGCTGCCAAGCCTAGGACTTGAACTGCAGTCAACCATGTGGGAGTCTAGCCTCCTTAACCACCATGCCACCTGCCTGCTCCAACCTTGTCATCTTTATGATATGAAGAGGCATCAATCTATTGAAGAAAAAAGCAAATCCACAAGTGTATTCTTACTGTTAATAGGCAGCCTTGGTACACTTCCAGTCCATAACCAAAAACAGGGGCAAAAGCACTGTTTTAAGATTGTATTTTTTATTTTAATGCTATACCTACTGAACAAAAAATCATCATGCAAAGAAAGTGTAGCAAACTTTGAAGTAAAAAACCTCTTACATGCAAAATTAAATGGGATTAAAAAAACGTCCTGAGGTCCAACGCTGCTTTTCACTCTCCAGCCAAAATAATTTACTTATATATTCTCTTCAAGATACTTTATCAACTTAGATGTATTATAAATAGAGTCAATATTTATAATTTCTATACTGAGGATTGCATAAATGTATTTATTCCATAATTTAATGTAATTTTGTCCCTAACTTTTAAATAAGTGAATACATTAGTGCTTTCCAACCTGTATAAGGCCGCGTATTACACTTACTGCCACTAACCCAACCTCTCACAATAGCATGAAAGAATTCTTTCCACCATGAAAACAGCATGTTTCTGCCAAAGGAGAAATCAAATCCAGGAGTGAAGCAAAAGTGAATACAATTCTCCTGCACAGGAAAGTAATTTTTAAAAAATCTTTTATAGTGAACTTTTTTGAAAATGCTATAAACTCAGTATCATTAGAATTTATTTTGTTATTTTGGTTATGATTTGAATGTTATTCCTAGAATCATGCTTGCACTCCTTAAAATGTATTGCTGTAATTACTTTGCAATCAATAATTGCATAAGATCTATTTTACGCCATGTGAAGACCAGATGAAACTACTTACTCAGCACGTCAACTTCAGTTTGTACATAAAGTTATACTAGGGCTGGAAACATTGAGTGAGAGACTTTCTTTTGAGCTAATTCATAATAAGTCCTATCTCTCTCTCTCTCCTTCTCTCTCTCTCTTTTTTCAAAGTGTTTGCTACAGGGCACGTGCACTCACCAGAGAAGAGAGACAGAAAGAAGGCATGTGAAAAAATCGCCCCACAGGGGAAAAAGCCATGCCACAATCCCTTCTCCTACATTCTCCTCTCAGGATTTTGGTCATGTGCACACATGTGCCCAGTCTGATTTTCAAGCCACTGGGCCCAGGCCTCAAACCATAGTCAACCATGTGGGAATCCAGTGCCTTAACCACCACACCACCTGCCAACTCCAGGAAGTGACTTTTTTTATTGAAATCAAATAAATATGAAGAAAATTGTTTCACAAAGTATTATTATTATTATTTTAGAGAGATTTTTGCTATAGGGCACGTGCACTCTCCAGAGAGATAGACAGAAAGCAAGAAATCACCCCCTAGGGGGGATGGCCATGCCACATTCCCTTCTCCTTCATTCTCCTCTTGGGATCTTGGGCATGCATGCACATGTGCCTAGCATGAGTTTACTCCCCTGTGGGGCGTTGCCCTGGCCCAATCCCTTCGCCTCTGTTTCTCCATCCCATCGGGATTTTAGGCAAACACACACACACACACACACATGGCATGTTTTTCAGACACCTGAGCTGCAGTCAGTCTTGTGGAATCCAACTCCCTATGCACTGCATTCAACTGCTATGCTGTAAGTTCAGCCTTAAAACAAAATTTAAAGGGTTAGCAGGTGGCATAGTGGTTAAGGTGCTAGATTCTCACATGGATGAACACAGTTTCCGTCCTAGATCTGGCAGCTTGCAAATTACGCCAGGTGTGTGCATGTACACGCCCAAAATTTCAAGAGAAATATGGAGGAGAAGGGATTACAGTGTGGCCATGCCCCCCAGAGGGTAATATCTCACTTTCTCTTTCTCTATTTCTCTCCATCCAGCACATGGGCTCTATGCCAAAAAACTAAAAATAAGCTAGACCAAAAAAAAATTTAAAAACGTCTGCTTTAGTTTACTTATCCAGCCCATCCTGTGTTCTGCGAATTTCACAGAGGTAGGTCATACAAGGCAAGGAAACTCTCCCTGAAGTTGCATCAAGCCATTTAGTCCATGAAGACTTCACTTAAATTGCCGAGTGGAATTTTTCCCTGCGTAATATTGCTTGGCGTCTGTGGTTGATCACATTAACTGGTCACTTGCCAAATGTCCACTTCACTTTGGCATGTAGATAAAGATTATGAGACAAGAAAATGATTTACCTAAACACTTGAAATTCACTAATGTCTGAAAGAGTTCATATATTCACTAAAATTACATAAATTATACTAAACAGAATAACTTAATCACCCATTGAAGTCCTCTCAAGTTAATGTATACTTCCATTTATAGAAGATACAAGTATGCTATGAGAATAGACATTGAATAATATGGCACAGATGAGATGATGAAACACTCAGAAATTTTAAAAACTTCATTTTTTTATGGTACACATTTTCATAGTTTGAGATGCTGACTAGAGAAGATGTGACATTTCAAAATTTCTAAAACATAGAATAGTTGTGTACAATCTTGAAAGAGAATATCCTTGAAAGATATTACTTAATGAAATAAAAAATTTGTTATTAGAATGTTGCTGCAACATTTCCTTCTGTTCTCAGGCATTAGTGAAATAATTTTCATTGGCTACTACAATCAAAACACTGGGGACCAGCAGTTAGTGTAATGGCTATGTCACTGGACTCCCATGTAGTCAACAGCGGTTCGAATCCCGGACCTGATGGCGTAAACTCATGCTGGGCGTATGTGCATACGTGCCCAAGATCCCAAGAGGAGAATGGAGGAGAAGGGATTGTGGCGTGGCCATCCCCCCGGGGGGGGTGATTTCTCGCTTTCTTTCTGTCTCTTTCTGTCACTCTGGCGAGTGCACACGCTCTATAGCAAAAACCTCTCTTAAAAAAAAAAAAAAAATCAGGAACCAGCAGTTAGTGTAATGCCTATTCCGCTGGACTCCCAC
>NW_006159681.1:1561099-1574804 GCF_000334495.1 Tupaia belangeri chinensis | reverse complement strand
CCAATGACTAAATACAATAAGGAAAGAAACTGGCTTAGTCACAAAAAATGGAAACCACTTTCCAATCATCCATACAAAATTAAAATATAATCACCTAGTCTTTAGTAATAAATAAAATGCTTAAAACTATACAAGACATTGAAACATATTTATATTTGGCTTGAGAAGAGAAATAAGTAACATCTATTGTCTTTTTTTTCAAGTTTATTTGCTTCCCTTATGTGAAAGAGAGAGAGAGAGAGGGAGAGAGACAGAGATGATTCTTTCACCAGGGGCCTGATGCCTGATAGTCTCCAGTGAGCACCCTGTCATGAGCACACATGTGTCCAGTATACTCAGGGCGGTCTCTGGACATGAACTCGGATTCCCTTTGATGGAAGACAACCTTGAAAAGTGTCTTATTTTACTGCTACACCATCTGACCCTCCTATCGTGTCTTTATCTTTTCTGAATTCAAACATATTCAATCCCTAAGAAGAATTTTAATGCCCATTATTTTAATTTTTACCCCACTGTGGGGATATTTAAATTCCCCATGAAGTTGAACCAAAGACACTAGCTTTGCTAACTCATCTTTATTATAGTTCTGTTTTAATTGTCACAAGCTTTTGTTTCATACTCTTAAATAAACTAAAGAGACTTCCATTTTGTTCTGGAGTCTGTACTTCTCCAGAATTATGAGACTTAAAAGAATACCTGTAAGTCCATACATATTCATTTGTACTTCTCCAGAATTATGAGACTTAAACAAAAGAATACATGTAAGTCCATACATATTCATGTGAATTTTTTTCTTCACAAATATAACAGTCGGCATGCATACTTAAACATGTGTTCACTATCACTGAATAGCATCTTGAACATATTCTAAACTTTTAAGTTTTTTATAAAGTGCAACTTTTACGGTGCAAATCCCAACCATGCTGTCTCACTAACTGTTATGTGTGTGTGTGAGTCCACCTCCCAGATTAAGACTGCCTCTCACTGCACTGACCACTAGTCTGATTCCTGTCATCACTAGTTAGTTTTGCCTGTCCTTGACATTTTTTTTTTGGAGAGGTTTTTGCTATAGGGTGCATGCACTGTGCACTCGTCAGAAAGACAGAGACAGAGAGATAGAAAGCGAGAAATCATCCCCTCCCCACCAGGGGAGATGGCCACACCACAATCCCTTCTCCTCCCTTCTCCTCTCAGGATCTTGGACATGCACACACACGCACCCGGTGTGAGTTTAAGCCACCAGGTCCAGGACTCGAACCACAGTTGACTACATGGGAGTCCAGCGACATAGCCATTATGCCAACTGCTGGCCCCACCTTATTCCTATTTAGTTCACCCTCCTGGAAATAATATCACATTATTTAATAACTGTGCATATTGTAATGTTTCTAGATTATGGATATTATGAAAAAGGCTGCTAACTCCTATATCCTTTAAAATAATCACTTGATGAATACTTTAATTTGAAAGAATTATCTTAATGTCTACTTTAAAGGCTGTATTACATAAACATTTGTGGTAAAATTTGCTGCATTAGAAACAGTATAATTTCTAATTGGGAAAAATATTTAAATTTTATTTGGGGGAAGTATTTATTCTTAAAATTTTTTTCCTTTGTACCAAAGGCTTTATACTTAATTTGAAGTATAACTATTTTGATGTACAGTTATAATTACCAATTTAAAACATAAATTAGTAAAATATTTCATTTTAATTTAATTTAATTTAAATATTTATTTGGGGGAAGTATTTATTCTTAAAATTTTTTTCCTCTGTACCAAAGGCTTTATACTTAATTTGAAGTATAACTATTTTGATGTACAGTTATAATTACCAATTTAAAACATAAATTAGTATATTTTTCACAAATAATGTTCAGCCTAATTTATTCCCATTTTTTCATTTTCATGTTTCCGGTCTTCATTATTTTAACCTGGGATTAAAGATGCTAAGAACTGTTCTTCATATTATAGTTTAAAATCTAGCTTTTAAATTTGTTTCAGTGTTTGGTATATTTTATATTTCATTGGAAACAGCTTAATTTTCTCTCCAAATGATATGCAAAGAGGATATTAGTAATTGTTAGTCTAATGTCATATTAAAAGCAGTTGCATAAAAAGAATTTATTAACCACTGTAAAAGGTTACTATCTCCCCGAGAGTTCAATAGGCAGTCTAGTGCCCAGGGCTCACATCAGAAGAACGAGATAATAGCATAGTATTAATGCAAGCAAACATTTATTAAACATTTAATTATGCATTGGTATCGCATTATGTGCTTTATCACATGACAGCAAGGCTGGGGTTGTTCCCTCCACATTAAGCTTGTCAGTGGATGAAGTCAAACACTTTATAAGTAGAAAACGGTTAATAGATCACCAGACTTGGATTTCAATAGCTCCTACTTGGATGACTGCCTGCGAGAACATGGCTCTCAGTGTCTCCCTTTGGGCAATCCAGATAGAACAAAGCAAGTGAGACAGTCTGTATTCACTACATGACACTAAATGACAAGACCCTCTCAAGTCCACGTTGAACTTCACAGTATTTCACAGTTATCTATACCTGTATTTTTATCAAAATCAATTGTCTGTTCCAAAGGCCTGTACCTAATCATATCAGATTCTAAAGAAAACCACATTACCTCAATTCACTGATTTATATAAAACGAAATCATAATTCTCCTTTTCAAATAGGAATCAACTACTTGAAGGGCTTAGTATTATGAAGTGTCTTACATTCTCCCACATCTAGAGTAATTTTAGCTCATAATGTCATGATAAAATGCATTTTCTAGGATATAAAACTATTAAATATTGAAATGAAAAGTATTTTCTACTGTGTACAAAAACAAATAAGAATAAGTTGATGAATCCTAAGTAAAATAGTAGAAAATTGAATTCAGCAGTAAATTAAATGAATAATAAAACTTAATAAGTGTTTCATCTAGGACTGCAGAAATGTTTTGCTATTAGGACTTTATTCATATAAGTAACATCATAAATTGCTAAATGGAAGGTGGAGAAACCCCTAAATTATTTCAATATAAGCCCAAAGGTGATTTGATTAAAACTTAAAAATCCATTTCAAAAAATAAAGATTTAATAAATTACAATGAGCAGAATATTCCACAGATTCATAATCTCCATAGCCAGTCATTGCTATCATCAATATCATGGTCATGATAGACATTGTCATCATCTTTAAAAAAAAAAAAAAAAAAAAAAAAAACTTGCTCATGCAACAATTTCATTACCAGAGAGAGATGGGGGCAGGAATGAGAAATTACTCCACATGGGGATGTCCATGCCACAATCCAGTCTCCTCATTCTCTCAGGATTTGGAGCATGCATGCAACACACCTGGTGTTTCTCAAGTCAACAGGCCCAGGACTCGAGGGCTCAGTTAGCTATGTGGGATTCAGCCACTTTAATCACCACACCACCAGCTGGTCCATCATCAACACTTTTAATGGTAAAATATTGCATTGTGCCTATGAAACCAGGGAAAGTGTAGGCTTGCTATTTTCCACCATAGTTTTCAGTATCATCATTTACATTTTGACCAAATCAATATTTCAAAATATTTTAGAATTGCAAATATTAAAACTATAAGAACAGACTCATCATTCCTTGCACAACAAAGAATAAAAAAGCTAACTCCAAGATTTTAAACTAAAAATGTATGGAACATATGAGGGCCAATCTGGTTTACATAACAAAATAAATACATGCAAACCAGTAACATTTCCCTTAGTCCAGAATTGATCTGAAAGGAACTATAATGAAAGGAAGGCCAGGTGAATGTTAGCAAATAAAGTAAAAGATGTAGGATTAAGCTTAATAGAAAATGTAGAGGATGTATATAAAAAAGTAAAGTTTGCTAAAGGGGAAAAATGTGATATAAACTGTTTTGAATGTTATAAAAAACTGCTCTCTAAATTAATTCACATATTTAAAGACATCCAAATCAAGTTGTTCATAAGGATATTTTCTTTATAAACATAGCATAATAAAATGCAATGTCTTCTGCAAATTTGAGTGTAAGAAAAAAGCCTTGAAAATTGTGAAAAACAAGCTATGATTGGCTTTATAAGTTAAAATACATTAAAAGAACATTTTTTAAGACTGGTGGTATCATGTCAGAAACAGACAGACATGGTTAAAGAAGACAGAAGCCCCAAAACATGTCTAAACCATCACAAAGATTGATGTTAGTTATACACTGCGAATGAAAGTAAATTGATGCATTTTTTTAGATAATGTTGGCAATGAAATAGAATAAATTAAAGTGTACTTAACATTTGATCCATTGATTACAAAAGTAATAATCAGATATGTGCAAAGATAACCCAAATGTCACTTATTAGGTTTAATTTAAATGCATTATTCCATACATTTTATGACGAATCTATTAAAAATACTTGGTAGGAGAAAATTTAATAATTTTTCAAACTATTTTTTAATATTTGTACTATTTCCTATATGTTCAAAAATTCTACACAAATTTGCATCATTTTAAGAATGCTTAACCAATTAATATTCTGAACATATGAATTAGTGAATTAGTTATCTAATATTGACACTTAGATTTGTGAAAACTCACTGCCATTTTTAGTAGAATTTTGAGCTGCATTAGTCAAGTAGTTTTTTGTTTACATAAATAGGAATCTAAACATGAAGTACTTATAAACTAAAACCACCCAAGGTATATTTTTTTCTTTATTAAATATTAAAAATAATTATTTATTTAATTTTATTTATCATTATTATTATTATTTGATTTTGCTATAGGGTGCATGTGCTCACCAGAGAGAGACCCACAGAGAGAGAGAGAGATGGAAAGTGAGAGAAAGTGAGAAAGTAAGTCACCAAGTTTGGGACTTGAACCACAGTTGAGTGGTCCTATGGGAGTTCAGTGCCTTAATCATCATGCCCTCTACTGGCTTGAAATGTTTCTTTCAACTGGTCATTTTTTTTAACAGATCTTTTTGCTACAGGACACAAGCTCTTGCCAGAGAAGCAGAGCGAGACAGAGAGACAGAAAGTGAGAAATAACCCCAAGCGGGCAATGGCCACACTGCAATCCCTTCTCCTCCATTCGCCTCTCAGGATCTTGGGCAAATGCGCCTGGCATGTGTTTCAAGCCTCCCAGTCCAGGACTTTGACCATGCTCAGCCATGTGCGAGTCCATGAACATAACCATTATCCTGCCATCTGCTGGTCCCTCAACTTTGGTATAAATCTACCAATAAAGACAAAATGCAGTTTCACTGAGAAAAAAGAATGTGTGTAAGTAATATCTGTTTGAAGTAAACTCAATGGCATCTGTATTTCCACAGAATTCTATGAAGAGAAAAATCTCAATTATTGATGTTGCATTACAAAGGGCAAAATATCTGTCTTTTTTGCATTTTGTGTAGCTGTACAGAATACCTGAGAGTGGGTAACTTAAAGTGAACAGAATTCATTGGTTTGTAGTTTTGGAGGCTAAGAAGTTCAAGATGGAGAGGCCAGTACCTAGAGAGGACCTTCTCGCGTCATCTCCTGGCAGGAAGGCAGAGAGAGGGTGAGAGAACAGAAGATGGCGCTCGCAGTTGCCCTTTAATAGCTGGCATCAACCCCTTCACAAGGGCGAATCCTTCATGACCTAACCTCCAATTAGGCCGACATCCCAGCACCCACCATCCCGCTGGGAATTACATTTCCCAGCCTGTTACTCAGCTTCTTGATATGGTCACTACTTTCCCAATGACTCTATTCTCTCTAAAAGTGACGTTTTGTATCCCAAGTACTTATTTCACACTATTCTTCTTGAATATGTTACCTTGCAACCCAAATTTTGTTCAGGAGTCACATTTAAATACTTATCTCTTGGATCAAATTATTAAACTCATGTTCATAGTAAACACATTTTCCCATAGAGCACTTAAAATCTAGAATGCAAGTATTATCTGAATAACCAAAAACCAAAATTATTACAGATCCCATGTGCATTGTATTAAACTTGGAGTGTTTCAGGTTAAATGACAATGTTATTCAAGAATGACTGATAAAACACATTGCTTTCAGAAAATAGCATTAGTACGTTTATTAATTTCTTATGTATGGGAGATTGTTCTTAGTTAGTAACAATTAAAAAGTTAACTGATTCTCCAGAAAATCCTAGTACTATTATGTCACCATTTTATAGACAAAGGAACTGAGGTTACAGTTAAGTTTAATGCGGGACCAGCAGATGACGTAATGGTATGTCACTGGACTCCCACATAGTCGACCATGGTTCAAGTCCTTGACCTGGTGGCTTGAAACTCACACATGGGGGTGGGGTATGCGTGCATGCACAAAATTTGAAGAGGAGAATGGGAGAAGGGACTGAGGCATGGCCATCCCTTCTGGGGAGTGATTTCTCTTTCTGACTCTCTGTTTCTCTTTGTCTCTCTGGTGAGAGAATGCATCCTATACCAAAAATCTCTGTCTCTAAAAAGTAATAATCAATGAGTTTAATGGGGGCCAGCTGGTGGTGTAGTTAAATGTGCTGGACTCCCACATGCCTGACCACAGTTCAAGTCCCTGACGTGATGGTTTACTCTCTCACTCTCTTTTTCTCTCACTCTGTCCCTCTCTGGGTAAGTTGAAAAATAAGTAAATAAATAAAATAATTCTTAAAAAAAAAATTAAAAGTTTAATGTTCCCAAGGTCATGCTGCTTGGACATGGGAAAGATAGATTTAGAAATTAGGCAGGGGAACCAGCAGGTGGCGTGGTGCTGACCACGATTCAAGTCCCAGATCTGGTGGCTTGCTTTCTCTCTCTTTCTCTCTCTCTCTCTCTGTCTCTCTCTCTCCAGCCAAATTAAAATAAATAAATTAAATAAAGTTAAATAAGATAAATTAGGCAGAAAAAATAAAGCTAATCAATACAATTGGATGATTAAGATTTTTCATAGATATTTTCAAAGGCTCATATAATAATAGGTCATTTTTCTAAGCATATCATTTCTCCAAGTTTTGCTTGAAACAGATGAATCAGTTGTTTTTCTAACAAGGCATGCACAAATATTTTAAAATAAAAAATTCTGTAAGTTCAAAAAGAACCTTGAATATTTATGCTACTTCAATTTTATGAATTCTTAAATTTTATATTTTGATTTATTTCATCTAAAAAAAAAAAAACCCTTTTAGCTATATTCTTCCCGTAGGCAATATGTGATACATCCAAAGAACCTGAAAGATAAAGAAATAAGTGTTCTCTAAAGATTTACTACTGATGTTTGTATGTTTGTTTACTATTAAAGCATAGGCAGTCCACGATATTCATAGCAATAAATATGCTAAATATTTCTCATTCCCTAATATATTTTATGAAACTCTCTCATTCTGACAGCTTAAAAGGAATCTAAATTCCTCATTCTTAAATTCAATAAGGAAAATAGCCATGGTTGATGGATTTACATGATTTAAGATTTGCTGAAAAGTAATGAAGTTATTTTTCAAGACTATATAATTTGTTCTTACCAGAATAAATATGTGTATGCAATAACTATTTTTATTCTTGCACCACTAAGTAATTTTAAAACCATTGATAGCTTGGTCTCTAATATTTTCAATGATTAGCTGCTTCTGAAATTATTGATTAAAACAAGGAAAAGGTCATTTATCAAAAAGTCTTATATATTGATAATGAGAGAAAAATATAAAAATAGTTTAAAACGTTAAGAACAGATCTTGTTAAACCATAAAGTTGGAGGAAAAATAAAACCATAAGAAAAACATAAAAAAGCAAATTTTGTGGAACATATTTTATTGGTGTGTGTGTGTGTGTGTGTGTGTGTGTGTGTGTGGACAATACTAAATAAAGGCCTGATTCTGCAGTGCAAAGCAGCAGTAGCCTGGGGGACTGGTATAATCCACACCCTCTACAGTTGGGTAGGGGAACAGCAGAGAATAAACCAAACCAAAGATGGGCTATTCAGACGGAGTGCAGGAATAGGTGCCCATCCCACAAGTGCTTCTGCAGAACAGGCAACAGCTGAGAGGCTGCCTCTCTGATACCCAGCTTCACAGTCCCTGCCTAACAGTACATCAGAATAGCAGGAAATAGTCCACTTCCTGAGCCCTCAGCACCACGCTAACAAGATAACCATGAATTGTAGCAGGGGACGGTGCAAGACACAGATTCTCTCTGAGGACCACAGTGAATGTATGACACAAAGTCAAGGGATGAGCATGTTTTGAGATAAACTCACTGACATACTTACCAGTACCCACAAGGTCTCCCCACTGGCATCTGGACACTACAATGCACAGAAGGCAACCATCGCAACAACTCCAAACCTAGCCTAACTCGGGATTAGATTAACATTAACTCATTAAATAAAAAGTATGTACTTGTGTATCTATGGTGTTCTTCAATTTGTCCAACTTTCCACAAAATCAGGAAGATTGATCTAGATTCTTTGATATAATGGAAATGAAAGGAATAATAAAATATCTTTGATTTGAGAACAAAATGATTTTTAAAATCCTGCTGAGGCCAATGTGTGGGAATCATCAGCACAAACCTAGACACCAACACCTGTCTAGGCCTGCTTCCTCATGGGAATACAGTCGAAGAGCAGGTGATCTTTATTTACCAATCCTAAGATCCATGAAGGTTTTGTTTAATTTACTATGATATCTAAAACACTATAAAATACTTAGCCCAGGACCTAAATACTGAGTGCTAGGTATACAATATTAATTAATCAAAAGTAATCAATTTCTAGATTTGAGCAAGGATGTAAAATGATGATTCCAGGGGTAGTCACTACTTGGATAGTTAGAAATAGAGGGTTGAAATGAGTGTAAGAGAAAAACAAGGGTTAGCAGGTGGCGTGGTGGTTAAGGTGACTGGATCTCAAATGGCCAACTGCATGTCTGAGACCCAGACTCGGCAGCTTGTAAAACACTCCAAGAATGTGTGTGTGTGTGCATACCTAAAATTCTGAAAGGAGAATGGAGAAGGGATTGCAGAGTGGCCATCCCTCTCGTAGGGTGATTTCTCACTTTCTCTGTTTCTCTCCAGTGAACACATACACCATACAACAAAGAAAATAATCTAAAAGAAAACAATAGTAATAATAAAGTTTAAAAAGGTGTCAAGTGACTTTTTAAAAAGGAGATAGAAGAACCTGAGCAGTGATAGAGATTTAGAGGCTACCCATGCAGAGAACAGAACTAAATTCACGGAAGACTCCAGAGCGTAAATGAGGTGATACTTTGCTTTTCAAAACTAAACTACAAAACCGTGGGAACAAAATATTATAACCTAATTTTAAAAAGTGAAGTAGAATGAATCAGAGTCTGAAATATATTCTAGAACATATTAGAATATATTATGATTCTTAGGATGACATTTCTAAATACAAACTTGGTTATTCCTTAAGAAGACAGAAACTAATTCTCCGAGATACATTAGCAAAAACTTCTAGTAAAAGAAATATATAATATTCATATACAAAATAATACCTGCAGGAAAATACTAAGTTCCTACATCTTATGATATTTAAAAATAAAACAAATTTCCAAAGTTTCACAAAGGACAGATATATAAAAGCAGACATAAGTCTATTAAAAACCATAAAGTAGTAGGTAGGTTAGAAGGTGTCTAATTATACCTCTTGGAGAACTTTAGTATTATAGCATTTCTGTAAAAATGCTATTTTATATGAACACACTCACAATACCACAGGCCCCAAATATCCAATATATAAAAGGAGCCACAGTACAATTTGGAGAAAGAGAAAATATAATATGGCTTTCAAAGCCTCCTTACTTGTTTCTAACAATTTGGTGGGTGAAACTATTTTTGTAGGGTGATGACTATTTTATAAATACACTCTAACATTTTACATCTTGAAACTTCTTGTGAATTTAATATTAAACAAGTATTTTGCATATTAATATTTATGAAAGAACATCATTGTAATTTTTTGGGGGGGAGAGGTTTTTTACTGTAGGGCGCATGTGCTTGCCAGAAAGACAGAGAGAGACTGAGAGACAGAAAGCAAGAAATCACACCCCAGGGAGGATGACCACACCACAATTCCTTCTCCTCCATTCTCCTCTCAGAATCTTAACCGCGCATGCATACACGCCCAATATGAGTTTAAACTACCGGGTCTGGGACTTGAACCGTGGTAGACTACATGGGAGTCTAGCAACATAGCTATTACTCCAACTGCTGGTCCCCATCATTGTAAATTTATGCTAAATAAATTTCATATTTTATTTTACCAAAGTAATATGTAAATTTTTATAATATTTAAATTAAAAACTTTTTACGTAATCTCATGTCTAGTTTTGTTTGAAAATGTAAACTCAAGAAGTTCATAAGATTGGATGGTGGTACAGTGATAAAAAGTTCGTGAGATCGACACAAAGTGATGTTCTGCAAGGGTGACCCACAATAGAAGTTTTCACGTTCCCATCCTGAGAATCTGGTATTCCATGTGTAAATGTGCCTATGATCCAGGGCCAGCTGAAGCTGCGAATGGACTGTGAAATGGGGACCCTGTTGGTGGTGCCTGTCACTGTTTATTGGTCTCTCTGTGTCTCTCTCCTCCTGTGTCTTTCATTCATGAAAGAAAAAAGAAAGAAACTTTGTTTTTAAGAAAATTATATATTGGGCCCGTAGGTGGTGTGGAGGTTAAGGTGATGGATCCCACTCGATCAACTGCATGGTTTGAGTCCCAGACCTAGCAGCTTGAAAATTACTTCAGGTATTTGTGTGTGCATGTCCCAAATCCTGGAGGAGAAGGGATTGCAGTGTGGCCATTCCCTTGGGGGTAATTTCCCACTGCCCTCCTCGAGTCTCTCTCTGATGAATGAACAGGCCCTTTAGGAGAAAAAAATTTAAAAAGAATATAAATACATTTACCATTGTTTCCATATAGTCATGAGTTTTTTCATACATTTGTCACTCTCCTGCTGGCATGGCGTGAAGGCACTGGATTCCCATATGGCCTACCACAGGTGTGTGTGCATGTCCATGCCCAAAATCCCAGGAGGGGAACGGAGTAGAAGGGACTGCCATGTGGTCATCCCCACCCAGGGGGCAATTTTTCACATCCCCTCTCTCTCTTTGTTGAGTGTACATGCCCTATGCCAAAAAACATGAAAAAGAAAACCAAAAGCAAAAAAGGAATTATTTTAAATATCAAAGATTCTTCTGAAAAGGACTAGCAGATGGCACAATGTTTACATCACACAGTTGATTGCAGCTTAAAACTCATGCCGGGTGCATGTGTGAGTGTACCCAGAATGACAAGAGAAGAATGGAGGAGAAAGGATTGCTTTGTGGCCATCCCTTGGGGGGATGGGGTGATTTCTCACTTTCTGTCTCTGTCTCTCTTTGGTGAGTGCATGTGCCCTGTAACAAAAATTTCTCTAAAGAAAAGATTCTTATGAGGATACAGAAAGAATTCTCATCCAGGCTATGGCCCAACACCACCCAGCTAAAAGCCAGAATCCATGTGCATTTGAGGGAGGCTTTCCCTGCCCCTTTAACCAGAAAAAGTCTCTGCTCCAAATCCCTCTTTCTGGCCCAACATCCAGCCAAAAGCCAGGTAGGAAGTAACATATAATCCATCAGATGACCAGAAACCACCACTGCAGAGGCACAAGAAATATGGGAAATCAAGAAAATATCACTTCCCCAAGGGGAAATAACAGCTCTTCACCATCCACAGAGTACAGTGGAACTCCTGGAAATGTCAGATAAAGATTTTAAGGTATTCCTAGTGACAAAGCTAACAGAAATGCAAGAGAAAGGAGACAACAAATTTCAGAAGATGCGGGAGAAAAGAGACAATGCGTTCCAGGAAGTGAGGAAGTTCTTCCACTGACTGAAAGAGGAAATACACACCATAGAAAAGAAACAAACTGAACTGTTAGATCTGAAGGCTTTAATACAGGTAATCAAAACCTCCCTTGAAAGTATTAAAAGCAGATTATATCATGCAGAAGATCGAATCTCTGATATAGAAGATAGAAGACCTAGAAAAATTCATCGAACAGACTGAGAAAAAAAAATAACCCTCCAAAATGAGAGTAATATACGTAATTCTAGATACGACTAGACGACCAAACATCTGGATAATTGGTATCCCAGAAGGTGAAGGATCTAATCAGGGATTGATAATCTATTCCATGAAGTCCTGCAAGAAAACTTTCCAAACCTAAAGAGAAATTCAAATATCCAGATCTCTGAAACAAACAAACAAACAAACAAACAAACAACAAAAAAAACCTAGAAAAATTCACCAAAAAGACTAAGAAAATAACACCCCCCAAATGAGAATAACATACAAGTAATACTAAATACCATTAAATGCCCAAACATCCAGATCATTGGTATCCCAGAAGGTGAAGAAATTAATAAGGGCATTGATCATCTAGTCCATGAAATCCTGTAATAAAACTTTCCAAACCTAGAGAGGCATTCGAATATCCAGACCCAAGAAAACAAAGACCCTCACTTAGATTCAACCCAAGAAGATCTTCTCCAAGGTACATCATAGCCAGATTGACCAAAACCACAGACAGAGACAAGATACTAAAATTGACAAGAGAGAAACAACAGGTTATTTTAAAGGCTATCCCATCAAGCTAACATCAGATCTCTTGTTGGAAACAATGCAAGCAAGGAAAGAATGGGAAAATATATTCAAAGTGTTAAGCGAAAAATAAGTTCAACCAATACTACTATAGAAGGCAGATTATCCTTCATGGAGAAAGAAAAGATAAAATCATTCTCAGATAAACAAAACCTAAAGGAATTTACCAACACTAAACCAGCTCTTCGAGAAGTTCTGAAGGGAGTGCTATGCCAGGAAAACTAAAGACAGACAAATAAGAGAACAAAAAATGACCAAGAGAAAGGCCAACTTAATGGTAGGGACAAGTTCCGAAATATCAATAATAATGTTGAATGTTAACAGAAAGGTCAGACCACAGTAACACTGCAAATTCAACAAAAGAGATTACATGAGACAACTGGTGAAACAGAATTCTATGACATTTTCTTTTATGCTTTTTTCTTCCAGATTTAAGGATTTTTGTTTCCTTTTGAGTTGCTAGGTTCAGCAATTTATGTTAAAGAATTTTTTTAATTGAAATATAAACTTTTCTCCCTCCCTGATCCCTTTGCATTTGGAAGATATTTGTGATCATTCTTATTTTGTGGCAAAATGGTTATTTGCACAAGTTCAATAATACAATAGTATCTGTTGCCTTGCATCAGAAATTGAATTCTCAGACCAAATTGAGATTAAACTAATTTCTGTCTTTCTTTCTTTTTTTTTTTTTTTTACAAAGAAGTTAGTTTATACCTCTCTTTAGTAAAAAGAGAAATGGATGGAGAGAAAAAATATATATTTCGGAAGAAAACTACAGTGCAGTTGTCACTAGATTCTAGCTTTGTCCATACTTTAAGATCTTTTGTGAATCAATAAAAAGTGAAAAAAAAAAAAGTTTAGTGTGGAAGGGAGAGAAGGGAAAGGGGAAAAGAATGGGTAAAAGTATGCTTACTTGACAAAAATAAGAAGCTATTTGCCAAGACAACATAGATGTGGTAATAGTGTCTTGACTGACATGCATGGCTTTTGTGTTGGAAAAAGAAATGTATACTGTAAAGACATGTGATAAAATGTAAATTTAAATAAATA